>NC_138779.1:123470101-124022074 GCF_965119305.1 Pelophylax lessonae
AAAGGTGTTTATAAAATAATTGTTTATTTTTTTATTTCTATTGCCCTTTACTGCACAGATTACGCATCAGTTGCAAGGATAAAAGCCAACTAAATGAGAAAAAAAAAGTAGGCACCTATCATCTTCATAGCGGGTGACTGCCACAGTCAGGGATGAAGCCAAGGTAAGCCGGGGTCATACATCATGAGACAGCAGCGTTATCAAGCCAAGGTCAGAATCCACAGAGCAAGGTCAGGAACAAGCCGGGTCAGCAACGGAAGATCAGTCAGCACATGTAGGAACATGGATCAAGAGAAGTTGAAGAATATCCAGCAGATAGCATCCAGCAGGATCTACTTTAAATAGGCCGTTTGGCGCCAATGCGCAAAGATGTGACAGAAAATGCACCTACATGTCAGTACACACTGGACATTAGCCTGAGCTCATCTGTGTGCTGGAACATGTGCACGAGCATTAGCTGTGTGGGAATGAGAAGTAGCTGCAGGAGAATGAGCACTATCTGCAAAAGAATCAGCATTAACTGTATGAGAATTAGCATTAGCTGAACTAGCTTCCTGACATGTACATACGTTGTAAGAGACCGATACCAGGGGTCAACTTCAGGTTCTTACACTGTTTGCATTCAAAAGATTAAGAATTAATGATTACAGACCTACATTAAATTGTGCCTTTTATAGCTGCCTAAATATCAGCTTTAATAAATTTGTGGATGTTTCTGAACAATTGTAAACTCATTTTACAAGGGCCGATGGGCTTTTATTGGTGTCAGAACTGCTTCTCTCCCCATACAAGTAAATGGGCTTGCAGAAGCAGACTGAAGCAGGTTAAAGAAGAAGGAGTACAACAGTGATTCAATCACATGTCAAATGTACCTGTCAATAAAGTGCAAATGGTCTCGGAATAGTATCAAAATGATCTCAAATGCAAAAGGAATGCACCTGAAACCAAATTGCATTTGCCCATTGACACAACCCCTACTGAAGATTTTTATCATGTCAGTTTCGTGGAGCATCTTGTCATGAATGGTGTTATCTGTTAATAGCAGTTACTCTTACAACATGTTTTCCGGAGGAATTCTCACTCATGGAATGACTCTAATCAGTATTGATAGGACTGTGGGAGACCCGGACCACTCTTGCACAGCTGAGGAAAAGAAAAGGACAATAGGCATGAGAACATTGCCCTGACAGAATATTGACTGTATACACTACACACATAAGTAACAACCCTTGTATGTGCAAAATGCTTTAATAATTGTGCCCCATGCAAGTGTCTCATAAACATACTCAATTCTCAGGACAATGGATCAATATATGTCCCTTTACATATGTAGTGCTCACCTCTGAAAGGGCCACTGAATTTAGAATAGGTTCTTTCCCAGATAGTACAGAAGCAGTCGGGCACACAGCAGCAGTTCATTAACTACAGCTTAGTAATCAGTCTGAGGAGATGTCCTTATGAAGTTTATTGTAGTACAACTTGTAACACAAGGAGAACAAAGAGGAATGGCATACTCCAAAGCGCTTGAGTGCAAATGTAGGCTGAGGACACTTCTCTCTATAGCAGTAGCACAGTCTCTAGGTTTACAGGTGAAGACCATGAATAATGAAGTTTAGAACAAGCATGATAGACTGGAGCAGTCTATCTCTTGCAGCTTACGACCACAAGGCAGTAATGACTTTAGGCAACAGCAGATTGGAGGGCTCTGAGGAAGAGGCTGAGCCTCGAAATGCGCCAGCCGTCATCTTAACAGAAATATGGACTAACACATGAACTACTCCTGACACTGGAGCGACTGAGCTTGATATGACTATTTTCTACCTTTGTTTGTGAGTAGCCATTTTTTATATGTTATACAAATAAAGCCTTATTGAGGATAATGCGCTAGGTCGGTGCGCCCTTTTTTTTGTTTCTTTTTGCCTATAGTACCGTTGGACTACCCCAGTCCTTTTGTGGGCAGCAAGACTCTAGCCATCTGAGATGCCTTATGTGAGTCCTGTGGGAAGTGTGGCCGGGGAGCTTGGATTCACCGTATTGTTTTGGAGCAGATTGGAACAGTCTGGACTCTTGCAGCTGATGACCACAAGAACGTTTGGACATTCTAGTCTAGCTGGAACAAACACACATCCACAGCTGGAACCTGCCCGCAGACTTGGGAGGGAGATCCTGTTTGCAGGCTCTGTCCATGGCATGGAGTAGTCCAGCAGCCAGTCCAGGAGGACTGGAGTATCAGAAGTCCATCCTTGGCAGGGAAGATGACTGAGCACCAAAGACCTTGTCTGTCCAAACTTCAGCCTTTTTACCCCTTCTCTCCTCACCTACTGGGCACACATCTCCAGGGATTGTGCAGAGGGTAGTAAATATTCAGACTAGGGGTTTTAAGGCTGGGGTTTTAATTCCCGCCCCAAGCTCTGGAAGTTTTTTATAACAAAGCCAGGGAGAAACAATCAACCCCACAGACTGTGAAGCCACAACAGACCAAAGCAGGCAATCCAGCTCCTCTGGCTATAGAGTAGGCCAAAAATGAAATTTCCCTAGCAACCAAACTGCTACACATATACTTATGCACACTGAATATAGACATACAGTAGATATCCTATGAGCCTAACTTAAAGAGGAACTTCAAAGAAAAAGTTGAAGAATGAATGGAAAGATCTTCCACATAGCCTAGGAGCCCAAGCAGGAGATTTTTAATAAAGAGACAGTGTAAAACCGCACCGAGAAGAAGAGTATAAGATTTGGGGTGGGTTGCCGGAAGGGCATTTAAAAGGCAACTACAAACAAGTGTAATCATCCTTTAACACTTTCTGAACCACCAACCTGGAGTAAAAATAGATATAAGGAATTCTTATTTTCCTCATTTTTTCCTTTTCTACATGCTTGCTGCTGTGAACTTTTCAAGCCAAAACGGTTTCCCAGAGAAGTGGCAAATCAGAAGATGGACAACAATTGCAGCTCAAATGTTTCCTCCCTGACAGGTGCACTTTAACAGACAGCTGTGCAAATGCGTGGAAAATGAATTAGCTGATAGTCCTATAGGCTTAAGATAGGGATACCAAATTCAAACATGTTTCTAAATGTTAACCATATGACTAAGGGTGCTTCCATTTCATCAAAAGAGCATTAGACAACAGAAGCAGTGTGAAACAGTAGACTAAGGGCCAGAACCAGTGTAATTTTTTTTTATTAGCCCTGAAATTCCTTAAGGCTCTGTTCACACATATGCAAATTGGATGTAAGTTTCCCCTCATCCAATGCGCATGACAGGCGAGTGTGACCGGCTCTCAATGGAGCTGGTTCACACAGATCCGGGGGGGGGGGGGGGGGCACAGTCTGCATTCAAAAAGGGTCCTGTGCATTTTTTGGACCAATTCAGGTGCGAATTCAGCCATAAATTCGGACCTGATTTGCACCTGAACCGGTGAACATGGACGCACCGGACGCCAGGCATGAACCCGCGGCCGCATATGTGTGAACCCAGCCTTAATAGAACCTGTTATGAGAGATATTCCTGAGTGGCTAATGGATTTCTGAACATAGCTGTTTGGCTGTAATGCTGTTCCACTAGCTTTTTCTACTTCCTTTTTGCCTTTTCTACTGGTGTTCATTAATAGATTAAAGGAATGCAGATCATTCTGGAAATACTGTTTTAAATTACTAAAATGATTTCTTCTTTTACATATATGGAAGTCTGGATGTCAGAAGATCTTTTAATTGCAAATGATTTACTATACTTCAGAGATGCACATATCCGCTGCCTTATTTTGCTTTTATGTATGCAGGGCTGAAGAGTGCTAATGTAGATTAGGAAATTCTTTTATTTCCCGAAGCCTCTGATTTCTCTGTTCTCAGCAGGTGCCTTTCCTACTAGTGAGAAAAATGTAATAAACACTTAAACCTTGGGAGAATAGAATAGCAACCCACAGTGAGTCAAGGAGGGGAGCAAAGTGCTCCAAGTGAGATCAGTGGTTGAGTTTCAAGGATCCTAAGGGCAGTGGTATCCATACAAAAAATATTATTATTTTCACCCCTTTGGGATCCATGAAATAACATGATTTCTATTATATTGTGTTCTTTTCTGGTACATTTAGACAGTGAACAGTAAGAATGGAATATCATTGTGACAGCTTCAATATTTGTATTTTATTTTGCTTGTTTTGATTTTATTGAAATTAACCTATGACTGTCTACTGCTTGGCTTCAGTAACTGAAACAGCTAGTAAAATACATGGTGATATTAAAAACTATTGAATAATAGAGGATGCCATTGCTGAACTCTCCTTGTGAGGATAATAGTTGCCTGGCTCCTATGCTGACCCTCATGATCAAAAGTCACTGACCCAGAAAAAGACTGCAATTCAAGTAGATTCAAACCCATTCACCTAAATCTGATAAATGTGCAATTTCAACAGAAATTTGTGATCTTCTTATAGCTACAAATTGAACTAAAATGATAGCTAATGATTCTGCTGTGAAGGCCCTTGTTCAAATTTCTCTTGCAATTGTGTGACATTAATGATAGATAGTCTTACATGGACTTTTTTAATAGCAAAACATCTTGGCTTCTGTTCCTCCTTATAGCGTTTGTTACCCCAACACTTCATATTTCTGATATGTGTCTCCTGTACCATGTACTTGTATGAGAAAGTCTCCTGTTCTCTTTGTATTGCTTCCTTTGTGTGAAATCCCTGGTGATCCTACTAGCTTTTCTATTAAAAACTGACCACACTAAGCAGGAGAACATACCGTGGTCAGTTCTCTAGCTATGCTATGCTCTAGCTATGTAATCTCCTCCAATGATCAGACTTATCCTGACACCCCCCTGCTGCACAGACATTCACTAGCAAGCTCAATGTGCTGCTACTTCTCCTCCCCGTAGCTCTTATACAGCTGAGAACAGAGGGGATGTGATCATTTATTTAAAAAAAAAAAAGGGAAAAGGGTATTTTAATTGTTTTTTCTTTTATTTCTATACAAAAATGTTTTGCCTTTCATTTCTATTTTAAATTGAAAGGGTTGTTTTACAAGGTGATCACTTACAATCACTGTATATGAGTGTTAATTTTGATGATGTCAATTTTTCATTTAGTTTTAGTTATAGTCTTATGACTAAAATACCATTTTAGTTTTAGTCGTATTTTAGTCTTAAGACTAAAATGCCATTTTAGTTTTAGTCGTATTTTAGTCATCTGAATTGTTTTAGTTTTAGTTGTATTTTAGTCGACTAAAATTGTGTCAATTTAGTCGTCAAAAACGTTTTAGTCGGTTTTAGTCGACGAAATTAACACTGCTGGGAAACACTTTTTGAAAGATAAATAGTGCATATTATATACAGTAAACCCCCCACCATCGCGGGGGTTACGTTCCAGACCCACCCGCGATAAGTGAAAATCCGCAAAATAGAAATACCCTATTTAAGTACACCCTAGGCATGTTTTTATAACTTTTACGGTACTTTTAAAAGTATTTTAAGTTCTTTAAACACACTTTTAAACAATAGAAACACATTTAAACACATAAAAAATATTGAGAGAGAGAGCAAGAGCAAAGGAAAACACAAAAATATTTAATTAATTATGAATTAATTAATATAATATAATAATATTAACAGGTCTTACAGAAAAAACAGGAAATACAGAGAATGCGAAAAGTGAACCGCGATATAACGGGGGTTTACTGTACAACTATATAGAACAGAGGAACTTTTTCCAAATCAGGGACAGTCCCTCGTAATCAGGGACTGTCCCTCGAAATCAGGAACAGTCCCCCGAAATCAGGGGAAGTTGGGAGCTATGCTTTTGTTGGTGAATTAGCTGTATGTACAATAGCATAGTTGTATGTATTTACACAAACTGTGCCTGTAAAACATACAGGTGAAAATATATAACCTACGTTTGGTTACTATTTTAACAGTAGCAATTTTACTCTATGACGAGTTTATTTTGCATGCCCTGTATACTTATCTAATCTACGACTGTTTGCCCACAAGGAATGTGATTCATGTCTGTCTAAGGGAAGCAGCACCTTCATCTGAAGTGGTCAGTATATTTTTGTAGCAAAGGGAATAGTGATTTTGAGTTGTCTTATAGTGATACCAGGCCTGTAAAAAGCATGACTGAGGGACCTGCAGAATGCAGAGGCACCGGTTATCTATAAAACATGAAACACTTGACCCATCCACCCTTCCAAAATGACCAGAGGACACATTTTATTTGGAGTCGAATGGCCATAGCAGCCTTTTTATTACAAACCATTAAATACAACATTCACAAGAAAAACGAGTTTATTGCATATATTACAGTCAATGCATACCAAACAAACCAATCTCAGCTTATGCCGGTCTAAGGTCTTTGATGGCCTATAGCCCCGTACACACGTAGCGATTGTCGGCCGTAAATATTCGGCCGACGACCGATCGGCCGATTGTAGGCTTGTTAGTATGATGCTTCCGACAACCGACTCCGACTTTTCGGCTGAACAAAATCTGGTGTGCATGCAAGAAAAATTTTGTAGGCCGACAACAGAACGGCCGATTGTTCGTCAGTCAGTACAGAATTCGGCCGACAAACAGCTACAAATTGGAACATGCATGATCGGAACCAAATAACGTCCCAGAAGAATATTCTCAAGTAAACTAGCCATTTTATCCAGAAAGAACTTTCGGCTCGCGGCAGTCCAAAAAATGTGTGAAATGGGAGCACATGCTCATCTTGGTAAATGTGAGAAGAAGGAAGATGCTGCTCATAATTCTATACTTTACAAATAAAAAGGCATGTGTTCTGTTATGATGAAGATTATGATTTGTCTATTCTATATGGTGCATCAAATCTTATAATTAAATATTTAAAACTCTTCACCATTCTCTTTGTATTTTGACTGCAAAGATCTAACTATTGATGTGTCCCTTTATTCCTTTATGATTTAATGTATAAAACATATATTGCTGCTTACGCACAATAATCTACATTTTAAAAAATAAAGATAGGCAAGTACTTTTTTTAACATCATATTTATTTTTGAAAAGAAGAAAATACTAAGTAAATATATAAATACTCTCCGTATTCAAACTATTAAAATAAAAAAAGACATTTCCACCTCATATAAATTATAAATAAATAAAAAGGGGTAACACAAATAACAGGGTCAAAATTAGGGGCAATTATAATTGGGAATAACTATAATCATGGTGCCATGAGGGGATGTTGGGATCATGAGGGCCATATTGCCACTGACTGCCATGTGGCAGTTGTGGCTGTGGAGGAGGTGGTGGCTGGGGTTGCTGTGGTGGAGGTGGAGTGGATGGGTGGGAATTGGAGAGGTGGGTGTGCTCCTCTAGTTCCCCCATTTCTGCTTTAAGCAGAACTTGGAGTATGAGGAGCTGAGCCCTTTGCCGCTGTGGTGCCTCTAATTTCCGGATCTTGTTAGCGGTTAGAAGGCCAAAGGATTCCTCCTTGTCCGGCTTCCTCCTCAGGGCTATGGAGGCCCCGGTGAGGAACTCTGTTGTAACCTGGTCAATATGTTTGACCTTCTGGCGGCGTTTTGCCAGAGGTTGGGTGGATCCGATGGCTCCACAGACTCCTGGCTGACTCCAGCCTCCTGGCTGACTCCAGCCTCATCCTCCATGACACTTTCCTGTTGATGAAATGAACAATTTATTAGAATGTTATAGTGTATATAAAAAGTCATGGTTGTTATATTATTTTGAATAAATAGCAGACTTTACATACAGTGGCGTATCTAGGGTCTCCAGTGCCCTTGGTGAGGAGCTGTGTTTGGCAACAACCCCCCATGATCAATTTAAAAATGTAACCACCAAAAAAAAATCTAAAAGGGAATTAAAAGTTTCTGATTTGTCCCTTGTTTGCCCAGTGTAGAGCTCTCTAGTGGGCAATCATTGTCTCAGGTGTGAACAACAAGAAAGAGAGGGGTGAGAGATAGAGAGAGGGAGAGAAAGAGGGGGTGTGAGAGAGAGAGGAGGGGGGTTGCAGAGAGAGAGGGGGGTGACAGAGAGAGAGGGGCCTGAACTTGCAGAGGGCTTGATGTAGGGCACTGAGGGGGAATCAGTGCAGGGAAAGAGGAATAAGGGAGCCACCTGCTTTGCTAACCTGGAGTGAGAGACCAGAGACATGGAAGCAAGGATGGATGTGTCATTTGCAGGAGCTGTTAGTTTGTTAGAGTTTTAAAACAAAGGTCGAGCCGAAGGAATGCTGAGGCTGCAGCAGTGTGTGTAAGCCCGGAGGTGTGCTGGGGATGCAGTGAGAGGCAGTCTCAGTCTCCTGGTCTGTTGGCTCAGCTGTTCTCAATGTTTTACACCTGGATGAAGCCGCATGCTGCCTGGGGGTTCTGGGGAGTGCAGGCTGAGTAGAGTTTTAAAAAATCACTAAAACACTGCCAATGTTTTTGCAGCACCCCCCCCCCCCCCTGGCCTGCGCCCCTGGCGGGCGCCGGTCTCGCCAACCCCTTGCTACGCCCCTGTTTACATAAAGGGTCAATTATGGTCTTGCTAATTATTTTATCCCATCGTTACATTTATAGCAGACAATATATTGTGAAATGCCATACCTGAGTCAAACTGCCCTCCAGGATATCTTCCTCCTGGCTGGGCTCAAATGAGGCCTCTGCCGAGGTTGAAGGCTGTGTGGAGAGGGATGGCCTGGATTCCTCCACGTCCGTGAGGAACCTCAGGCTGTCAAAATACCACAGCCGTGGTACATGGACCTCCGCTGTACCAGCTCCAGACCTCGTTGTTTTGAAATTTTATTTAGCTCCCGTCTGTACGCAGTACGAATGCTGCTGATTTTTCTTTTTATATATGTGACGGTAGCCTTTGGATTAACCGTCTTGTAGAAGGCCACTAAGTTCAAATAGGCCTGTTGCTCATTTGCCTATTTGTGTAGCCTGTACTTTTAATTTGCCACAAACATGGCAGTTTTCGGTACTCCTCGATGAACAACTGTAAAAAATGGGGGGTGGTGTAATTGTCCACCATCATAAAGTACAGTATATGCCTGCAAGACACAACACAACACAAAACATAGTAAAAGAGCATGTATTTTGGCACATAATAAACATATTCCCAATAAAAGCTGTATAGGGCCAAAAACACACACTTTTGAATCAATAGTCGTACCTTTGTTTGTGGTGAAGAGTCGTGATTCGCCGACCGCTCGTGCTCCAACCAATGATATGTCCGATAGCGAATCGTCGACCGAAAGATCTGGCGTCCTTTAAATACAGCGCATGCGTCAACTCCCCCTCCAGTGGCGGGCTTGTGCAGGGGCGTGTACGTGCCGAAGATCAGGCTGCATGCGACACACACACCTGAGGCGGTGGAAGAATCTTTGCCAAGAAACATGTCTCAAAGATCTGAGAGTTCAACAAGTGTGGGCCGAAGTGGTTGGGCCACCAAAAAAAACAAAGCTACACCCATGACCAAGGGGGAAATGGTGGAGATGGTTGGAATACTTGAAAGGCAGGACTATGATGGCCGGTTGGATAATTATGAGAGGCCCAATGCCAGAAAAGACCGGATTCTGGACAAGGTGGTGGCCTGTTTAAACAGAAAGTACGGTGTGGAGCGATCCAAAGACCAACTCCCGAAAAGATTGTCTGATCTAAAACATCGTGAGCAAGAACAGCTTGGTCACATACATCGTATTCTTAAAAGAAATACGTTTTTTTTTTAACATGCAATATGTTTTGGGTCAATTTGGTGTATGTTGTATTAACATGTCTAGATTATAATGTCTATATAAAAAGTACTATTACTAATTTTACTGGTCATGTCGTGATTAGATCGATCTATTGATGATTTTTTGGTATATTACATTAAAAGACAGGAAGCCATAGTTAAAAATATATGCATTGTATTGCAACGAATGTTCTTTCTTGGCACGAATTTTCTCTGCAAACATTCCTATTATTCCCATATTATTATTCTAACCTTTAAATAGGAGAAAAAAGAAAATTAAAAACTAAAGAATGGGAAAGGAGGAGGAGAGGTGCAGCGACTTTGGCAGCTCCATCTTCAGTGGAGGAAGAAGCAGAGGACATGGGCCCAGATGCTGGCACACATTCTCCAAAAGGTAATTGGTTCCTATGCACAGTGAACATTAATGTACCATATTTTTATGAGATAACCATGTACATGTCTTAATATTTGTTAATAAAATAGCTATCAAGCAGGGCACCATGTCCTATCAAATTTACCTCTTGTGACTTTTATTATATGCCACATTTTTTGTATTATGTAGATCAAGACATTCTTCCAGAGTGCATAATGGTGGAGCCAACAAGTGTGCAGCCACCACAGCAACATGAAGGTTGGTAGGCACAGATTTTTGGGTAGTGGGATAATAGAAATATGTGTATTTGCAATGATTGTTTAACCTTATATTGTTGTATTTCCTTAAAAATGTACATTGCAGATGTTCCCTCAAGCGAGGATGTGTCATCTCCAGCCGGATCGGATGATCAAAGATCAGAAGACAAATCTCATGCCAGCTTGACAACCAGCCTTGCCAGCACATCTGCGACTGTTCAGGATCATGGAGCAAGTGTCGGGGAGCCAGTTGTGTGCCCACGTATGTTTTTTAATAATGTTTTTTATAGTGTATTTGTCATTTGCTGTATTTGATGTAATGCTTCAAAGGAACAACCTGTTTGTTCAATAATGTGAATCAGGTGTGCCAAGCTTTTAAAATATTTGTCCATTATATAATCATATAGTGGAAATTCGTCATAATTTATCTTCATTTGTGTAGATTTGTGGCTTTCCCGCATCGCATAAGTGTGACTCAACACTCAAGGTACTAGCACTCCTAGGATTCAATATGGCGTTGATATTGCCAGTAGCAATAGGGAGATCAGTGTAATCTATAGTGTATTGCTGGTTATTTGGTCTAGTTCACTTTACATTACCTATATATAACACTTTGAGCTCAACAATGAGCAAGTTTCACATAACACTGACATATCCTAACATTGGTGGGCAGTGAGAAGGATGTCATAAATGAACACAACATAACAGGTGTTGGTACGTTGTTAATACCCTAATGTATTATAATAAATATATAGTATGGGCACCTTCTGGACAATGACCACCAATGTAAGGTGACATTAGATGAACCTTGGGTGTGACCTAGTTCTCAATGTGAGAGGGTTTGTGCAAATTTAACCCCTTAAGGCCCTTGTATTTACACCACTGGGTAAAAAATAACACATGGCCATCATCACTTTGGATCAGCTGGGGAGAGACTACAGTAAAGAAACACACTGATGAATGTATTAACCCTTCTAAAGTCACACATATATAACACATGATTAACCCAAAAAATTATGTTTGGGATATGTCCCCAAATGATTAGAATACACAATACAGAATCATTGCAATTTTGGTTTAATTTTTAGAAAATTATTATACCTCTGACATTTATTAGAACATTAATGCGTGTCTGGCAGTGATTCCTGCCAGGACACAGCTCCTCTCCCCACAAAATAATCCAGATATTCCTGGCGGATCTGACGGGCTCTTTGTGATGCCAATCCGGAACGTCCAACTTCCATTGAGGTCATGGACTCCACTTGCTCACGGGGTTGTGCCTCTCCACTTGTCCCTGGCATAGCAGGGTCAGTATCCAGTTGCTGCATTACATAGTTGTCAGCATTCCTGCGTAGAAAGTTGTGTAAAATGCAGCAACAGAGGACCACGTGATCTACTTTGTAGAGTGCCAGCTGTATGGACGTCAGGAATATCCGGAACCGGTTGGCCATTATCCCGAAGGCATTCTTCACAACTCTGCGAGCTCTGGACAACCGGTAGTTGTAGATCCTTTGCCCGGGGGTGAGGTTCCTCTGAGGGTAGGGCTTCATAAGATGCTCCCCAAGCGCAAAAGCATCATCTGCAATAAAAACGAAGCTCATGCCCTCAATGGTTTGCTCCCTGGATGGCAAGTTCAGAGTGCCGTTATGAAGACGACGAGCGAACTCCGTCTGCTCAATAACTCCCCCATCCAAATTGCGGCCATTTTTGCCAATATCCAAAAAGATAAACTCATAGTTAGCATTAACTATGGCTAGCATGACAATACTAAAAAAACCTTTATAATTATAAAAAAATGCGCCGGAATTCGGAGGGGGGACAATGCGGACATGCTTCCCATCTATAGCACCCCCACAATTGGGAAAATTCCACTTTTCCAGAAATTGAGCAGAAATCTCCAGCCATTGCTCTGCGTTTGAAGGAAACTGTGGGAGAAACAAAAAAACAAGATTTAGTGCTTGAGCACATCGCATTATTGCACACACAGTTGTCTGTTAAATGCTTATGCAAATTTAATAAGATATAAACAACAGGAAGACAATCGTTTGGATTTGGGGATGTAACATCTACATACATTTATTTGACACCTCCTAATGTTATTATATTGTAACTCACCAGCTAGAGCAGGGATTCTCAAACTACGGCCCTCCAGCTGTTGCAGAACTACACATCCCATGAGGCATTGTAAATCTCTGACATTCACAGACATGACTAGGCATGATGGGAATTGTAGTTCCTGAACAAGTGAAGGGCCATAGTTTGAAGACCTCTGAGCTAGAGCTTTGGTATATGCTGACTTTTAGATTTAGCATGGGTGGGTGGGGGTATGGGTAAGTAAAACTATGCATTTATACATCAATAAGGGCTTGTGGTCAGTGAAGGTTTAAACATCATTACATAAACATACAAAATCATAGGTGGGAATGGATGGACTGATGTGTTTAAGATAAATCGTAAACTAGGTACTAAAACATTGGCCAAGGAATAATTGGTTCAGGGAAAGTCATAAAATGACACAGATTCAATATACTGTTAACAGGCAATGCGTTTACGGACACATAGGAGAGAATGCTGGGGTGGTTAGTGGGTAATTTTACAAATGGTTAAGATAATATAAATCTTTACTACTATGTGCATGCGGACAGAGGGTAGTTACAAAATAATGGCCTCTGTAAATTGATGTACATCCAAAAACATCATAATTCGGGTGAGATGACTAATACATGTAATGTAATGTAAAAAATTAAACGTACCTTGATATAGTCCTTCTGCAAGACCTTGATGATAGCAGAGCAGGTCTCAGGGATGATGATACCAAGAGCTTGGGGGGAAATGCCTGTGGTGAACTTGAGATCCTGTAGGCTTCTCCCTGTTGCAAGATATCTCAAAGTCGCAATTAACCTTTGCTCAGGAGTAATTGCAACCCGCATACACGTATCCTGCTTGATAATATAGGGGGACACCAGGGCAAGAAGACGGTGAAAGATGGGATCCGTCATCCTCAAATAATTCCTGAAGTCATCAGGATTATTTTCCTGGAGCTCCCTCAGCAAGGACATGTGGGAAAATTGATCACGGTTAAGCAACCAATTTTTCGTCCAGGAGGTCCGCTTCTTCTTCCTCTTGCTCATAACTCGCCTCAGAGCCACAACTCCAACACCAACTACAGCAAGGGTCGAATTCTCGGTCTCCATAATAAATTCTCGAACGATGTCTCGGAAAATAGCAAAATGTCGTCAACCAAACAAATGCTACCGAAATCAGCGCGAGATGCCCAGAAGGGTCACGGCCAAACACTCACTTCCTCTTTTGTAGCGGACGTGTGCGGAACGTGTGTTGAACGTAGTGACGTCATTTTCTGTCGGCCGACAAAAGTCCAGGGCAAGTCTAGAGCACTTTTCAACAGACAACCAACAGACACGACAGCCATGGACAAAAGACGGCCGATCGTTCGGCCGACGATCAGTACGTGTGTACGGGGCTTATATACTCACGATTAACCGGTTGTATCTGACACCAAATCAAAAGCCTCCAGGCGCAACTACACTGGCTCATGGACAATTACCTACTTAGTACAACCAGATACAACCTAATTAATTCCCCAATGTTACCACCGTATTGTTAGGAAGGGACACTCATACCTCAGATGGACCCAACCCACAGTTTTCCACAATTATTTAACCAGCACTGCCTTCAAAGACCCAATAGACCCCCTGCCTGCTGCTACGACAAGAAAATAAAAGGACCAAGAAATTGAATGGCAAGATAACAACATAAGAACCCAAAACCCACTAACAAATACCCCAGCACCTTGAGACAGTAGGAGGCTCACCCAAACCAAAACAAACAAGGGAGGGAGGGTGGGAGAAAACTGTCTGATGCTGTGATGAGCTCCGACTGAGCTCTGACATGATCCCCCCTCCTCTCCACCCACAACAGGACACACCCTCTGCCTTGAATTCTTCAATCTGCTAAACAGAATGCATCATTCAAAATCCCCCCACTAATACTCCGCCCCTTCTGCAGGCCCCAGTCATGCTGGCCCTCCTCCTAGTTTCACTCAGCTCCAGGCCATATACTACACAGATATCCCAATGTGATGTGGTGTGGCCAATTTTTTGGGGCATTCAATTTATTGGACTTGTGGTGTTTGGCATTTTGAGTCGTTTTTATTTACAGTCACCAGAGCACTGGAGTTACATTGTAATTATGAGTTGTAAAATGACATATGAATATTCCTCCAACATGTTAGAAACTTGATCTATTGTGCAATTGCATTAGGGTCTTGCATGATTCTAACAGGCAATTACTGAGTCAAGGTCTATGGTGACAACAATTCTACATAGCTGTTAATATTAGTGTTTTGAAATACCATTGTTTCTATTTATAATTATCTTAGATCACAGGGTATGTCATTTGTGTGGGTGTGGGTCCCCTAACTCACACTGTCTGCGTTCTCGGATATGCACCAACACCCACATTAATGTCACGCTGGGACACAGCAGCTCTGTCAAATCAGCTGCTGTGTTCCAATTGATATCAATAGGATTGCTTGCATGAGGATGCACAGAACATCTGTTCATTCCCGTGTGGGTAAACACAGCCTAACAATGCAACATTGGTCCCCCGCAAATCTATACATTATGGTATAGCTCCATAATTTTAATTCACAAATAGGCCCCTTTCAGTGCCCTCTGCTTGGCCTCTGAACATGTCATTACATAGTCAGAATGTTATATTAAAGGATAAGCATACTTTTTTTTTTTTTTCTAAATTCCAGCTCTCCTGCATACCAATATACCATTAATGTTCTTCTTTTGCAGAAATAAAAAGGTTTATATTTATCTTACTCACCCTTTACCTTGCCGTGCCCAGCAATAGCATGCATTTTCTGTGTGGTTTGCCATGTGTTTGGAAAAGCACAGATGTGAATGGAGCCTCACTGTTCTTGTGTAAACACTCCAATTTCACTTTTGTTTTCCCATGACACCCATTGGGCAGCCCATTGATTTCAATGGACTCTGCTACACGTAGTAAAATAGCTCATGGAATATTTTGGCATGTTGCAGGTCGAACATTTTTTACTGTGCATTTGTCGCTCATTTTTTTCATGTGGCAAAATGTGTGTTTGCTTCTGTGTTTGATATGCTGTTAACAATTAATGGTACTGAAAACACAACTAGGTAATTTTAGGTGTATAAAGGTTGTCATACACGTTATATGATTGCATGGCTCTGTACAATCTCCTTTATATTTACTAAATCTATAAAATAGGAGGACATGCCATCTATCCAATCACTCTGTATCCAATCAGGCAGACAGGCCCTTGTACCACTTTATGGTAGGCTTTACGGATCCCAGGAAATACTTCTCCTGTTTTCAATATTATAGCTCTATCGACATAGGCTGTTATCGGATCGCTCAGCTCCTGCACACTCTGCCAAATGAAAGATTCATGGCTGTGTATTTAGTGAGAACGGTATTCACTGATTCCCGCTTCCTAATAACAACATTTGACAAAACATATGTCGAGGCGTAACTTCCGGTCATGTCACGTCCAGGTCCCGATCTTCCGGATTCTAGTAATCTGTGAGTGGAACGCATGCCGGCTTCAGGGCTTTTGAAGAGCGATGGCAATTACATTCATCACAGAAGGCGGACAAACTCAGTGCTGGGGAGGGCACTTTATCATGTAAGCAGCTTGTAAATGTTTTTAAAATCTTTTAAATAAACAGTATCACACTATATTAGCTCTTTCTTCAATTTATGGTGACATGGTGGAGTTGAAGAGTGGTACTGTGGATCCATGACAGGTGTGGGTCATATGTGAAGACTCATCAATGAAACAGGCAATTTCTGACCTTCTTTTTAAATAAAGGGTTCATCTGGTGAGTGACATTCAAGTAGAGCACATTGGGTGGAAAAGAAATCAGTGGTGGTGGTATAAATGATACTTGATATTGAAGAACTAAGACGCATTATGTTCAGAATAACACATATGAACTGTATCTGAAAATCAGCGTTAATTTTTGCACAATAGTATTTTAGTATTTTTAGTGATTTCACAGTGTTTTTTGCACGTTATGATCTATACAGCACTGCATTGAACATAATTGTTTTATTATTATTTGTAGCCATTTTATTATTAATTTTAATATTTATTTGAGTTTAGCGCCTTCACACTCATCATTTTTTATTCACTGATGGCATAGGAAATATGTGTACCTGATGAGGAGTGGAAGTGATCTGCTGGAGTAGAAGGGTAGATGATGCAGATAATGAGGTCAGCTGGTGAACTCCTTCCTGTGTCAAATCCCAAGGTCTGTCCAGAAAATAATGGAGATGCTTTAATATGCAGCTAGCTGGACACAAAAACAAGGGGTGTGTAAGACAAATAGAAAGCTTTTTTATTTCTGCAAAATAAGTACACTAATGGTATACTGGTACATAGGAGCTGGAATTTAGAAAAAAAGTGAACCTATCCTTTAATGTTTTGTGGCCGTTAAGAGGAGCCCCCTCTTTCCCAATCCCTACTCTATAAATGTGTAAACCTGACTAGGGGGGAAATAAACAATCATAGTCATGTGTATCTTTGTAAATTTTTCTATAGCTGTATAATTTTTCTGGGATCTTTGAATTTTTTTCAAGGTCAAAAGCATGAATTTGTTGCTAACGCAGGCAAAGCTGTTCTTTAATAGATACCCTACAACAATGCTATCCAGCAAATCAACAGTTTTAGAAAAGATTACAATGGGAAAAAGATGACATGTTATATTATATACACATACATAACCAGCTACCAATACCCTGTATGTGTTACTACTAATTCAAATATGTGCTACAAATAATATACATTGTTGAAAAGTCTACAATATTTCTATGTAATAGTGTTTCATTCACTACACAAAGAATATCCTTGGAAATGGATCCACCACCTTTAACAAGGTACATTTTCCACAACACTGCATGCGTTCTGAACTCCATGTCAGATGTCCTCCAACTGTGTTATCCACCACCTTGAGAAAGGCTCACTCACCATACGGGATAACGGATCTCAAATTATAAGGCACAAATGCACATTTTCACTATTATCTTCAGATCTCTTACAGGAAAGAACATATGGACAGAAATGCCAGATTATTTCATAAAGGATCTCTTTTCACTCATTCGAAACTAGTGCAGTGGAATCACCTGCTTAACCTTGCTCTATGCATTTTGTCAAATTACTTCATCAGGAGTTATTTGACTAAATGAATAGAGCGAGTTAAACAAGTGATGTCATTATGCTGGTTCACAGTACCTACCCTGAGTGTAAGAACAAGACTTTGACTTTCCTTCAGAAGAAGTAAATGCGGTCAGTGCTTTTGTGTTGTGGTGGGACACTTTGAGGATGACAGTCTTTCTACAACATGCTTGCATGCCTTTTATTATAATGCTCAGTGCACTTATGTAATGTAAGCACAACTATATATTTTTTGACTTGTTTTTTGTTTTTATTACACTAATGAACTGCATCTAGTTACATAGTTAGGTTGAAAAAAAGTCACAAACTTTTTCCATCTAGTTCAACCAAAAGAAAAAAATAAACAAATAGAAAATTTCCATATAAACAATCCTATACCAACATTTTATATCCTTCCCATATTGAGAGAATTTATGGAGACGTTGCAATGATGAAAAAGAGATCCTTTATGAAATCATTGAGTTTTTCAATACAAATAATTTTTCCTATGAGAGATCTGGAGATAGTGGTAAAATCACTGTATACTAGTGTGGTACAGATTAGTGCTGCAAATCACCATGTTGTGAAGTGCACCAAGCCACCGCATCCTCCACCCCCCTATTGCCATAGCTGCTCATAAAGTTAGGCAATCCACTGTATATATCATGTCTGGATGACCTAAAGAGAGAGGCAGTGAATCAAACCATAGATAGTGGGAGTGAGCAGGTTTTACTTCTGCAGGACAAAGCTGCGGTCTGAACATACCTTTGAGAGTCAGAGCATGTCTGCTTTATCTTTCTGGCAGTGAGCATGCTATTCAGCAGAGCGTACTGGGAAGGTGGTGGAGTGGATAACCAAGCCATCCTCATTCTCCTCCTTTGATGCAGAGTAGTGAATTTTTGTCAGCAGTTGCAAATTGTAAAATTTTAAAATGGCTGCCTTTACAGCTGCTCCCATTCCAGCTGGTAGACTCTGCCACCTTCTGTGACGTTGCAGCCTGTCACCACAGGGGCAGGCACTCAGTCACCATTTTTCACCCAGAAACCAATCCCCGCCCAACACCAACTTTAGCACTGGGTACATTTTTCGGCAGCCAGGAAAAATGCTCGATGGAGCTTGTGAGCTGTAATACTGCCCATATCCTGCAACTTGGGGATGGTGACTCAGCTCAGTCACCTCTACCCTCCCATTCGGTGACTCACTAAAACCATTAGTGCCCCCCAAGTAACTTAAAACCTATGCAATGACCCAGACAAAAATCTGCCATGCTGTTTTGCAGCTGGTATGCCTGGGGAACACTCGAAGGAAGATTCTGTCAACTTTTCTGTGGCAGTCTGAGAGGTGGTTAATCCCACACCATCTTTTACCAGACAAGTTTCTGTGTAAAAAGAGCACGAACTGGCTGTTTGCCCTTTGGTAGGATATGTTCACACATATGTTTTACCTGGCACACTTTTATCAAACTGGTTTTGTACCCTGGCTTCCATGAGCCTGTCCTGTAGCAGGTCAGAAGAGTGTGCAGCTACTTCAGTAGGCATACCTTTCACCCTTCCTAAACCTAAGGAGTAGTACATGAGTGGCATGCGATCATTGATATTGTTGACCTCATCAAAAACTGAGAACTTGGTTCCTCTGTCACAGGATATTTGTGTTGAATGGACTCATTCATGCTACAGTGCTTGTGCAAAGGCCCCATGATTCAGGCCATAAAGGACAGGGACCATTACTGGTTGGCCATCCCTTTGGATCCCTGATACAGGGTGAAAATGGCAGATCTCATCTTTGAAAAGTGCTGCAGAAGAGCCTCTTGGTTGTCTTTCCAGAGAGTGGCAAGAACACCTTTCATGGCCAGCATACTTCAGGTCCTCAGGTCAGTGAAAGGAGGAGCAGTTGTAGTGATAGCTTCCTAAGCAAGACTGTAAAGTTTTTCTGTGGAAAGTATTGGCCAAGCCTGGCTGCTGGCAGCAGTCACAGACAGGGCCTAATCCATATGTTCTTGGTTTATTAGATGTCCAGGGTGGATGTGGACAACCTTTGAACCAAAACCCCCCTGGACTTTTGGGTGTCTTGGCTGGAGTTTGACTAGTAAGCAACCAACCTGTTGACCTGCCCTGTGGCTAGTGTGCTGGCAGAGAAGGCATCCATTGTCAAAAGGCCACACATAATGTTTCTGAAGCTTTCCTCAGCTGCAATTTATAACTCCCGCCATTGTGCATCAAAGTTTAAGGTGTATTCTGGTAATTTGACATTGTGACGGTGCCAGACATAATGTTTCTGCTGCTTGGCCTCAGCTGCCAATTAGGTAGTTTTTTTCTGAAGTGTGAATCCTGCTTTGGGCATCAAAGTTTGTGGTGTATTTTGTGGATGAGGCATTATTCCACACATTTACTAAAACAAACAGGCTGTTCACTTTGCAAGGAAAAGTTCACTTTCAAAGGGAATTTACCTCAGTGAATGTTGTGAAATTTCACTTTGCAGAGAAGAATGAAGGATGTAGTTTAGCCAGTGAGGCCTACAAAAAAAATTATACAAAATACTATGTAGGTTTTGTGTTAATGGTTATTTATTTATGGCTATTTAAATCTAAAAATGTATACATTTTAAAGTCTTCTTTTTTTTTGTTCTCCAAAGCTAAATGAGGCATGTGGCTTAGCCAAAAAGGTCTAAAATAAATTGTAGAAAACATCACTATGCAGTGTGTAGATATTACTTCTATTTACATCTGAAACATATACATTTTAAGCTATTCTTTGTCCTTCAAGGCTCAAAGGAGGATGTGGTTTAGCCAATGGAGCCTAAATGAAATTATACAAAAAGGCCTATGCAGTGTGCACCATATTCATTTTATTTTATTCTGTAAATATATACAGGACTTTAAATTGTTTTTTATCCGCCAAAACGAAACAAGGGATATGGCTTAGTTAGTGAGGCCTACAAGAAACTGTTGAAATCAGTCCTATGCACTTGCGCACAATATTCCTTCAATTTTTAGAGTAAGAAAATAAATGTTATTATGTATATTATGCCTGGACAGCTGCATTTGTTGAGCTACAGTGTGCATAGACTCTGTACCACATTTAAATTTTTGGTGTTTATCTTAGAAATAATACACTCAAAAAACATTTTCACAATACAACCTGCCTTGTCTCTTCCTCCTACATTGCAACCTAGTAAAAGTGCTTATATAATGTGCAGTGAATCTGAGCAATATTTCTGTCTGCTGTCTCTGAAATGATGCACTCTAATTTGTATCTCTTACCAATCTCTGAAGACGTTACTTCGATGATGAAACACGTAAGATTGGAACGCACGTGGTGACGTCAATTGACGTGGTTGGAACACATGCCAGAAGTGTTTGTGGTTCCGTCTCTAGCCTTTGGTTCCCGACACTCCAGCGGGGAGCCGTACAGAGTGTTTATGCTGCAAACTAACTGTTTTTGTATATGCAATTTTTAAGTTATTTTAGCCCATGTTTTGGGCAATAAATTCTTATAACGGAATTCACTATAAGGATTCCGGTCTCCTCTTAAATCACTGCACAGTAAAGGAGACATTCATCTATGAATTAAGGAAGTAGCAAGATCGCCTGTTGGGGGACGTCTTTACCTGGTCCCGGTGACCACATAAGCTCTATCTAATCTTATTGCTATAAAGCAAGTAAGATCAACAACATCCGGTGAGTAGGCACTTCACCTATCTCACTGACACTCTGATTTTTTTTCCATCTATTATCCATCTACCCACTAGGAAGAATATCAGTGGACGGTCTATTTATTTCCTAACTTTTGAATACTCTGAGCACTTTTTATGTTTAAGCACTTTATTTGACTGTCACTGATTATAAGAAGCACTATACTATACATCACTTGTAAATGGATTTTCACTTATTGAATGCGCATTGGTCACAGCAGGTTTACATGAATTATTTTGATTGAATATATGTAAATATTTATTATAGCAAGCGCTATGAGAAGTGTGCTATAGTCACACTCACTTTATTATATATCTAGTTTTTGTCCATAGCAGCTGCTCTTCATCATTTTTCACATATAGTATTCACTTGTATTCACTATATCCGTTGGCGTGAGTGGAATATATCAATTTAAACTCAAATTTGTAGTTCATGATAAAAACCGTTTTGTCTCTCCCTCTTACAGTGCAGCCCAATCAAGCCTACTTATCCTCAGCCACTGTATCCTTAATATCCGGCTATTGTCTCTGAAATATGGCACAGTAATTTTTATTTTAGCATACCAGATGCCTCATCTTTGGAATGTGGGATTGTGGTTTTGAAGTTTTTTGTGCACCCTAAGTTGATATTTTAATACATATTTTAGAAAATACAGTGTTTTACTGCACAAGATGAAGATCACAAGGTATGTTTTGCCACTGAGGGCTTTACCTTAATTTTTTGAAAGTTACATAGTTAGGCTGAAAAAAGACACAAGTCCAACTAGCTCAACCAATAAAAAACAAAACAAAAAACAACAACCATACAGTCCCATATACGCAATCCTATACCCACAGTTGATCCAGAGGAAGGTGAAAACCCCTGCAAAACATGATCCAATTTTCTATAGTAGGGGAAAAAATTCCTTCCTGATACCCCAAGAGGCAATTGTATATTACCTGGGTCAACTTTACCTATAAATGTTAGTACCTAGTTATACACTGCTCAAAAAATGAAATGAACACTTGGAAAACACATCAAAAACACATTTGAAAAAGAGATCTCAATAGGGAAAAATATTATGATGGATATCTATACTAATATGGACTGGGTAATGTGTTAGGAACGAAAGGATGCCACATCGTTTGATGCAAACGAAAATTATCAATCTACAGAGGGCTGAATTCAAAGACACACCGAAAATCAAAGTGAAAAAATGAAGCAGCAGGCTAGTGCATTTTGCAGAAATTTCATTGCAGCAACTCAAAATGGTAGTCAGAAGTTTGTATGGCTCCCACGTGCTTGTATGCATGCCTGACAATGTCGGGGCAGGCTCCTTATGAGACGACGGATGGTGTCCTTGGGTATTTCCTCCCAGATCTGGACCAGGGCATCACTGAGCTCCTGAACAGACTGCACCAGGTGCAACCTGGCAGCGTCGGATGGACCAAAACATAATGTCCCAGAGATTTTCTATTATAAAAAGGAAGACAGAAGAGCGCCTCTAAGTGTAATATTTTAATGTACATAAATGGAGCAATCAGCCAAATAAAAACTCACATGGGGTGCAGAAATAAAGGCTCATCTAAGGGTGACAATACAGCAGCGGGGAGATTCATGCATCCAGTCCAGAAGGTTTGTAGCGTGTACTCGCCAGTGATAATGGAGTAATTCCTAGTGAGAGCTGGGTGGACAGCAGAATGGAATGCAGCACTGGAGAAAGGAGTCTTGGGGCAAGTAGAGATATATAATCTATAATTATAACAGATTATGTATATACTTCTGTACTTCTGACTGGTACCTTGATCTGTTATGAAACAATAGCTGCTGCTTTCTCCATGTCTTTTCCACTCTGATTGGGAGGGTTGCTGTAAAGGGCCTACATGCTCAAACCTGACCTTTTTACTAATATTAATATATTTGAAGAATTTTTTGGAGTTTGTCCTACTATCTTTTGCAATCTGTCATTCATTTTGAATTTTTGCATCCTTGATTCCAAGGATGTTACATATTCTTTGTAACATTTAAACAATGATAGCGTTCCTTCATTTTTATGTTTTTTAAAAGCTCTTTTCTTAATATTTATAGCTTTTTTACTTCGGAAGTGTAGCCTTCCAATAGCTTTTAGATCTGTTGTGTCTTCTACTGTAATTCCACCACTCATTCTGCAGTTTTTCTGCTGTATGTAAACTAAAGAATAATGAAAAAGTAAAAAAAAATATTATTACATATCGAAATTATGCAATGCTTTAATATTTTTTTTTTTACTGACGTTGTCTATGAGAACCTACTTCATAATACTGCATACAATTTAAAATTCCCTTAAAATCATGTATTTGAAGGATTTATGTGTTCCCATGTTTTGTTCCTAAAGTTGCATTAAAAAAAAGGGTCCTCAACCGTACTTCTTAGAATAGTTTTTTGCATTGGTACATGTCCCCTGTGGCAGTTTTCATTTCCTCGTGCCCTTAGACAATCCCTTGTCTATTAGCCTGGAAAATTGCCAGAACTAATATTTTGGATTTGCACTCTTTAACTGGTTTTGGGAACTTATGAAGAGTCCAATGAACAGCCTGCGAATCAAACTCCCTAGTTCCCAGTAATACCTTGAGCAAGGCTTGATATACATGGACAAGTTTAGTTTAACCTGCTTAGAGCTTAACTGCTTTTTTTAAATCATGTTGTTTATGTTTGTTCATTATTTTTATTTCCATTTCATTTAGCATTTTTTCACTTAATTGCTTCCAATCACAATGTTATTTAGGACGTCACAGCCCCAGCGGTACCTGAATTGATTTTAATTTTATATATGTTATTTCTTACTTAACCACTTTAGAACCGCTCACAGTAATACTACTGCGGCAGAGTGGTTCGTTATCGTCCAGCGACGTAGTATTAACGTCATTGGACACTCCCCCTTCTGGGCGGCGCTTGCGCGCCGCCGGAGGCTCGCTCCCGCTGTTTTCATTCACAGCGGGAGTCGGGCCAGGGGAGGAGCAGCGGCGATCGCCGCTGCTCTTACCCGATCGTCGGGGATCGAGTCTGGAGATCCGCCCGCTGTGTGTAAACACAGCGGGCGGATCTCCATAGTGACAGGGAGTGACAGATCGGACTGTTCAGTATAGCTGGACATCCGATCTGTCCATGACTCACACAGTCACCTCCCCCCCTACACGTCAGTAAGCACCAGGCATACATTAACCCCTCCCTCTCCAATAAAATTAACCCCTTCCCTGCCAGTGTCATTTTTACAGTAACAGTGCATATATATAGCACTGATTACTGTAGTAATGTCACTGGTACCCCCAAAAGTGTCAAAAATGTCAGTCAAGGGTCCGATCTGTCCGCCGCAATGTCGCAGTCCCGCAAAAAAAATCGCAGATCGCCGCCATTACGCGTTAAAAAAAAACACCAAAAATGACAGAAATCTTTCCCTTTGTTAGTAAACGCAATAACTTTTGCGCAAACCAATCAAAATACGCTTATTGCGATTTTTTTTACCAAACATATGTAGCATAAAACAAATTGGCCAAAAATTTTTAAAAAAATTGGTTTTTACATCTTTTTTGGGGGGAATTTCATATAAAAAAATGTTAAAAATATTGTTATTTTTTCAAAATAAACGCTCTTTTTTTGTTTATAGCGCAAAAAGTAAAAATCGCACAGGTGATCAAATACCACCAAAAGAAAGCTCTGTTTGTGGGAAAAAAAGGACGTAAATTTTGTTTGGGTACGGCGTCGCACGACCGCGCAATTGTCAGTTGAAGTCGCACAGCGCCGAATCGCAAAAAGTGGCCTGGACGGAAGACAGCAAAATCCTCCGGTGGTAAAGTGGTTAAAAAACACATTTTCAGCAAAACTGTATATTTCACACCCTGGTCATGAAAAATTTCATTCAAATCATCCTGTTTATTCTACCCTGCTTGCCTATCTTATAACTGCGTCTGTCATTTTTTATTCTTTAATTTGCAAAATACAAGCCCCTTAACAGACAGATGTCTCATGCTTTTGGTGGTGCTTTTTCTTTTGAAGTAAACCTGTAAAAAAAAAAAAAAAAATCAAACTGAGCATCCGATGAAAATTCCTAAGCAGACATTACCTTTAGTGAAAACTGCATGTCAAAACAGTAAATGAACCCAGAGATACAGACAACTGAGTTACATTTACATTCCAAGTTTTTTTTTATTTCTTTATTTTTTTTTTTTTTTTTAGATATTTGAGCATTTCCTTACCCTTCCATCTGTCTAAGCCCCCTAGTCATCTAATGTAATGGGTGTGCCTATCGACCAATAGGGAGGCCTGAGGAGTGGAAAGGAGACAAGCTTGACCTTTACAGAAAAAGTCAAGATTTGCATATAAATTTAGTTGCCTTTCTCTCTAGATCTACTGATCATTTTAGCATATAATTTTCACTGAAGGAAAACTCTTTTTATACATGTTGTCATCAAATGCTCATATTAGCAACCCAATTTTTGACAGCCTTACTTTATATAGCCAACATCACATACTGCCTGCTGATGTTCTTCTTTCTAGAATACAGAACTTTTCTGAATGTTAAAGCGTGCTCGAACATTGATACAGTGCCTTGAAAAAGTATTCCTACCCCTTGAAAATATTCACAATTTGCCATGTTAGAACCAAAAACGTAAATGTGTTTTACTGGGATTTTATGTGATAGGCCAACACAAGGATGCATATAATTGTAAAGTGGAAGGAAAATTCTAAATGTTTTTCCTAATTTTTTACAAATAAATATCTGCAAAGAGGACGTACAATGATGTCCCCCCAGAATCGCGCCCCCCTGGGGCACACACACGGAGCTTTCTGTGCTCGCCGGGTGCCGGGGACCCGGCGCATCACGGATCGTGGTAAAGGGCCAATGACAGTGGCCCTTTACCACATGATTGCTCCGGGCCAATGAAGGAGAGGGATAATTACTGGTTGGCAACACTTCTTGATCCACATTACAAGGGTAAAGTTGCAGGGCTCATCCTACCTTTCTCAGAGGGAGCAGAGGATGAAACATCTTGAGGAGGCCTTGAAAAAAAAAAAAGTGTGTCACCTTTCCAGACACTGGAGGGTCAACATTCTCTGGACATGTTTCCGAGGCATCGTTCAGCCAAAGGAGGAGCGGTGGAGAAGGTGGCCGACCGACCGATGCCTTTAAACAGTTCTTTAGTCCTCAGCAGCACCCAGGGCTGTTAGGTTTAGGCAACCATCGGCAGCGTCTCCATCATATGGTGCATGATTATCTAGGCGCAAGAGCAGACTAGGAGACCTTTACAGCTGAGCATCCACTGGGTTACTGGGTCTTGAGGAAAGACCACTGGCCAGAACTTGCTTTATGCAATAGAGCTACTGGCCTGTCCTGCTTCCAGCGTGCTTTCTGAATGGATGTCTAGTGCTGCTGGAGGTTTTGTGATGGACAAAAGAGTGCGTCTGTCCAAAGACTCTGTTTACCAGCTGATTTTTATCAAAATGAATCAGTCCTGGATCAACAAGAGCTATCAAGCCCCTGATGCTGATTTAACTGATTGAATTTGCTAGAGGTCTCCCAAGGCCTAATTTTTCTGCACTTGTTTGACAGGTGCATACAATTTAAATGTTATATGTAATTTTTAACAGCAGGCCCTGTCTCTGTGCCCTGCTAACTGTGAGGGGTTACCAAAGGCCCAATATTTTTGCACCTTTATGACAAGTACATGCGATTTCAAATGTATATGGTATTCTTACCAGAAGGTCCCATTCCTGCACCCAGCAAGAGTAATTGCGAGGGCTTGGTTATGGTGTTCAGGCACCACCAACAGCAAAGGCCCAGTTTATGGCACCTGTATAGTACATGCAATTTCAAACTTGTATGGAATTCTTACCAGCAGGTCCCATTCCTGCACCCAGCAAGATTAACTACCAGGGGATGCGGTGTTCAGGCACTACCAACAACCAAGGCCCAATTTCAGTTTCAGTTCCTGCCGATACTAACCTTTCAGGTCCCCATCACTCCAGCCAGTTTGCAAAGCCGCCACGCACACCTTGGCCAGGTCAGATGACAACACAGCGCCCCCACTAGATCACTGATAAGAACACTTGATCTTTGCCAATTTCAAATTGGTATGGAATTTTTACCAGCAGGGCCCGTTCCTGTCCCCAGCAAGTGTAACTGCATGAGGGGTGCGGTGTTCAGGCACCACCAACACCCAAGGCACAATTTTTCTGCACCTCTATGACAACTGACAAGTACATGCGATTTCAAGTTTGCATGGAATTCTTACCAGCAGGTCACGTTCCTGCACCAGCAAAAGTAACTGTGAGGGGTTACGATGTTCAGACACTACCAACAACCAAGGCCCAATTTTTCTGCACCTGTATGACAAGTACATGCAAATTTGTATGTACATTTGTATATGACATTTTTTGTTTTAGAAATGTCAGTATTGCTGCAGCAGGCTACATACATCGTAGAGATGCACTACTTTACGGGCACATTCAGGGGACCCCTCAGGCACAATATTTAAAGGAATTTTTCATTTTTATAGTTTCACTTTAAGCCTCATTAAAATCAGTAAATCACTGCTCTTTTAAAAACGATCATTTCTAAAAACGTTTTTTTCATTGCTACAAGTTCCCCAGGTCAGTACCCGGACACCCATACACTTTTTTGGGACAGTTACTTTCATTTAAGCCCTCAAAATGAGGCCGTTTGATTTTCAAGGTTCGAGTCCCATAGACTCCAATGGGGTTCGTTTGTTCTCCTAAGTTTGCGGTGTTCTGGTACGAACCGAAGCGGGGGGGGGGGGGGGTGTTCTGCTCATCTCTACCGGTGACTGAATTAAATCTTGTAAAGAAGTGGCCTTATCAGATTCTTATATCCTTTTGACTACTACAGTCACATTTTTTTTTAATTTTGCAAAAGGACCACTTATTTATCTTTCCTATATGTTAAATTTCTGAAAGGAACTTGATCATTAGAGATGTCCCGAACTGTTCGCCGGCGGACAGTTCCCGGCGAACATCGCTTGTTCGCGTCCGCCGCTGCGGGTGAACATATGCGATGTTCGGTCTGCGCCTATACTTCATCATTGAGGCAAACTTTGACCCTGTACCTCACAGTCAGCAGACACATTCCAGCCAATCAGCATACCCTCCCTCCCACACCCTCCCACCTCCTATAAAAAAGCAAGGGCAGCATCCATCTTAGATCATTCTGAAGCAGTGTGTTAGTGAGAGCAGGGAGAGTTCTGCTTCTGTCAATAGGGACAGTTGTTAGTCAGTGTTCTCGGTCTTGTTACTCAGTGTTCAGCACCCCAAAAAGCCCTTTTTAGGGCTTGTATTTGAGTATTTTTATATATATATATATATATATATATATATTGCAAACTGCAGTTGCCTGCCCGCCGTGTGTGAGAGGCCACAGACCCACCACAGACTGTACTGTTTGCACACCACACTCATATCGGGTGGCACAGTACCTTGCAGTTTAAAATTTCTTTTTTTTCCTCTTTCATAATTGCAGTGTGTGTCAGGTCCACAGAGTGTACTGTGCCCACTGCAGTGCCCACCACTAATATATATACGGTGGCACAGCAGCTTGCAAATTGAAAAAAAAAATATTTTTTATAATTGCAGTTGCCTGGCCTGCCAGTGACTGTCAGGTCCACAGAATGTACTGTGCCCACTGCAGTGCCCACCACTCATATATACGGTGGCACAGCAGCTTGCAAATTAAAAACATATATATTTTTTTTATAATTGCAGTTGCCTGGCCTGCCAGTGACTGTCAGGTCCACAGAGTGTACTATGCCCACTGCAGTGCCCACCACTCATATATATGGTGGCACAGCAGCTTGCAAATTAAAAATATATATATTTTTTTATAATTGCAGTTGCCTGGCCTGCCAGTGACTGTCAGGTCCACAGAGTGTACTGTGCCCACCACTCCTATATACGGTGGCACAGCAGCTTGCAAATTAAAAAAAAATATATTTTTTTTTATAATTGCAGTTGCCTGGCCTGCCAGTGACTGTCAGGTCCACAGAGTGTACTGTGCCCACTGCAGTGCCCACCACTCATATATACGGTGGCACAGCAGCTTGCAAATTAAAAAAATATATATTTTTTTATAATTGCAGTTGCCTGGCCTGCCATTGACTGTCAGGTCCACAGAGTGTACTGTGCCCACTGCAGTGCCCACCACTCATATATACGGTGGCACAGCAGCTTGCAAATTGAAAAAATAAATATTTTTATAATTGCAGTTGCCTGGCCTGCCAGTGACTGTCAGGTCTACAGAGTGTACTGTGCCCACTGCAGTGCCCACCACTCATATATACAGTGGCACAGCAGCTTGCAAATTAAAAATATATAATATAATAATATATATATATAATAAACTACCAGACATTATTGCATGTCCATGACAATGGGGAGTTTGGTCTGTCAGAGTTTGGTCTGTCACTGTGAAGCGGGCGTAACCCTTACACTACCTGATCGATACAACATCATACCTGATCTTATACACTCACTGGATGTTTTAAAGCACGTTATTCCAAACAATTTCGGAATGTTAGGTGATTTATGCCCTTTATGGATTAAAACCCGAATCTCTGTGTCAACTACGTAATTTTCCATGGGAGTTTTGCCATGGATCCCCCTCCGGCATGCCACAGTCCAGGTGTTAGTCCCCTTGAAACAACTTTTCCATCACTATTGTGGCCAGAAAGAGTGGGTTTTAAAATTCGCCTGCCTATTGAAGTCTATGGCGGTTCGCCCGTTCGCGAACATTTGCGGAGGTTCGCGTTCGCCGTTCGCGAACGGCAAATTTTAGGTTTGCGACATCACTATTGATCATATTGAAGTGTTTTTTTTTTTGAGAACCAACCATGCCTGTATTCCATATACTGGATGTATCAATTCCTGATAGTACAGGGACATGTTTATACTTCGAAGCTTGAGGTGTTCCCAATTCCATTTTATCTGCTTATATGAACAAACACACTCACCCCTGTTAAGATTGACAGTCCTGTGTGCACCTAAAGAAAAACAAGAGATGAGCAGTGTCTTTTTTCTTTTGCCTTTTGTTCTTTCTTTTGTCCTTGGACTTCTGTCTTCAATCCTTAGAATCCGACTTCCAAACATGCCTCATTTAAGGGGGACATCTGCCGGCTTTCCTGTAATGGTGGGCTTTAAAAAATAACATGAAGTCTTAGTCCCTTTTACAGCACTATCTTTGGGCCTACAACCCGATATCCTGTGCGAACATTTAATGTGTCCTGGCTACCGGCTTCCTCTGGCAGGGACTATAACCTTGGCAGAAATCTTCACGTGCATAACGTCATGGTTTCCTAACCTGGAAGTCCTCCCAGGTCTAAAAATATGAGAGATCACTGTCCAAACGGTAATGTCAAACAACCTCGTACAGACTGGTCTTTTGTTTTTTTGTTTTTTCTTCTCCTTGCTGAACCGCAAGTTGTCAACAGATGAGAAGACAGACAAAAAAACTATCCCCCTAAAGCAGGATCGTTAACTGGAGTCAAAGATAAATATACTTCATACAGGTCCGCATTCTACACTAAAATGTTCGAAATAGACTTCTCAGCTGTCACGATACTTCAGGAAAGTTGTTTATTTTCTTAAAGTAAAGCAAAACATACAAAACAGAACAAAACAGAAATGCATCAAAAGGAGAGTGTCAGATACCTGATCCGAGGCCAAGGGGCTGAGAGGGCTCCCCTTGCAGCTAAGTGTGGCACACCCCTGAAGGTGGTACAGGAGGTGTAACGCCCAAAGTAGCACAGGTTGCCAACAGGATGCAGAAGAGTAGAGCCGGTGGACACCAGGAGAGTGCTGGAAGAGCAGGAGGCACAGCAAGGTGAAAGTCTCTAGAGAGCTCTGGAGGAGCTAGGCAACCTTGTGCAGTGGTAAGTCCAGGCAGGGGGGTCAAACACAGAAAGTCAATCTGAGGGTATGGTTGATAGGAGAAACAGGAACTGGCCAAGGTCTTTAGGCAGGAGACGGTAGCAAAAGCCATAGTGTGAGCCAGGGTCATGCACAGGAGAACTGACAAGTAAATGGAGAGGAGTCCTTGAAGCAAGCTGGGGTCATACACGGTAGATCAGTAGGAGCAAGGTTGGTGGAGCAAGCCAGAGGGTCAAAGCCAGTAGGAGATGATCAAGCAGAGCCAGGAGCAAGCCGGGTCACAACAGGAAATCCAACAGAAGAATACAGGAGCTCAGGAACACAGGGAAGCTGACGATAATCCAGCAATGAGAAGGATCCCACAGCAGCAGTGGCTGTGTCTGTCACGCATTGCGTACGCACGTTTGCCAATTTGTGCTTTCGCACCGCTGCGTACACTTGCTCACTGTTCTCACGCCAGGGCGTACAGGGATGCACCGGATGCACCTGATGCGCCGGGTGCGCCCATTAGTACTACTGGCAACATTGCCAGCTCTCCTATGTCCATTTCCCTGACAGAGAGAGAGAAGTGTTACGTGTCTTCAAAGTGTAGAATGTTCTTTTCTCATCTCTCTCTCTAAAAAATCTAACATAGTATATCCTTATACTGTTTGTAAAGCAAATTGTGTGTCCCAAGAAGGTAGTAATTCTAAATATAAAAGTAACACCCACTCTTGCATATACGGTTTGCATTTATAGTAAGACACATAACTCCACCCAACATACTGACAGGAAAATCAGAATGGAAATACATACAGTATTTCACAAAAGTGAGTACAACCCTCACATTTTTGGAAATATTTTATTATATCTTTTCATGTGACAACACTGAAGAAATTAAATTTTGCTACAATGTGTCAACTTCTCACGTACTTGACTGCTGAGGTGTTTAAATAAGGCAGCCTGTTGCCATTTACTGAAATTAGTCTGCACTAAGTTAAACCTTAGGTGGCAGACCCATGACACAATGTAAAGTAGTGAGTGTACAGCTTGTAGTGTATGTGTAAATTTGATGTCCTCTCAAAATAACTCAACACACAGCCATTAATGTTTAAACTGCTGGCAACAAAAGTGAGTACAAATTGGCCCAATTAGCCATTTTCCCTTCCCAGTGTCATGTGACTCGTTAGTGTTACAAGGTCTCAGGGGGAGCAGGTGTGTTAAATTTGGTGTTATCGCTCTCACTCAATCATACTGGTCACTGGAAGTTCAACATGGCATCTCATGGCAAAGAACTCTCTGAGGATCTGAAAAAAAGAATTGTTGCTCTACATAGAGATGGCCTAGGCTATAAGAAGATTGCCAAGACCCTGAAACTGAGCTGCAGGAAGGTGGCAAAGACCAAGTGGTTTAACAGGACAGGTTTCACTCAGAACAGGCCTCATCATGGTCGACCACAGTAGTTGAGTGCACGTGCTCAGCGTCATATCCGAAGGTTTTCTTTGGGAAATAGAAGTATGAGTGCTGCCAGCATTGCTGCAAAGGTTAAAGGGGTGGGGGGGTCAGCCTGTCAGTGCTGAGACCATACGCCGCACACTGCATCAAATTGGTCTGCATTGGGGTTGTCCCAGAAGGAAGCCTCTTCTATGGATGATGCACAAGAAAGCCCTCAAACCGTTTACTGAAGATAAGCAAACCAAGGACATGGATTACTGGAACCATGTCCTGAGGTCTGATGAGACCCAGATAAATGTATTTGGTTCAGATGGAGTCAAGCGTGTGAGCAACCAGATGAGGAGTACAAAGACAAGTGTGTCTTGCCTACAGTCAAGCATGTGTCATGGTCTGGAACTGCATGAGTGCTGCTGACACTAGGGAGCTACAGTTCATTGAGGGAACCATGACTGCCAACATGTTCTGTGACATACTCAAGCAGAGTATGATCCCCTCCCTTCGGAGACTGGGCTGCAGGGCAGTATTCCAACATGATAATGACCCCAAACACACCTCCAAGACGACCACTGCCTTGCTAAAAAAGCTGAGGGTAAAGGTAATGGACTGCTCAAGCATGTCTCCAGACCTAAACCCTATTGAGCATTGCTGCAGAGGTTAAAGGGGTGGGGGGTAAGCCTGTAGGTGCTCAGACCATACGCCGCACACTGCATCAAATTGGTCTGCATTGCTGTCATTCCAGAGGGAAGCCTCTTCTAAAGTTGATGCACAAGAAAGCCCGCAAACAGTTTGCTGAAGACAAGCAGACTAAGGACATGGATTACCGGAACCATGTCCTGTGGTCTAATGAGACCAAGATAAACTTATTTGGTTTAGATGGTATCAAGCGTGTGTGGCGGCAACCAGGTGAGGAGTAAAAAGACAAGTGTGTCTTGCCTAGTCAAGCATGGTAGTGGGAGTGTCATGGTCTGGGGCTGCCGGCACTGGGCAGCTACAGTACAGTTCATTGAGGGAACCATGAATGCCAACATGTACTGTGACATACTGAAGCAGAGCATGATCCCCTCCCTTTGGAGACTGGGCCGCAGGGCAGTGTTCCAACATGATAACAACCCCAAACACACCTCCAAGACGACCACTGCCTTGCTAAAGAAGCTGAGGGTAAAGGTAATGCACTGGCCAAGCATGTCTTCAGACCTAAACCCTATTGAGCATCTGTGGGGCATCCTCAAATGGAAGGTGGAGGAGCGCAAGGTCTCTAACTTCCACCAGCTCTGTGATGTCCTCATGGAGGAGTGGGAGAGGACTCCAGTGGTAACCTGTGAAGCTCTGGTGAACTCCATGCCCAAGAGGGTTAAGGCAGTGCTGGAAAATAACGGTGGCCACACAAAATATTGACACTTTGGCCCCAATTTGGACATTTTAACTTAGGGGTGTACTCACTTTTGTTGCCTGCGATTTAGACATTAAGGGCTGTGTTGAGTTATTTTGAGGGGACAGCAAATTTACACTGTTCTTCAAGCTCTACACTCACTACTTTACATTGTAGCAAAGTGTCATTTCTTCAGTGTTGTCACATGAAAAGATATAATAACATTTTTACAAAAATGTGAGGGGTGTACTCACTTTTGTGAGATACTGTAAATAGCATAATGGCTTCTCTGTCCTTGACAAAGATATAATGGAAGTAACCTTCAAATCCTAACATATTACATTACAACATTCATATGTATTTGTGAGACTTTTATCATTTAAATAATATTAACCACTTCAGCCCTGGAAGGTTTTACCCCCTTAATGACCAGGCCATTGTTTTGCGATTCCTCACTGTGTTCATTTAATGGAAAATTGCGCTGTCGTGCGACACTGTACCCTAATACAATTGATGTCCTTTTTTCCCCCCACAAATAGAGCTTTCTTTTGGTGGTATTTGATCACCTCTGCGGTTTTTAGATTGTGCGCTATAAACAAAAAAAGAGCGACAATTTTGAAAAAAACACCATATTTTTTACTTTCTGCTATAAAACATTCCCAGTAAAAAAATGTAAAAATTTTATTTTTTTATTATTTGAGTCCAATTTGTATTCTGCTACATATTTTTAGTAAAAAAAATTCCAAAAAGCATATGTTACTGTATAAATGACACTGGCAGGGAAGGGGTTAATACTGGGGGTGATCAAAGGGGTTAAATGTATGCTTAAAGTGCTTGCTCACTGTGGGGGGGGGGGGGATGGTTCTGTGACAGGCACAGAGAGATTGCGGATTAAGCTTAGCTGAAACTGCTGATCTCTCTCCGCCCTGTCTGACAGAAGATCTGCTTGCTTTGCTTACATCGTCAGTTTTCCTGACGATCGCGGGAGGGCAGCGAAATCACCGCCCCTGCCCCCCCGGCCCGCTTCCCGCTGCCGAAACCACGTGCATGAAATCACGTAGTACTATGTGATTTTGCGCAGCCGAGCCACCCTGCCGCAGTAATACTACGGCAGGCGGTCAGCAAGTGATTAAACTCTAAATCTCTAACAATAATCACAAATCAGGCACTCCTGGGGTGCCTTTAGGGTGGAGGGATAGAAATAAGCCTGTGAGGCTCCCCCAGCATTTTTTCTGCTGCTAGCCAACGAGCATAGGAAGGGTGCTGATGCGCGCAAAAGTATATGAGGAAGGCAGCGCATGAACCCCACCGGGATACAATGGATAAAGAAGTCAGGTGAACATCCAGTATAGAAAGGGTTAACAGTTTATTGGTATTGATAACCGAAAAACAAAGTACATAAAATGCTTACATCCCCCTGGGCTGGAGTGGACAAGGGCACCTGGCAGCAAGCAACACGAGTGCGAAGAGGTCAGTCTCCTAGGACCACTGAGCAGTGTGTGCACAAAGCCGGAAACCAGCTGGCGCGAGGATGAAAGGACTCCGCTGTAGTTCCAGAGCGGTGACATCAGCGGGACAGGCGCCACTTGCGGGGAAACACTAGGAACCAGGGTAGAACACAAGCTATATCGTTGCCGTAACTACATGTTTCGCGCTATGCGCTTTATCAAGTCATGGAAAGGAATGGTAACAGGGAAATTTAAAGATAGGGGAAGGGGCGGGACTGTGATTACAAACCAAGAAAAGGTTTGATTGAACTTTTAACCTCTCGGTGCCCTTATCTCTCTCCTTGATAACATAAAAGTTAAAAATACGCACAAATTCTCTTAATTAAAAAAATATATAACAATATGACAATAATAATGATAACTGGAGGATGCAATATATAAAGTATTGAATATAAAATATAAAAACACAGTTAAAACATCAGAAATTAAATAGCACTAGAAATAGATGTCAGCAATATCACTTGATATTATTGTTGTGTTTAATTGTGATACATGCACACATCAGAATGAATTAAGAAATTATGGTGCTAAACGCTAATGCACCTACGCAAATGGCCACATCACCCTGAACGTGTCGGATCTTGGAGGCTAAGCATGGTTAGTACTTGGATGGGAGACTACCTGGGAATACCAGGTGTTGTAGGCCTTTTTTTTTTGCATAGGTGCATTGGCAATTAGCACCATAAGGGAGACCGAGAGGTTAAAAGTGTAATCAAACCTTTTCCTTGATAAAGCGCATAGCGCGAAACATGTAGTTACGGCAACGATATAGCTTGTGTTCTACCCTGGTTCCTAGTGTTTCCCCGCAAGTGGCGCCTGTCCGGCTGATGTCACCGCTCCGGAACTACAGCAGAGTCCCTTCATCCTCGCGTCGGCTGGTTTCCGGCTTTGTGCACACACTGCTCAGCAGTTCTGGGAGACTGACCTCCTCGCACTCGTGTTGCTTGCTGCCAGGTGCCCTTGTCCACTCCAGCCCAGGGGGATGTAAGCATTTTATGTACTTTGTTTTTTGGTTATCAATACCAATAAACTGTTAACCCTTTCTATACTGGATGTTCACCTGACTTCTTTATCCATTGCATCCCGGTGTGGTTCATGCGCTGCCTTCCTCATATACTAAATCACTAACACCCTACTGCAGCAGTTAATATGTATTTGGAACCACTAATCAATATGAGGATAGGATTTGCCTATCTATAAAATTTATAGGAGGTAGTGTTTACTGGCAAGGGGCAGTGTTTACCTGCTCTTTGCAATGGTAATGCACAGAGACATCACTTTCCTACTCTTCTTGTAGTCACAAATGGTGCTGTACGCTCTGCCTTCTTTGGGGTCCCTCCTGTAGCTAAGAAAGCACTCTTGTATGCTTAATCCTGTTGGGTCCTGTGCTGACCTGTGTGTACCCATAGACACACACATCAATGGCAAGCCACTCCCCTGCTCCATATTCACTGGAGTTTAAATGATGCCAACAGAAGCCTATTGCAGATAGTGTATTAAGATAAAAAAACATTTAGACTTTAGAACTATTATAATGATGTGTTGGTTGTTGTGTATTGTGCATTGTCTATTTACTTATGAACTGTGTTTCTTTTTATCACAATCATTGTTGTTTTTCCTGGGTGTGCACACACTTTGATCACCTTTTCTCCTATAGTGCTGTGTGCTGAGTGAGGTGTGTACATTTATTTATAGGTGGGCAGGAATTTCAGTGAATCCTTCTGTAACCTTCCAGCTGGGACCTGTTCCCCATGTGTCACACGGTGGCATGCTATATGGTAGGGCTAGTCTATGAATTTATGACAAATGGTCTGTGCACTCCAGTGTTAGGTGCATGGTGTCTAGGCTGTAAGGACTTTGTCTGGCATCCTATTCGCTGGCTGGGGAATCTTTTTTGTGGCACTCTCCCTGGTTTGAGGCAGGTGGGGAATCACTCCTCCAAATTCTACTATCTTATGACAGAACAATCTACAGTCCTGGTAATTACTGCTTTCATGCATCTACTGGGATTTGAGCTATCGGCACTTACCCCTTAGTGAGGATACTAATTCCCTTCCTCACTCTTCCTTCCCCTTTTTGTAGGTTCCTTCTAGACTCCTCGGGAGCATTTACGAGTTTCTATTTTTACTATTTTCTAGCCTTTACTTATGGTACTATTTTGTGCTTGTGGTTTGGGTGCACGTGAATTCATACAGTCAGGGGCGTAACTACAGGGGTTGCAGGGGTTGCAATCGCTACCGGGCCCCATGCTCCAGGGGGCCCGGTAGCAAACCAGTGGGTGAACTTCTAGGATCTCAAAGGTCACACTTGCGACCGGGCCCTGGCATTTCACCACTGTGGGGAGGCCCCAAGATTGCAGGAAGGGGGCCCACTGCAGAACTTGTGAAAGGATCCTGATGCGGGACCATAATAAAAGGCCATGCAATGAGATTAAACAGCCCCAGGATTAGTGGGAAGAGCCCCGGGCTTGAAGGGAAGGGCCCCGGCCAGGGGTCTGGGGGGCCCTTCATGGTTTCTTGCATCGGGGCCCTGAAGGTTCTAGTTACGCCTCTGCATACAGTGACCTTTTTACCTGTGCTTTATGTGAAAATATGAATCTATACAATATCCTTATGTCTATTATTATATTTAAGACTACGTTTAAGACCACTGTAGTGATATATTAACATATTATCTATCTATTTAATATCATTAAAATTACCACAGCATATGGTAAAATTACCACAGCATAAAATTACCACAGCTTATTATTACCTAGCAGTTAAATTACATAATTCTAGAAGCCTGCAGATATCTCACTATACAGAAATGTGCATTTATTATTTGAACTTCTGTTACATATTATGGCGTTTTTTTTTTTTTTTTTAGAGGTAACAAGAGTTCAGTGACAGAAAATCATAAGCACGTCTTCTTATGTCACGGTAACAAGGGTTCAATGATAGAAAGTCATAAACATATTTTCTGACCTTGTCATAAGAAACAATAGGTATAATAACAACACAGCTGTATTCTAACCTTGATATAAAAAAATGTAATCAGTACAGGAATGCAGTGCCTCTATTTACTAATTAGGTGACTTCTGAAGGCAATTGGTTCCATTAGATTTTAGTTAGGGGTATCAGAGTAAAGGGGCTGAATACAAATGCACGCCACACTTTTCAGATATTTATTTAAAAAAAAAATGGTTTCGAAAACCATTTATCATTTTCCTTCCACTTCACAATTATGTGCCATTTTGTGTTGGTCTAGCACATAAAATCCCAATAAAATACATTTACGTTTTTGGTCAAAGGTTATGAACACTTTTTCAAGGCAATGGAGCGATCTAGTGTTTGTGACAAAGTCTAATACAAGTACAGAATGGCATTACTATCTGAATTTTGGAGATTATTCAAGGTAACATGTATGGTTCTATTGCTCAAATTATTACAAATAGGACCTGTGAGCTCATTCTGTGAACCTGTATAAACGGTATGTTCCCAGCTGGCTGGCCTGATGAAATATACTTCATAGGAGCACCTGGCTTGTGTCAACACTTTATTTGTTTTACAAAGAGAGAGAGAGAGAGATTTGTGCTTTTTACAGTTTGTTGAGATCAGATAGTGCAGTGTATTCAGTACTGCAGTATATATCAGGCAATTCAGCATCTATCGGCCAGTTCCATATATAGCAGCAGGGGAGTATATACCATCATTATACCATCATTATATATATATATATATATATATATATATATATATATATATATATATATATATGCCACTCGTGTATATATTAGGCAATTAAGTTGCTATCGCTCAGTTCCATATATAGCAGCTGGGCAGTATTTACCATAAATGTATTTATATATATATATATATATGCCACTTGAGTATATATCAGGCCATTCCGTATCTATTGGTCGGTTCATTATATAACATACATTGCTTTAAAATATAGGCCACTTAAATATAGGCCTTTCAGTATCTATCGGTCATTTCAGTCTATACCATACATTGCTATCAAATATAGGCCAATTGAGTTTATATCAGCCCATTTAGTATGTATCGGTTGGTTCAGTATAGACCATATGTTGATATCTATACATATATACTGTATATATAGGCCACTTGAGTATATATCAGGCCATTTAGTATCTATCGGTCAGTTCATTATATAGCAGTGGGGCAGTTAATACCATACATTGCTATCAATATATATATATATATATATATATATATATATAGGCCACTTGAGTATATATCAGGCCATTCAGTATCTATTAGTCGGTTCAGTAAATACCATACATTGCTACCATATATAGGCCACTTGAGTATATATCAGGCCATTCAGTATCTATCGATCAGTTCAGTATATAGCAGTGGGGCAGTTAATACCATACATTGCTATCAATATATATATATATAGGCCACTTGAGTATATATCAGGCCATTCAGTATCTATTGGTCGGTTCAGTAAATACCATACATTGCTACCAAATATAGGCCCCTTAAGTATATATCAGGCCATTTAGTATATATCGGGTGATTGATATCTATATATACTGTATATAGACCGCTTGAGTATATATCAGGCCATTCAGTATCTATTCAGTTCAGTACATATCAGCAGTGCAGTATAAATCAGCAGTGCAGTATATATGTATATATATATATATATATATATATATATTATAAATATATCAACCAGTTATACAACCCCCCCTCCAAAATCCACATCATGTCTGAAAGTCCGACAAGGATGCTCACAGGCCAATAAAAGAGGGCAAGCAGCCTCCATGCTCCATGTCCACAGTGAAAAGTGGTGGTCATGGACATGGTACATCCTCTGCAGGCAGGGCACGCTTGTCCTTTCTTTCTGGTGCTGCCCGTGTTAATGAGCCACAACATGCAGAAGAGTTGGTGGAGTGGATAACTAAGCCATCCTCATCCTCCTCATCCTCTGTCACCCAGGTTCATACTAGTTTGCCTTCCACCGCAGCTGCCAAAGCAGCCTATTCCACAGGCTCCTTCTCCATAGCTACTCCTTCTTTCGCCCCACCAACATTCACGGAGGAGTCACCTGAATTATTCGATTATAGTGTCAGTGACATGCTGCTGGAGGATGCGCATCAATTAGAGTGCTCTGATGTTGGTTCCCAGGTTGATGAAGGGAATAACGTGAGCCTAGAGGGGGGGGGGGGTGACAATGACAGACAAGAAACTAGCAGTCATGTTCCCACAGCTGCAGCATACTGCCAAGTTTACTCCAGTGACAAGGAGGGAGGGGATGATGAGGTCACCGACTGTATTTGGATGCCTGAGAGAATAGAGGAGGAAAGTGAAGAGGAGGAGGATGAGGAGGAATTAGCACACCTCCAACGAGGAAAGATATGCTCCAGGGGCTGGCCTAGGAGCAGCCAACATATTGCATCACATTGCATCACACCACAGAGAGCTCCACAGATGCAGGGCACTGCTAACTCCCTGCGGATTTCAAAAAGTTCATTAGTGTGGGCTTTTTTCAATACATGTGCAGTAGACCATAGCATTGCTGTTTGCAATATCTGTCTGAAGCAGATCAAGCGTGGCCAGAACACCAGCTGCTTGGGCACCACATGCTTGACAAGATATATGATGACCTGTCATGCAGTCTGTTGGCAACAGCACCTGAAAGAGCTACATCATAAAAAAAGCAGGCATCACCTTGCTCCTCATCTGGGATCTCTAACCCTACTATACCTCATATATCACATACCTGGTGCTGGAGGCCAATGGAGAGAGAGGGCTTCCCTTGCGGCTAAGTTCCAGACCCCCCTGAGGATGAGAACAGGAGAGGTCAGGCCCAAAGTAGCATGGGTCGCCTGCTGGACTGTGTGCAGAAGGATCCAGAGTACAGCTGGAGTGCTGGAGTGGAATCAGCAGACAGGTGGCGCCCGTGAGGTGTTTGCAAGACTTGGATAACGCTGAGACTGGAACGTGGTCAGGTGGCTAGCCAAGATCAGGAGCCAGGTGGATATCAGAGCAAGCGTAGTCAGGTGGATAGCCAAGATCAGGAGCCAGGTGGATGTCAGAGCAAGCGTAGTCAGGTGGATAGCCAAGGTCAAACACAGGAAGCAATCAGGAGACAGGTCAAGGGAAAGCCGGGTCGGTAACAGGAAACAGGAACTGGAATATCACAATGATAACACATTGGAGGAGCCGAAGATCAACCAGCAACTAAAATCACTGGCAGGCTTCCTTATATAGGCCCAGGTAAATTTCTAGTAGTGCTGCTGGGTCCTAAAGTCCTTCTGCTGCTAAGTTGCTGATAGCGCTGCTTGGTCCTAGAGCACTTCTCCTGGTGTTTGTGCCCTGACAGTGCCCCCCCTCCCTGACGGGCAGCCTCCGGATACCCATTTGGGCAATTTTCTCTGGGTGTTTGTCCTGAAACTGTTGGTGTCTGGGGGCATGTACATTGGCTTCGGGTTCCCATGAGCACAGGTGGATACCCTTTCCATTTAATTAAGAACTGGGTTTGTCTCCCTCGCTTTCTGCAGTAAAGGATTGCTTCCACCTCAAATTCTGTGTCCTCACCAATCGTCACCGGTGGCGGAGGTGGCTCTGCTCTCCCTGGAAATGTATCTGGAACAGTTGGTTTAAGCAAGGAGGTGTGAAAAACCAGATGGATCCTATATGAGTCAGGCAAAGATAGTTCGTAAGCCACTATGTTAATTTCCCGTTTGATCTGAAAGGGCCCAAAATACCTTGGCCCTAGATTCCGTGAAGGGCAGGCCAATTTCAGATTGTCAGTAGACAGCCACACTTTGACCCCAACCTTGAAGGAAGGATTTCCCCTCCGTTTCCAATCAAAGTGGAGGTATTGGTTAGTGTGTTCCGTTTGCCCATTACTTTGGGGATGGTAGGCAGATGATAGGCAGAGTTCCACTTCCAAGGCTTTACAAAGGGCTCTCCAAAACCTAGAGGTGAATTGCACCCCCTGATCTGAAACAATGTTCTTTGGTAGTCCATGAAGTCTTATGATCTCCTTGATAAACGTGTGAGCGGTTTCCGCTGCAGAGGGAGTACCAATCATTGGTATGAAGTGGGCCATTTTTGATAATCGGTCTACCACAACCAGGATGGTTGTGAATCCTTCAGAGTGAGGAAGATCAACAATAAAATCCATTGAAATAATTTCCCAGGGGCGATTAGGGATAGGCAAGGGTCTTAATAACACCCAGGCTTTGACTTTGTCGCTTTTGCTACGTAGACATATCATGCATGACTTGACGTAGGATCTACAGTCCCGACTGAGGTTAGGCCACCAAAAGGACCGCTGAATGAGCTTGTTAGTTTTACGGGCCCCAAAGTGCCCTGCAAGTTGGTGGTCGTGGAATGCCCTGAGAACCAGAGACCTAGCTTCTTGAGGTACAAAGATTTTGTCCTGGTGCCAAAGTAATCCACCCTGCCTTCTTAACGAGTCATGTTTGGATTCGGGGCACGATACAGAAGCTTGTTCAATGGATGCCTTTAGGTTGGGTTGAATCAGCAAAAAATTTTGGGCAGATAAGATAGTGCTTGGAGGAGCACATTCAGTAGATTCGGGGAACATCCTGGACAGGGCATCGGCTTTCCCATTTTTGGAACCTGGGCGGTATGTCAAGTGGAAATTAAATCTCGAAAAGAATAAGGCCCACCTGGCTTGTCGAGGTCTTAGGCGTTTTGCAGATCTTAAATATTCCAAATGTTTGTGATCTGTGAAGATCATAATTGGATGGTTAGCGCCCTCCAGCAGGTACCTCCATTCTTCGAGAGTGACTTTAATTGCCAGGAGTTCTCTGTCACCCACATCATAGTTTCTTTCGGCCTGATTCAGCTTCCTGGAGCAAAAGGCTACTGGGTGAAGCAGGGCCTTTGGGCCCTGACGCTGAGAGAGCACGGCTCCTGTAGCTACTTCGGATGCATCCACCTCAAGGACAAAGGGAAGAGCTGGGTCAGGATGTTGCAACACGGGAGCAGAGGTGAAGAGAGCCTTCAGTTTTTCGAAAGCCGCTTGAGAATCTTGGTTCCAGGAGAAGCGTGAGTGCAGGCGAGTGAGCTGGGTGATCGGGGCAATAATAGTTGAGAAATTCCAAATAAATTTCCTATAAAAATTAGCGAAGCCCACAAACCTCTGGACCCCTTTCTTGTCAGAAGGTGCAGGTCACTCCAAGATTGCTGATACCTTCTGAGGATCCATGGAAATCCCTTTTGTGGAGATTATGAGTCCTAAGAATTGGATAGATTGTTTCTCGAACTCACACTTTTCTGCTTTAGCATATAAGCCATGGGTTCTTAAGGTCTTTAACACTTTTCTGATGTGCTCTCGATGGAGTTCAAGCGAGGCTGAGAAAATTAGTATGTTGTCCAGATAGACGATTAAGAACAGGTCAAGGTATTCTCTGAAAATATCATTCACAAAATGTTGGAATGTTGCGGGGGCATTGCATAGCCCGAAAGGCATCACAAGGTACTCAAAGTGACCAAAGCGTGTTCGGAAGGCGGTCTTCCACTCATCCCTTTCCCTAATACGAACCAGGTTATAGGCCCCCCCTAAGTCCAACTTCGGAATCTTTGGAATAACTCGGCGACAAGAGGGAGTGGGTATCTGTTCTTGATAGTAATTTTATTAAGGTCCCTATAATCAATACATGGTCTGAGAGAACGATCCTTCTTCTCGACGAAGAAAATACCGGCTCCAGCAGGTGACGAGGAAGGGCGGATGAATCCTTTGGCAAGGTTTTCATCTATATATTGTCGGAGGGCCTCCAGCTCCAGCTCGGATAAAGAAAAGATGCGCCCGAAGGGTACTTCTGCTCCAGGTAGCAACTCAATTGGGCAGTCGTAGGACCGATGTGGGGGCAAGGCATCGGCACCTCTTTTGTCAAACACATCAAGGAAATCAAGGTAGACTGAAGGAACAGCATGACAGGGATCCGGTGTAGGTTGAACGGAGAGACACATTGAAGAGTTGACAGGCGTGGGGACGCCACAGTGTTGATGACAGTAGGAAGATGAGAAGATGATTTCTACCTTGGGCCAATCAATTTGCGGGTTGTGGGCCCGTAGCCAGGGTATCCCTAGAATGGCTGGGAATATAGGAGACCTGATGACATCAAAGCGGAGGAATTCCCGATGGCCTGCTTCTGTTGTGGCAAGGACAGGGATAGTCTTCCTGAGTGACTGGTCCAGAGCTAGGAGCAGTGCCATCTGCTAAATGTACACCAAGTCTTTGTTCCTTCAGTTTCAGGGGTATGCACAAGTTCTTGGCTAGGTTGATGTCCAGGAAGCAACTACAGGCTCCAGAGTCAATGATCGCCCGCAGCTTTACTTCCTTTCCACCTGCAGAGAGATGGGGAGAATTAAATGAGTGGACATAGTCCCAGACAACTGGAGGTATGAGGGGCGTGGAAGGCTGGACTGACTTGGGCGAACAGGACAACTGCGAAGGAAGTGGCCCGAAGCCCCACAGTAGAGACACAAGTTATCTTGTCTTCTGCGTGCTCTCTCTTCAGGGGTTAAAGCAGGGCGGAGTAGGCCAATTTGCATGGGTTCCCCATCGGACATATTCATGCACTGGGGAACAGAGACTGGGAGTGTTGGTCCTGGGACCTTTGGCATTACCCATGTGGGTCGGAGGGTCTGAGTGTGTTCGGACCTTCGCTCCCACAGCCGTCTGTCTAGTTGGATAGAGACTTGGATGAGACTTTCTAATGAGGCGGGAGCCTCAATCCTAGCCAACTCGTCCTTGAGAGACTCAGATAAGCCTTGTCGTAACTGGTATTTTAGGGCGGCATCACTCCACCCACTATCAGCTGACCACTTGCGAAATTCCACAATGTAATCCTCCACTAGTCGTCTGCCTTGTACAAGAGCATGAAGGGCCAACTCTGCGGTGGCAGTCCGTTGTGGATCATATAGGGTAGCCATAGCTTCAAAGAAGGTGGAAACTGAATCCAGGACTGAGTTCCTTTGCTCAAGGAGATTATGAGCCCAGGACTGTGGCTCATCAGATAAAAGTGAAATGATGAAACCCACCTTGACAGTCTCAAGAGAAAAAGTCCTTGGTTGCAGGGCAAAGTAAAGGTCACAAGCATTTTTGAAAGCTCAGAATTTCCGTCGGTCACCTGAAAAGCGATCAGGAGTGGGGACTCTGGGCTCCGGAGGGGGTAAACCCATAGCAGGTGCGGCTGTAGCAGAACAACTGGCCATTGGAGTGGAGGCAGTGGAGCTAGTAGCTTGGTTAGGATCCACAGGAGTCATAGAGGTAGTGAGAGAGTGAAGGCGTCCTTCCAGCTGAAAGTAACCTTCTTGTAAGCTCTGGACTGCTTGTGTAAGAGCTGTAATCTGCTGACATAGGGCCTCTAATGCGGAAGCACCTCTCTCGGCCTCAGACATTTTGGCTGGTTGATACTATCACTTACCTGGTGCTGGAGGCCAATGGAGAGAGAGGGCTTCCCTTGCGGCTAAGTTCCAGACCCCCCTGAGGATGAGAACAGGAGAGGTCAGGCCCAAAGTAGCACGGGTCGCCTGCTGGACTGTGTGCAGAAGGATCCAGAGTACAGCTGGAGTGCTGGAGTGGAATCAGCAGACAGGTGGCGCCCGTGAGGTGTTTGCAGGACTTGGATAATGCTGAGACTGAAACGTGGTCAGGGGGCTAGCCAAGATCAGGAGCCAGGTGGATATCAGAGCAAGCGTAGTCAGGTGGATAGCCAAGATCAGGAGCCAGGTGGATGTCAGAGCAAGCGTAGTCAGGTGGATAGCCGAGGTCAAATACAGGAAGCAATCAGTTCGGTTCGGCCAGAACATCTGAACTTCCCGAAAGTTCGGCCCAGATTTCAGAACCCCATTGAAATCAATAGGACCCAAACTTCGGTAATCAAAAAACACCATTTTGAAGCCCTAAAACCCAATAAATGCCCCTAAAGTGCCTAGGTTTCTGGGTCATACCCCCAGGGACTATTAATCACACAAAAAAAGTTCTTAAAAATTGTCATTTTTGATAGAGAGCCAATTATTGAAAAAATTAAAAAAAAAAAAAAATTTCTTTGGATTTAGTATCTGGGGGTCTAAAAAGTGTACCTGTGAAGTTTCAGCTCTGTAGCATGTCCAGAACCATAAAAAAAAAAAAAAAGATTGTTTGTATTAGGTCACTTATAGAACAGGATAGTGGCTTCTCTCTTTTCACACCTTGCTGGTTTAGTCCCCGTTCACATTAAGGCGACCTGTGAGGCGACCTGGTCACCTCACAGGTCGCCGTAGGTCGCCTTCTATAGGGAAGCTGCGGACCCGTTCTAATAGGAGCGACACAAGTCGCTCCGACTTAGAAAAAGGGTCCGGAGCTTCTTTGGGGCGACCCGGAGGCGACCGCCTTAGACTTCAATGTTATGAAGTCCGTGGCGGCCGCTCAAGGTCGCGGCGCGCTGCTCGCACCGTGACCTCGGAGGTCGCCTGGGGAAGTCGGATCGCCCCTATGTGAACGGGGCCTTAGTAGCAGGCGTTTTTTTTACATTTTTTGGGGTCTTTTAAGGCTGGCAAAACATCTGAACTTGTGTATATGGGTATATATACACACATACTTATATGTATATATACACCTAGATATATATAGGTGTGATAGTAGCAGAAATATATGCTTGCGCTAATGAAATCATTTACACTAATATGGCTCCGCTCCTATAACACCTATATACTGTATGTGTAAGTGTAAAATACATATAAGTGTGTGTGTATATATACCCGTATACACAAGTTCAGATGTTTTGCCTGCCTCCAAAGAACCCAAAAAAATGCCCAAAACCACGCTAGCGTCAAAAAAAATGCCCAGGTGTGTTGTTGCAGGCATTTTTTGGGGGTTTTTGGAGGCAGGCAAAACATCTGAACTTGTGTATAGTGGTATATATGCACATATACTTATATGTATTTTACACTTACACATATATAGGTGTTATAGGAGCGGAGCCATATTAGTGTAAATGATTTCATTAGCGCAAGCATATATTTCTGCAACTATCACACCAATATATGTCTAGGTGTATATATACATATAAGTATGTGTGTATATATACCACTATACACAAGTTCAGATGTTTTGCCTGCCTCCAAAAACCCCCAAAAAATGCCTGCAACAACACACCTGGGCGTTTTTCTTTTGGCGCTAGCGTTTTTTTGGGCATTTTTTTGGGTTCTTTGGAGGCAGGCAAAACATCTGAACTTGTGTATACGGGTATATATACACACATACTTATATGTATATATACACCTAGACATATATAGGTGTGATAGTAGCAGAAATATATGCTTGCGCTAATGAAATAATTTACACTAATATGGCTCTGCTCCTATAACACCTATATATGTATAAGTGTAAAATACATATAAGTATGTGTGTATATATACCACTATACACAAGTTCAGATGTTTTGCCTGCCTCCAAAAACCCCCAAAAAATGCCTGCAACAACACACCTGGGCGTTTTTTTTTTTTTTTTTGACGCTAGCGTTTTTTTGGGCGTTTTTTTGGGTTCTTTGGAGGCAGGCAAAACCTCTGAACTTCCGTATAGGGTATATATATACACACACACTTATATGTATTTTACACATACACATATATAGGTGTGATAGGAGCGTAACTATATTGGTGTTAATTATTTCATTAGCGCAAGTGGTGTTTTCTGCTCCTTTCACACCTATATATGTGCAGGTGTATATATACATAAATGTCATGCCTGACTCCAAACATGTGCTCAAAAAATCCCTATAGACGCCTGCAGCCAAAAAGCAAGCTGACAGGGGAGAAGCCATATTACTGCACCGAATGTGACTTAAGAGAAACTAGCTTTTCTCTATAGCGGTCACCCTGATATGGAAGGGTTTGGTCACCCTGCCATAGCAGTCAGTGTCAGTTCACCCTACACTACATTACGGTCACCCTGGCACTTAACACTTTCCCTACAGAAACTAAATTTTTGCATCTAACTAAAGTGTAAAAGAGCACCCTAACTACACTAGATATCCCTTTCCTCACACTAATAATTGCTAAATGACACTTTTAAAGTAAAATTAACAGAACTGCTTCCACTCTCTTCCATGTCCCTGTATTACAATGCTAGGAATTTGGCGGGGCTATCTTATAAACTGGGGGGCGTATTAACTAATTATTGGCCTAGGGACCCCCTAGTCACTCCAATCACATTCCTAGCATTCTCCTTCCCCCTCAATTGGCTTTTGCTAATGGTTCGGGTCCAATCATGGGCTTTTAAAGCCCATTTACTGTCCTATTGCATTTTGGTCGGTTCTGGTTGCCGAATTCCGAACTTTTTCAGCAAAAAGTTCTAAATTCAGCAGAACCTGGAACAGTCAATGTTCGGGTCGAACCGATGGTCGACCCGAACTGTTCGATCATCCCTAATCAGGAGACAGGTCAAGGACAAGCCAGGTCGGTAACAGGAAATAGGAACTGGAATATCACAAGGATAACACACTGGAGGAGCCGAAGATCAACCAGCAACTAAAATCACTGGCAGGCTTCCTTATATAGGCCCAGGTAAATTGCTGGTAGTGCTGCTGGGTCCTAAAGTCCTTCTCCTGCTAAGTTGCTGATAGCGCTGCTGGGTCCTAGAGCCCTTCTCCTGGTGTTTGTGCCCTGACATCATGTCTTCTCAAAAACCTGTGTTAAGAGGGATGATGGTAGTGATGAGCTGAACACCCCCTGGTTCGCTTCGCACCAGAACACCGCAAACCGAGGAAAAGTTTGTTCGAATAAATTAACCCCATTGAAATATATGGGACTCGAACCTTGAAGGCTTAAATGCAGGTTATTGTCCCAAAAAGGTGTATGGGGGTCTGGGTACTGACCTGGGAAACATGTAGCAATGAAAAAAAAGTTTTTAAAAACGATCATTTTTAAAGGAGCACTGATTTACTGATTTTAATGAGGCTTAAAGTGAAACTATAAAAATGAAAAATTCCTTCAAATATCGTGCCTGGGGGGGGGGGGGGAAGAGTCCCCTGAATGTGCCTGTAATGTAGTGCATCTCTACGATATATGTAGCCTGCTGCAGCAATACTGAGATTTCTAAAGCAAAAAATGTCATATACAGTGGGGTTCAGAAGTTTGGGCACCCCAGGTAAAAATTTGTATTAATGTGCATAAAGAAGCCAAGGAAGGATGGAAAAATCTCCAAATTACAGATTAGACATTCTTATAATATGTCAATAAAAGTTAGATTTTATTTCCATCACTGACACTTTCAAAATTACAGAAAACAAAAAAAATGGCGTCTGCAAAAGTTTGGGCACCCTGCAGAATTTATAGCATGCACTGCCCCCTTTGCAAAGCTGAGACCTTCCAGTGTCATGGATTGTCCTCAATCATCATCTGGGAAGACCAGGTGTTGTCAGTCTCAAAGGTTTTAAATGCCCAGACTCATCTGACCTTGCCCCAACAATCAGCACCATGGGATCTTCTAAGCAGTTGTCTAGAAAACTGAAACTGAAAATAGTTGACGCTCACAAAGCTGGAGAAGGCTATAAGAAGATAGCAAAGCGTTTTCAGATGTCAATATCCTCTGTTGGAATGTAATTAAGAAATGGCAGTCATCAGTAGTAGTGGAAGTTAAAGCAAAATCTGGAAGACCAAGAAAAATATCAGACAGAACAGCTCGCAGGATTGTGAGAAAAACAATTCAAAACCCATGTTTGACTGCACGATCCCTCCAGAAAGATCTGGCAGACACTGGAGTTGTGGTACACTATTCCACTAAAGAGAGACTTGTACAAATATGGTCTTCATGGAAGAGTAATCAGAAGAAAAGCTCTTCTACGTCCTCACCACAAAAATCAGTGTTTGACTTTGCAAATGAACATATTGACAAGCCTAATGCATTTTGGAAACAAGTTCTGTGGACCGATGAGGTTAAAATTTAACTTTTTGGCCGGAATGAGCAAAGGTACGTTTGGAGAAGGGGCACAGAATTTAATGAAAAGAACCTCTGTTCAACTGTTAAGCATGGGGGTGGATCAATCATGCTTTGGGGTTGTATTGCAGCCAGTAGCACAGGGAATATCTCACGAGTAGAAGGAAAATGGATTCAATAAAATTTCAGCAAATTTTGGACGGTAACTTGATGCCATCTGTGAAAAAGCTGAAGTTAAAGAGAGGGTGGCTTCTACAAATGGATAATGATCCTAAACACACCTCAAAATCCACGGGGGATTACATCAAGAGGCGTAAACTGAAGGTTTTGCCATGGCCTTCACAATCTCCTGACCTCAACATAATTGAAAATCTATGGATATACCTTAAAAGAGCAGTGCATGACAGACAGGTCAGAAATCTCAAAGAATTGGAAGACTTTTGTAAGGCAGAATGGGCAAAGATACCTCAAACAAGAATTGAAAGACTCTTGGGTGGCTACAAAAAGCGTTTACAAGCTGTGATACTTGCCAAAGGGGGCAGTACAAGATATTAACTCTGCAGGGTGCCCAAACTTTTGCAGATGCCATTTTTTTGTTTTCTGTTATTTTGAAAGTGTAAATGATGGAAATAAAATCTAACTTTTGTTGACATATTATAAGAATGTCTAATCTGTAATTTGATGCCTTTTGGAGATTTTTCCATCTTTCCTTGGCTTCTTTATGCACATTAATACAAATTTTTACCTGGGGTGCCCAAACTTTCGATCCCCACTGTACAAATATACATACAAATTTCAAATGACCTGTACTTGTCATACAGGTGCAGAAAAATTGGGCCTTGGTTGTTGGTGGTAGCTGAACACCATATCCCCTCGCAGTTAGGTGCAGGAACGGGACCAGCTGGTAAGAATTCCATACAATTTCATACAAATTTGAAATTGAAACAGCAACACTGCAGTCTACTGCACAGATGCTGAAAAAAGCCCACACTAATGAACTTTTTGGAGTCCACAGGGATTTTGCAGCACCCTGCACCTGCGGAACTCTGTGCTGTGACGCAATAGGTTGGCTACTGCTATGGCGGCCCTTGGAGCACATCCTGCCTCGTTGGAGTTGTGCGTCCTCCTAATCCTCCCCTTCCTCCTCCTCCTCCTCTATCCTGTCAGGCACCCAAGTACAGTCAGTGACCTCATCATCCCCTCCCTCCTCGTCACTGGAGCAAACTTGGCAATATGCTTCAGCTGTGGCAACATGACTGCTGGTTTCTTGTCCCTCATTGTCACCCCCTCTCTCTAAGCTCACGTTATTCCCTTCATCAACCTGAGAACCAACATCACAGCTTTCAAATTGCTGCGCATCCTCAAGCAGCATGTCACTGACACTATGATCAAATAGTTCAGGTGACTCCTCCGTGCATGATGGTGGGGCAACTGAAGGAGTAGCTGTGGAGAAGAAGCCTGTGGAACGGGCCACTTTGCCAGCTGCGGTGGAAGGCAAACTACTGTGAGCATGGGTGTCAAAGGACTAGGAGGATGAGGACGGCTTATTGATCCACTCCACCAACTCTTCCACATGTTGTGGCTGACTAGCACGGGCAGCACTGGAAATAAAGGACGTGGCCTGTGAGTGTCGGCCTCTCCTTGTCGGCCTTTCGGACATGATGTTGATACAGATCAGTATAGGGTATACGCAATTGACCAATGGATACTCAATGACCTGATATGATGTAATCTATAGCCCTATAGATGATCTGTGCTGCTTATAGGATGTACCCAAGTGACCGATGAACAATACTGATGACTGATGATGTGATGCTTAACCACTTGCCTACTGTGCACTTAAACACCCTTCCCATCCAGGCCAATTTTCAGCTTTCAGCGCTCTCACACTTTGAATGACAATTGCGCGGTCATGCTACACTGTACCCATATGAAATTTTTATCATTTTTTTCACACAAACAGAGCTTTCTTTTGGTGGTATTTAATCATCTCTGGGTTTTTTATTTTTTACAAAAAAAAAGAAAAAAGACAGAAAATTTTGAAAAAAAAAAAAAAGTTTTTCTTATTTTCTGCGAGTAAATTTTGAAAATAAATTTTTCTCCCTCACTGATGTGCGCTGATGAGGCGGCACTGATGGGCACTGATAGGCTGCACTGATGGGCACTGATGAGGTGGCACTTATGGGCACTGATGAGGTGGTACTTATGGGCACTGATGAGGAGGTACTAATATGCCGCACTGATGAGCACTGATAGGCGGCACTGATAGGCGGCACTGATAGGCGGCACTGCTGGGCACTGAGAGGTGGCACTGCTGGGCACTGAGAGATGGCACTGCTGGGCACTGAGAGGTGGCACTGCTGGGCACTGAGAGGTGGCACTGCTGGGCACTGAGAGGCGGCACTGACGGGCGGCACTGATAGGCGGCACTGATGGGCACTGGCGGATGGCACTGATGGACACTGACGGGTGACAGTGATGAGCACTGACGGGCGGCACTGATGAGCACTGATGGGCAGCACCATCAGTGCCCACACTCAGTGCCCATAGTGCTGCCAGTCAGTGCTCATCAGTGCCTAGATGAGCAGGCACTGATGGGCACTGACTGGCAGCACTATGGGCACTGATTGTGGGCATTGATGGGGGCACTGATGGCGGGCACTGTGGGCACTGATGGTGGGGGCAGTGTGTGTGTTTTTTTACCTTCAGTAATCAGGGCACTGGTGATCAGTGCCCTGATTACATTTGTCTGTGTCCCCAGCGGCTGTCGGCTCCCCCTCCTTCCTCACACTGCAGTGTCTGTGTGAGGAAGGAGCGCCGGCGATGAGAGATGATCTCATATGTTTACATATGAGATCATCTCTCATTGGACGGCTTGATCACGTGGTGAATGGCCGCTGTGATTGGCCATTCACCACGATCTGTGATCGGCCGTGTCCAAGGGACACGGCCGACACAGATTCCCCCCGATGCGCGCTCGCAGGAGCGCGCGGGGGGGCGTGTCACTGGAGGCCGTTTAAAAACGGCCTCCCGAAAATTCGAGTCCGCGCTGCAGCCGTATATAGGCTGTAGCGCGGATGGGAAGGGGTTAAAGAATTTTCCACAACTGACCAATGAACAATACTCTGACTGATATCTGATGTAAAGAAAGAAATCTCACACTGACTGAAACACATACCTGGCCCTCCCTACACTGCTAGGAATGAATCACTCACTGGCGCTGCACTGTCTGATATGATGTAAAGAAAGAAATCTCTCCCTGCCTGACACATGTTCCTAGCCCTCCCTACACTGCTAGCAATGTCTTTGCACTGTCTGACAAACTCCAAAAAAACCAATCTCACCCTGCCTCACACGCGTGCCTCTCCCTGTCTCATCACCCGCACACTACGCTGCGGCTGGGCGAGCAGCTTTTATGTAGTGTGGGGCGTGTACTTGGCTCTGAGGCATGATTGGCTAAAGGCAGCTTGCCTTTAGTCCAATCATGGCAGAGATCATTTTTTTAGCCAAAGAATGAGGTCAGGGTGCATGCTTTGGCTAATCACATAACGTGCTGCAGTGCATTATGGGAATCTCAAATTTCCCGTGAAGAAGCACATTTGTTCATCATTCGACGAGCGATCAAACGACCGATGTTCGAGTCGAACTTAGCCTAAACTCGAACTTGATGCTCATCCATAGATGATGGTATAGCAATGAGTGCCACAGATACTTGTACCCAATCTGCTAGCAGTACACCACCTGTTGATTTCACCAGCAGGCAAATTTCACTACCCCAGTTGCTGAACCATAGAAAAAACACTGTCCCAGCCATCCACATGCTTAGAGTCTTAATGCTAGTTTGGCCGAATTGTTAGCACTACAATTGCTGACTTTTCAACTAGTAGACTCTGCCCCTTTTCGTGAATTTTTGGAATGTGTTGTACCACAGTGGCAGGTTCCAAAAAGACATTTCTTTTCGCATAAGGCCATTCCAGCTCTCTACCATCTTGTGGAAGGTAGTGTTTTGGCCTTGTTGGACAGAGCAGTCAGCAGGAAGGTTCACATTACTGCTGAATCTTGGTCCAGCAGGCATGGACAGGTACATTTCCTTCACGGGGCACTGGGCAACTCTGCTGGCAGCTGGGAAGGATGCAGGACAGGGTTCAGTCCTTGAGCTTGTTCTGCCACTATGCCTTCAAAAGGCTGGTGTTTGTTCTGCCACATCTGGCTACTCCACCCCCTCCTCTTCTTCTTCCTCTATGTCCACTTTAGCTGAATTATCCTCTGAACCAGAAATGCTCCCTAAGCTATCAAGGGGCTATGCAAGCAGTCAGGCTAAAAGATGCCATGCAGTGCTTCAGTTGGTCTGTCTAGGGGATAGGAGCCACACCGGGCTAGAGATTCTGTCAGCTCTGCAGGGGCAGGCTCAGAGGTGGTTGACTCCATGGCAGCTTGGAATGGTTGTATGCGACAATGGCACCAACCTTCTCTCTGCCCTTCGACAGGGACACTTGACACATGTTGCATGCTTGGCACATGTCTGGAATTTGATGGTGCAGCATTTCTTGAACAGGTACCTGGGCTTATAAGATCTACTGAGGCAGGCCAGAAAAGTCTGTGGCAATTTTTGGCATTCATACAATGCCAGAACTCAGCTATCTGACATTCAACAGGAATTTAACCTGCCCACCAAGCGTCTCATTTGTGACATGCCCACCAGGTGGAACTCAACATTGGCAATGCTGCAGTGGGCCATCAATAAGTACCTGTGTGAGTATGGCACATGGACAGGCTTAGGGGAGGTTGGCTTCTTTTCGCCATGCCAGTGGATTTTGATAAAGGATGCATGGGCTATCCTGTCACCATATGAGGAGGCCACAAAGATGGTGAGCCAGGATGATGCAAGCATCAGTGACACTATCCCTCTAGTCTTCCTGCTGGAGTACACGCTTCATGGAATCATGGACAGGGCACCAGAGGCAGAACAGCAGGAGGTAGAGAAGCACTTTATTTCCTCACAAGGCCCCCTTTATGCAGATATCATTCCTGCAGGGCCACAAATCACACAGGAGGAAGGAGAAGAGGAGGAGGAGGATTGTGGCAGCATGGGTGTAGAAGATAACATACAGCAGTCTTCAAGGGATGGTTTTCATTGCAAAAGGACCAGAGGATTCGTGCTATCAAGGAGAGAGATAATTACTGGTTGGCAACCCTTCTTGATCCCCATTACAAGGGTAAAGTTGCAGAGCTCATCCTGCCTTCACCGAGGGAGTAGAGAATGAAGCTTTTTGAGGACACCTTGAAGAAAAATTTGTGTAACATCTTTACAATCTTTGGATGTGTTTCTGAGGCATTGTTCAGCCAAAGGAGGAGCGGTGGAGAAGGTGGCCGACTGACCGATGCCTTTAAACAGTTCTTTAGTCTTCAGCAACCTGTGCTGTTAGGTTTAAGCAACCATCCGCATCGTCTCCATCATATAGTGCAGGATTATCTAGGGGCAAGAGCAGATTTTGGGACTTTTCCAACTGAGCATACACTGGGTTACTGGGTCTTGAGGATGGACCACTGGCCAGAGCTTTCTCAATATGCAATCGAGCTACTGGCCTTTCCAGCTTCCAGCATGCTTTCTGAACAGACATCCAGTGCTGCTGAAGGTTTTGTGACAGACAAAGAGTGTATCTGTCCACAGACTTCGTTGACCCGCTAACTTTTATCAAAATGAATCAGTCCTGGATCAACAGCAGCTATCAAGCCCCTGATGCTGATGTAACTGATTGAATTTGCTAGGGGTCTGCCATCCCTTGAAGACTGTATATGCTGCCTATCCTATTCCTCAATTGTGAATATGCTAGCTTCCAACAATGTTTTTGGTTTAGGTCACCACCAACAACCAAGGCCTAATTTTTCTGCACTTGTATGACAGGTGCATACAATTAAAATTTTGTAAGTAATTTTTAACAGCAGGGCCTGTCCCTGTGGCCTGCATCCAGAGTAACTGCCAGAGTTTACGGTGTTCAGCCACCACCGACACCAAAGGCCCAATTTTTCTGCACCTGTATGACAAATTCATGCAATTTCAATTTCGTATCTAATTTTTAATGGCAGGGCCTGTCCCTGCGCCCAGCAAGAGTAACTGTGAGGGGTTACGGTGTTCAGGCACCACTGACACCAAAGGCCCAATTTTACTCCTGCCTCTGCTGCTAAGCCACTCCTGTCCATTTAACATGGTATATGAACCGTTGCCGAGTATGCCATCGAATTTGGAACCCTGGCAGCGAAGGTGGGTTGGAATAATGAGGCTCTGGTGGCTGTCTTCTCTCATAGTCTCTCCGATGCATTGAAGGACAAGATTGTGGCCAAGGATCTCCCTGATGACAAGGATCTCCCTGACAAGCTCGAGGCTCTCATTTCTTTCCTGATTTTTATCAATACCAGGTTGAGGGAGAGACCATCATTTAAGGAGCGCCTGCGGAGGCCTCCTACTAGATTGACTCCTATGTTTTCTTCCCCACCCATTCCTCCCTCAACTCCTACGCCTCCTGGGGATGGTGCATCTTGCCGTGAACCCATGCAGCTGGGGTTCACTCGCCTTTCCGAGGCTGAGTGAGCCTTTAGGAGGAGGCAGGGCGGGTGCCTGTATTGCGGCCTTGGTGGGCATTTCCTGAAATCTTATCCTACCCGTCCGGGAAACGCTCACACCTAAGCTCCTGTCGGGGGTAGATCTTAGGTGGAATTTCCTCATCCCTGGTTTCCCATAAAGAAAAAACACTAATCACATTTGTCCCCTCCTGAGCAGCAGGTTCAATGGTTACTCAGGCAATGGTAGACTCCAGTGCTGGCGGTTACTTTATTGACAGTACATTTGCTGCTGCAAATTCCATACCCTTGCAGCCCAGTGTTTCTCCAATAGCCATTGAGGTGATTATGGCAGACTCCTGCAACCAGCACAAATTACCCATGAGACTGTTCCAGTTGACGTGGCGATAGGGGCTGTTTCCAGGGAGTCAACCTGTTTTAAGGTTATATCGTCCCCACACTACTCTGTTGTTCTGGGGTACCCTTGGCTTCAGAAACACAATCCGACTTTTGAATGGCAGTCGGTCAAGATCCTCTCTTGGTCTCCACAGTGTGGCGCTGTTTGTTTCCATTGGCCTGTTAAGGTACTTTGTACCACCTCAGATTCAAGAGTATCAAGATGTATTTGACAAGGTGCATGCTGGTACTCTTCCCCCTCATTGTTCATACAATTGTGCCATAGACTTGCAACCTGGTGACATTCCCCCTCATGGCAGGGTTTATCCTCTCCCTGTTGCAGAGAATAAGGCCATGGCAGATCTGCTACCCTGGGCAGAGTTTGCCATCACTCTGCCATCAACTTGTCTTATGGAATGTCTATATTCATGCAATTATGGGAGGCAACTCGTTGTGTTGCCTGAGTTGTTCTCACCACAGGACATCCGGGCTGTGGAGGATCATCTTTGTGTCCTCTTTTCCTCTTGGGTGCAGATTCAAGAGTCTTTACGGTCCTCTGCACAGCATCAGAAGCTCCAGGAAGACCAGAGACATTTATCGGCTCCTTTGTACCAGGTCAGGGAGAGGGTGTGGTTGTTGACTCGTAATCTCAAACTCAGGGTACCCGCTCCTAAACTGGCACCCCATTTTGTTGGGCCTTTTCACATCCTCCGTAAGGCCTATGCCCTTGATCTTCCTCCTGGCATGCGTATCTCCAATGTTTCTCATGGACCCACTGATAATGGGGTACTTTGACGCAGTGGTGGGCTTGAGCACGATGTGGCCATATGGTGGGACTAAATCCCCATTTTTATTTATGGATTGTCTCCATATTTAATAATCATTTCTTTTGCATGAAAGGAGCAAGAAAGAAAAAATGATAATTATTCCTTATCCCACCCACTCAGCGCTTATGTGTATGCAATACTCCCAGGATATATCTAGCAATTCCGCAAGATGTATGTTCTCATCTGCCTGTATTACCAATAAAGCAGCCGCTATACTCAGATCATAACAAAAAAAAGGGTGCGTATAGGAGCCTCAGCCCACATAAACACTAGCAGCGCTAAAGACAGCCTCTGACGAGGTTGAGGGTATATGGCAAAATAAAATCAGCCTATCAGAACAGTGAGTTGTTATAAAGCCATAAAGTTCATATGTCCATAATAATCTCAGGGTGAAGTCACACGAAAGATTGGGTGCATAGAAAAATCGTTGTGTAGTGAAAACACAAGACTTCTTTGCTGATCACTCTGCTACCACCATATCCTTCACCTCACCGCTGTGCTCCCCCCCTGAGAGTGAACACGTACCCTTAACGCTAGGGTGTAGCGCTTTATTCAACAGATAATCCTCCACTTCCGGATGGCGATCCCCTCAGGGTTCCACTCCAACTAGTAGGGATATGGACAGCACCTCCTCCTCTCCTCTCACATAAAGGGGGAACAATAAGGACCCATAGCGTAATATGTACGAACAAGGCTTTATTGAAAAGTTAAAATCACACTCACATGGAATCGGATGTAGTTAGGCACAACAACATATCCAAGGCACAGAACCCGGTCCTCCCGCTGCTAACGTTGTCCCCACTGAGCCGCACGGTACGGGTGATCCAGCCACCCGATCGCGATGTTGCCCGGACTCAATTGGCGTTATGGCTGGGGATCCTCTGGGATGTCCTTGGTGTAAACAGAATGGCCACGTGCTCACGCCCTGACGCGTTTCGTCGGCACTGGACTTCTACTGAGGGCGTGAGCACGCGGCCTCCTCACCTCATCTTTATACCCTTATGGGGGGGGGGGGGGTGTGGTCCTCTACACAGGGCGGGGTCCTCCCCCACGTGGGCAGCCGGAAGTAAGTCCGCCGCCAATAAACACACCCTCATCTGCGTTGGCGGCCGGAAGCTACTCCGCCGCTGATCTCCAGGTCCGTTTATCCGGACACTGGAGACACCGGATGTGATGTTTACGAGCTCCGCCCCTTCATATGTCCGCCTATCCGGACATCCGAGGGATCGGAAATGACGTCGCGCATCCCGCCCTGCCCTCGAGGCAGGAAACAGGAAGTGGAGCCAAAGATCGTCATGTTATTGAGGCCGGAAGCCGGAAGTGGAGCTCGCAGCCACCACGTCCGACCTCTCTCATACACCGGAACAACGTCACCCCCCGCATGCATACGATGCGAACACCAAATGCATTAAGCCGCATCTAGGTCCCACCTCCGCCGCAACCACAGTACTCACTAAGGCTGGCTTCATGACCGTCCCTGCGGCCAGTGGGAACATCGCCAATATACATACATTTCCTCATACAATCCCCAACGTTAGTTGTAATTGACACATGCTTATATGCATACATCTGATATATCATGACAGATACAAAACTAAACAGATATGGGCATAATAGACACATGCTTAAATTATACAGATCAGATATCCAAAAACAGATACGAAACTAGAAGAATAGTTATGTTCACTGATTCCCACTAAAAGCCTGCTATTGCCCAACAGGCTTTACCACTTGGGTGTTATGTATAAATCAGTGTAGAGACAGTATAAAAAACTAGTCCTAAAATTCCCTTAATTGATTCTCTCAATAGTTTCCTAAAAAACTGATCATTATGAAACGATATTATATACTCTACCCCATATACTGGGGATATCGCTTCAGCTGTCGCCTTATATTGGTGCTCCCCTGGGGAGCACCAATCAAGCCGCATGTGTTAATATCTAAAACAGGGCTCACTAATTAAAGTTACAAAAATTAGAGTACTTGATATATCAGACCAGCTAGGTCCTATTATCACCTATCATTCTCAATTTATGGTGCTCCACATAAGGTGACACATTAAAAGTATAAAAATAAAATTAACTAAAACGGCCATCCAAATGGCCTAACTGACCACTATTGAAACCTTATAACCAAATAAATGAAAATATATAGATTCATAAGAACCTACTGACATCAATTTGAAAGGCGTATATCGTTCAATGCTACTACTATAAAGCTCAAATGGGACCTACCTTACAGGTACCCTCAAGCTATTAGACATACAGTGCTGTTAACTAGGAGAAAAAAGAGGGATACCCCGAAAGTACTAGTAAAACTTACAAAAACAAAACCAAAAACAAAAAAGGTTCCGATTACAGGATGTCTAGTACTGATCCTTCTGGGCTAGTGATCACTGATGAAACAGTTAATATCCAACTCCACGTTCATACCATTAGGGGCTAATGCGTTAGTTTGGTAGATCCAGAAGGTTTCTCTTTTAGAGAGCTCTCTGACTCTGTTGGAGCCCCTCCATACCTGTTCCACCTTCTCGATTCCCCAAAAAAGCAACCCCGAAGGGTCCTTATTGTGATGGTACTTGAAATGTAGGGGAACGCTGTGGTATTTGTAACCCTTTCGAATGTTCCCTATATGTTCTGAAACCCTCTTGCCCAGAGTTCTTTTTGTCCGACCGATATAGATCAGCCCGCAAGGACACTGCAGGCCATATACCACATGCGTGGATCTGCAGGTAATCAGGTCCTGAATTTCAAAGGAACGTCCGTTAGCAGATGATGTGAAGGACGTGTACCCCCTCAGATGAACATCGACCTGCCTACAGGCCTTACAGTGTCTACAAGCATAAAACCCAACTCTGTTATCCCAGAAGAACTTTGGTTTTACAGGTGGGTCGAGAACTTTTTTGACCAGTCTATCGCCGAAACTAGGAGCCTTCCGGTATATGAAGACTGGTTTCTCGGGGATCATTTTACCTATGAACTTATCCATTTGCAAGATGTTCCAATTTTTCCGGAAAATTTGCTCCACTTCTTTGTGCTGGATGTTGAAATCTGTTATAAACCCCCACTGATGTCTCTCATTGGGCGTTTTGCTTTTGTCATTCAGACACTCGCTTTGTGGAATTCTTCCGATCTCGTTCATTGTTTGTTCGAGATCTTTTGTTTGATAACCCTTTTCACAAAAGCGTTTCTTGATCACCATTGCTTGTTGTTGGTAATCTGAGTCAGCAGTACAGTTCCTTCTCACACGAAGGAACTGTCCTTTGGGGATATTCCTTAACCATGTGCTATGATGTCCACTGTGCACAGGTAAATAACCATTCCGGTCTGTTGGCTTAAAATAAGCCAACGACACTAGACTGGAGCCCTGAATCATGATTTCAACATCTAGATAATGGATTTTTTCCCTACTCCAGTTAAACTCTAGCTTAATGTTGTTTCCATTGGTATTGAGATCATTTGCAAATGATATCAAGGAGGCTTCGCTACCCGCCCATACAAAAAAGAGATCATCGATGTATCTCTTGTATAGGACGAGCTCGTCCCTAGCGGCGGCATAAATGTAGCGATCCTCCCATTCCCCCATAAAGAGATTCGCTAGGCTCGGGGCATATTTAGCCCCCATGGCAACGCCCCTCCGCTGAGAGAAGAACGTGCCCCCATACCAAAAATAATTATGGGACACGCAAAATTGCAGTATCGAGCCCAGGAATCTCCTCTGGGGGAATGGGATATCCGGTCGTTTGCACAGAGCCCAGTTTAACGCTAGCAGGGCGTCATCATGTTGAATGACCGTATAGAGAGAGGCCACGTCGGCCGTAACCACGTACACCTCTCCCTGTGGTAATTTGACCCCTCTAATCATAGTGAGAAAATCCTTGGTATCTCTCAGATACGATCTGAGAGATTGGACACTGTCCTGCAAAAAATGATCGAGGTACTGCCCAATTCTGGAGGTGACTGAATTGATGCTGTTCACAATCGGTCTAGGTGGAGGATTTGTATCGCTCTTGTGGATCTTGGGCAGCGTGTATATAGTAGGAATTCTACTATAGCTCGGCACCAAAAATCTTCTTTCCTTTTTTGTGAGTATTCCATCTTGATAGCCCATATTAACCAGACTTTCCAACTCTCTCCTAAACGCAAAAGTTGGATTGCCTGGTAGGACCCCATAGGTGGAAGTGTCAGATAGCATCTCAGACAGTTGTTGGTCATAAAAATTCTTGTCTAAGATCACCACCCCACCACCCTTATCAGCCGGCCTGATAATAATATCTTTGCGTTTCTCCAGCAATTCCAGGCCCTCTCTTATATACCGAGGATTTACATCCTTCTTAGGTTTTATTCTTTCCAAGTCACGAAGGACTGATTGCTTGAACACTTCAATACAATGATTGGCCGGCTGAGGTGGATTAAAGAGTGATTTGTTTTTAAGGCCACTGTCTTTACCTATTAGACCATTACCAACATACTGAGTTTTTTTCAAAACATTTCTACTAGGGTTTAAAAAATGCCGCTTCAAATTAATTTTTCTAATGTATTTGTGGATATCCACATAAACATTGAATTTATTAATTGGCCTTTGGGCTGCGCATTTTAACCCTGCGTTGAGTATATTGGTCTCTTTTTCGGTGAGAGCGATGTTTGTCAGGTTGTATATACCCTTTACTCCCTTTCTCTCCTTCTTTTTTTGGTGTTTGAATCCACCTCTACATCCTCTTGTTGTACGTCTACCCTGGGCCAGGGGTGGTCCCTTTGATTGTCCAGGTGGGGGAGCTGGGGTCTCCAGGAGTCCATTTGTGCCCCTGCGGGTTTCCCTCTCCACGGTTTCCCTCTCCTCCTCCCGCCTCTGCCTCTTCCCCCCCTCCAGGGAAAAGGGCGATTCTGGGCCGGAGTTCTTGAATTCTCAAGACCCGGTGCCTCATTATACCTATTATAGGTGGGCACAGAATATGTGTATCCAGAATCATACTGGAACTGCCCCTGATTCGTGTTGCCCCTATATGGGCCATTAGGGGCTCCCTGTTGCCAGTCACTTCTAGGATATTGTAAAGGGGCAGGAGGACCTCTCTCCTCCATCTCTCTTGAATTGACATAATATGTCGGCTCACCCCTATAGGGGGTAGGGACCGTACCTACTGTGCCATTACCTTTTCCTTTACCCTTACCTTTCCCACGAGGGGTGCTTCTCGGCATGGACATCCGAGGTGCAGCTACCGGTGCCAATAACTGAGGCACCTGCTCGTGGTTGGCGGGTGGTGGTGGCATCTGCCAGGCATATACCGCATTGTTTTTGAAGTCTTCCATATCCCTACGGAATTTTTTGACTTTCTTTTTATGTGTCTCACGATCTACTTTCTCCAATTTCTTCTGTATGTCTGTATTGAACTTAATCACCTGAGGTGAGTCCTTCTCAGGTTCAATATTGGCCTTTATTTCTGCTATTCGTTTCTCTAAAATGGTCATCTTTTTCTTTTTCCGTTTTAAAACCAGTTCCTGTAACTTAATGCCCATATTGTTAAAAAATTCAAGCCATTCCTTTTGACTAGCCTCATCATCCAGGCCGTCCTGTGGGGTTACCTCCCACCTTAGGCTCCGCATGATGATGCGTTCCTTTAAGTATTGCTCGAAGGTGCAGATGTCCCACCATGTGCGTATCTGCTTCTCGAGCAAAATACCCAAAGCAGCCAAATCCGATCCCAGATCCAAATCGTTATCGTCCTCGATCTCATCTGCAAATATGTTTTTCACATCAATTTGTCTATTTTTGAGAAAGAGAATTGCATCCATAGCTGCTAAGTTACCAAAAAACAAAATACACAAAAGGAGCAAGAAAGAAAAAATGATAATTATTCCTTATCCCACCCACTCAGCGCTTATGTGTATGCAATACTCCCAGGATATATCTAGCAATTCCGCAAGATGTATGTTCTCATCTGCCTGTATTACCAATAAAGCAGCCGCTATACTCAGATCATAACAAAAAAAAGGGTGCGTATAGGAGCCTCAGCCCACATAAACACTAGCAGCGCTAAAGACAGCCTCTGACGAGGTTGAGGGTATATGGCAAAATAAAATCAGCCTATCAGAACAGTGAGTTGTTATAAAGCCATAAAGTTCATATGTCCATAATAATCTCAGGGTGAAGTCACACGAAAGATTGGGTGCATAGAAAAATCGTTGTGTAGTGAAAACACAAGACTTCTTTGCTGATCACTCTGCTACCACCATATCCTTCACCTCACCGCTGTGCTCCCCCCCTGAGAGTGAACACGTACCCTTAACGCTAGGGTGTAGCGCTTTATTCAACAGATAATCCTCCACTTCCGGATGGCGATCCCCTCAGGGTTCCACTCCAACTAGTAGGGATATGGACAGCACCTCCTCCTCTCCTCTCACATAAAGGGGGAACAATAAGGACCCATAGCGTAATATGTACGAACAAGGCTTTATTGAAAAGTTAAAATCACACTCACATGGAATCGGATGTAGTTAGGCACAACAACATATCCAAGGCACAGAACCCGGTCCTCCCGCTGCTAACGTTGTCCCCACTGAGCCGCACGGTACGGGTGATCCAGCCACCCGATCGCGATGTTGCCCGGACTCAATTGGCGTTATGGCTGGGGATCCTCTGGGATGTCCTTGGTGTAAACAGAATGGCCACGTGCTCACGCCCTGACGCGTTTCGTCGGCACTGGACTTCTACTGAGGGCGTGAGCACGCGGCCTCCTCACCTCATCTTTATACCCTTATGGGGGGGGGGGGGGGGTGTGGTCCTCTACACAGGGCGGGGTCCTCCCCCACGTGGGCAGCCGGAAGTAAGTCCGCCGCCAATAAACACACCCTCATCTGCGTTGGCGGCCGGAAGCTACTCCGCCGCTGATCTCCAGGTCCGTTTATCCGGACACTGGAGACACCGGATGTGATGTTTACGAGCTCCGCCCCTTCATATGTCCGCCTATCCGGACATCCGAGGGATCGGAAATGACGTCGCGCATCCCACCCTGCCCTCGAGGCAGGAAACAGGAAGTGGAGCCAAAGATCGTCATGTTATTGAGGCCGGAAGCCGGAAGTGGAGCTCGCAGCCACCACGTCCGACCTCTCTCATACACCGGAACAACGTCACCCCCCGCATGCATACGATGCGAACACCAAATGCATTAAGCCGCATCTAGGTCCCACCTCCGCCGCAACCACAGTACTCACTAAGGCTGGCTTCATGACCGTCCCTGCGGCCAGTGGGAACATCGCCAATATACATACATTTCCTCATACAATCCCCAACGTTAGTTGTAATTGACACATGCTTATATGCATACATCTGATATATCATGACAGATACAAAACTAAACAGATATGGGCATAATAGACACATGCTTAAATTATACAGATCAGATATCCAAAAACAGATACGAAACTAGAAGAATAGTTATGTTCACTGATTCCCACTAAAAGCCTGCTATTGCCCAACAGGCTTTACCACTTGGGTGTTATGTATAAATCAGTGTAGAGACAGTATAAAAAACTAGTCCTAAAATTCCCTTAATTGATTCTCTCAATAGTTTCCTAAAAAACTGATCATTATGAAACGATATTATATACTCTACCCCATATACTGGGGATATCGCTTCAGCTGTCGCCTTATATTGGTGCTCCCCTGGGGAGCACCAATCAAGCCGCATGTGTTAATATCTAAAACAGGGCTCACTAATTAAAGTTACAAAAATTAGAGTACTTGATATATCAGACCAGCTAGGTCCTATTATCACCTATCATTCTCAATTTATGGTGCTCCACATAAGGTGACACATTAAAAGTATAAAAATAAAATTAACTAAAACGGCCATCCAAATGGCCTAACTGACCACTATTGAAACCTTATAACCAAATAAATGAAAATATATAGATTCATAAGAACCTACTGACATCAATTTGAAAGGCGTATATCGTTCAATGCTACTACTATAAAGCTCAAATGGGACCTACCTTACAGGTACCCTCAAGCTATTAGACATACAGTGCTGTTAACTAGGAGAAAAAAGAGGGATACCCCGAAAGTACTAGTAAAACTTACAAAAACAAAACCAAAAACAAAAAAGGTTCCGATTACAGGATATCTAGTACTGATCCTTCTGGGCTAGTGATCACTGATGAAACAGTTAATATCCAACTCCACGTTCATATCATTAGGGGCTAATGCGTTAGTTTGGTAGATCCAGAAGGTTTCTCTTTTAGAGAGCTCTCTGACTCTGTTGGAGCCCCTCCATACCTGTTCCACCTTCTCGATTCCCCAAAAAAGCAACCCCGAAGGGTCCTTATTGTGATGGTACTTGAAATGTAGGGGAACGCTGTGGTATTTGTAACCCTTTCGAATGTTCCCTATATGTTCTGAAACCCTCTTGCCCAGAGTTCTTTTTGTCCTTTTGCATGGTTGCGCTATTCTTTTTTAATATACATGTTGCTTGGTCCATAGCTGCACCGGCTTTAGATATACATGTTCAGGGTTTGCTCCCCCAATTTTTTGCTTGTTTATTATGTATTCGGTCTGACCAGACTTTTGAGGTTGAGCATCCCACCCCCCACACACACCTGTACTCTATCAGAGTCCACCATCAAGTAGATATAGGAGGAGTCCTTTGTAGTGCATTAGCACATCCATCCAAGCCAAGAGTGTTGTCTCCAAGGGTTGGAGAGGCTGGATTCACCCCTTTTTTATGGATAGTGTAGGACCCACTGATAATGGGGTACTTTGACGCAGTGGTGGCTTGAGCACGATATGGCCATATGGTGGGACTAAATCCCCATTTTTATTTATGGATTGTCTCCATATTTAATAGTCATTTCTTTTGCATGGTTGCGCTATTCTTTTTTAATATACATGTTGCTTGGTCCATAGCTGCACCGGCTTTAGATATACATGTTCAGGGTTTGCTCCCGCAATTTTTTGCTTGTTTATTATGTATTCGGTCTGACCAGACTTCTGGGGTTGAGCATCCCACCCCCCACACACACCTGTACTCTATCAGAGTCCACCATCAAGTAGATATAGGAGGAGTCCTTTGTAGTGCATTAGCACATCCATCCCAGCAAGGAGTGTTGTCTCCAAGGGTTGGAGAGGCTGGATTCACCCCTTTTTTATGGATAGAGTAGGACCCACTGATAATGGGGTACTTTGACGCAGTGGTGGGCTTGAGCACGATATGGCCATATGGTGGGACTAAATCCCCATTTTTATTTATGGATTGTCTCCATATTTAATAGTCATTCCTTTTGCATGGTTGCGCTATTCTTTTTTAATATAAAGGATAAATAAATGTCAGGAGGTCAAAGAAGAGGAACATTTGGATTCCAGGGCCTCATAAACAATAAACAATAAACAAGTGAAACAAGGAACAATAGAACTTGAAAAGAAAAAGAACATAATAATAAGACCAGCATATAAAGGGGGGGGGGGGGGGGAATTGTCATTCTAAATAAAAAAGATTATATTAAAGAATTGAATAGGCTAATAGCGGATGAGGATGCCTATGAGAGATTGAAAGGGGACCCAATGAATAAACTTAAAGCCAAACCAACAAAGATGGTTTAAACAGCACAAATGGAAGGTATTATTAATAAGAAAGAGGCCAAATATCTAATTCCAGAAGCCCTAAAAACACCCATCATTTATCAAGTCCCAAAAATCCACAGGGATATAAAGAAACCCCCAGGGGAGACCTATTATCAATGAAGTGGATTTGATTTTCTAGAGAGTAGGGGAATATTTAGATCACTATCTACAATCTACAATAGTTTTTAAGGAGCAGTGATTTTAACCACTTCTGGACCCCTTAATGACCAGGCCCTATTTTGTGACTCGACACTGTGTTATTTTAACGGACATTTGCACGGTCCTCCGACGCTGTACCCAAACAAAATTTACGTCCTTTTTTCCCCACAAATAGTGCTTTCTTTTGGTGGTATTTGATCACCTGTTTGATTTTGATTTTTTGCGCTATAAACAAAAAAAGAGCAACAATTTTGAAAAAAAAAAAACATTAAAAAAAAAAAATGTAAAAATTAAATTTTTTTAACATTTTAGGCCAATTTGTTTTCTGCTACATATTTTTAGTAAAAAAAATAGCAATAAGCGTATTTTGATTGGTTTGCACAAAAGTTATTGTGTCTACTAACTACGGGAAAGATTTATGTAATTTTTTATGTTTTTTTTTTTTTTTACTAGTAAAGGCTGCGATCTGCAATTTTTTTGCGGGACTGCGACATTGCGGCAGACAGATCAGACCCCTAACTGACATTTTTGACACTTTTGGGGGTACCAGTGACATTACTACAGTAATCAGTTTAGGTGATCAAGGGGTTAAATGTGACCCTAGGGAAGTGATTCTAACTGTATGGGGGTTGGACTTGTGCCTATAAAGTGGTGCATCTGTACGATGTATATAGCCCTTTGCTGCAATACTGATATTTCTAAAGGAAAAAAGGGCATTTAAAGTTGCTCGCGGCTGTGATGTATTGTCAGCTCCCGGCAATACAAATGAAAATAAATGAAAAAAATGGCATAGGTACCCCCCCCCTCCCCCCAGTCCATACAAGGCCCTTCAGGTCTGGTATGGATTTTAAGGGGAACCCCATGCCAACATTTTTTAATTTACCCCAACTTTTTTAACTGGTTGCTGACCACACGCCGCCTATTTACTGCGCCAGTGTGGCTCTCCCAGGCAAACTGACGTAGGGCTACGTCGGTAGCGCGCCTGCAGCTAGAGGGCGAGCGCGCGCTGCCGGCGGCGTGCTCCCACCCCCCCTCATCAGCGGGGAAGCCAATGCATGGGGCAGGCGGCTCTGATTGCTGCCTGACACCCGCGATCACTTCCCGCTGAGAGGGAAGAACGGTCAGCTGTTGTAAACATAGCTGACCGTTCTTCTCCCTGGAATGATCACAGAGCCCCTGTGATCCTTCTATATAGGATCCCAGGTCTCTATGGTCCTTCCACTAGCCATGCCCCCTCAAAGTTAGAAACACACCCCTAGGTACACATTTAACCCCTTGATCCCCCACAGGGTTAACCCTTTCCCTGCCAGTGTCATTATTACAGTAACAGTGCATAGTTTTAGCACTGATTACTGTAGTAATGTCACTGGTCCCCCCAAAAGTGTAAAAAATGTCAGTCAGGGGTCCGTTTTGTCTGCCATAATGTCGCAGTCCTGCAAAAAAATCGCAGATCACCTCCATTACTAGTTAAAAAAAAATGACATAAATCTTTCCCGTAGTTAGTAGACGCGATAACTTATAAACCGATCAAAATACGCTTATTGCGATTTTTTTTACCAAAAGTATGTAGCAGAAAACAAATTGGCCTAAAATGTTAAAAATTTAGATTTTTTTTTTTTTTTGGGAATGTTATATAGCAGAATGTGAAAAATATTGTTTTGTTTTTTTGTCTATAGTGCAAAAAATAAAAAATTGCACAGGTGATCAAATACCACCAAAAGAAAGCTCTATTTGTGGGGAAAAAAAAAAGACATCAATTTTATTTAGGTACAGCATCGCACGATCGTGCAATTGTCAGTTAAAATAACGCAGTGCTAAATAGCAAAATAGGGCCTGGTCATTAAGGGGGCAAATCCTTCTGGTCCAGAAATGGTTAAATTTACGTTTTCTTTTAACAATTATTTTTTTAAATTTGGCTCTCAGTAGGGAAGCCTTAACAACCTATTGACTAAAACTTATGCTCGGTGCCTGAACACTGCAACCCTTCACAGTTACTCTTGCTGGGCACAGGAACGAGCCCTGCAGTTAAAAAACTATAAACAAAACTTTAAATTACATGTACTCATCATACAGGTGCAAAAAAATTGGGCCTTGTGTGTTGGTGGTGCCTGAACACTGTAACCCCTCACAGTTACTCTTGCTGGGCACAGGAACTGACCCTGCTGGTAAAAGTTAGAAACAAAAATTGAAATTACATGCACCTGTCATACAAGTGCAGAAAATTTGGGCCTTGGGTGTTGGTGGTGCCTGAACACTGTAACCCCTCACAGTTACTCTTGCTGGGTCCTACACCCAGCCCTGCTGTTAAAAATTAAAAACAAACATGATGCAGGTGCCTTTGGGTGTTGGTGATGCCGTAAACCAAAAAGCTAGAATAATCAAGATTCAGGAATAGGATAGGCAGCATAGGCAGTCTTCAAGGGATCCCAGATCCTTAGCAAATTCAATCAGTTACATCAGCATCAGGGGCTTGATAGCTGCTGTTAATCCAGGACTGATTCATTTTTATAAATGTCAGCCGGTCAGCGGAGTTTGTGGACAGACACAATTATTTATTCATCACAAAAACCTCCAGCAGCACTGAATGTCCATTCAGAAAGCACGCTGGAAGCAGAAGAGGCCAGTAGCTCAATTGCATATTGAGCAAGCTCTGGCCAGTGGTCCTTCTTCAAGACCCAGTAACCCAGGGGATGCTCAGTTGGAAAGGTCTCTAAGCCTGCTCTTGCCCCTAGATAATCCTGAACCATATGCTGCAGATGCTGCCGATGGTTGCTTAAAATGTACAGCCCGGGAGGCTGAGGACTAAAGAATCTTTTAAAGGCACCAGTCAGCCGGCCGCCTTCTCTGACGCTCCTCCTTTGAGTGAACAAAGCCTCAGAAACATGTTGTCCAGGAAATGGTAACCTCCCAGTGTCTGGAAAGGTGTTACACAAATGTGACTGTATGTCAACACACTGAAAAATATATTTCCATGGGCAATACTTTTAAAAAGCTAAAAATAAAACCGATTTGGCTCAAAGCAAAGTTAGAAAAGCTATAAATACCAAGAAAAGAGCTTTTAAAAAATATAAAAATGAAGGAACACTATCATTGTTTAAATGTTACAAAGAATATAACATAATATTTCAAAAGGAAATCAAGGCTGCAAAAAATCAAAACCAACGGCAGATTGCAAAAGATAGTAGGACAAACCCCCAAAAATTCTTCAAATATATTAATAGTAAAAAGTTCAGGTCTGAGCATGTTGGCCCTTTACAAAATAATCTAGAGTGGGTGACTGTGGACAAAGAGAAGACAAATTTATGAAATACCTTCTTCAGCTCTACCTCTGTGTATAGAAAGGAGCATGGCGGAGCTCATGGACAAATAGGGATAGTATTGACACAGCCCCAAATAATCCACAATGGCTCAAAATTGATGCCGATGAAAAGGGGAGATACCCCCTCTGTGTCCATCCCATCCCCTATGCTTCGGCATATATGTTTTTTTTTAACTGCGGTGGTGAAATCACCTCCTACAATGCTGGAGTAGCGGATTTATGTATCATGCTAGTCCATTCATGCCTTCCCTTCGCCTATTTTTTTTTTTGTTTTGCTTCGGTCCCCTCTTTTTTCTTTTCATTTTCAGAATGATCTACACAAGAAATGGCTGAAGATACACAACTACAACTTATGTAGGAGAATTTGTTTAATCTCAGTGCATCACCTAATGCTAGTCACTTCACTGGGTATATGTAATGGTTTACAACCTCTTTAAGCTTTATTTGTATTATTTAAATTTGAGTGAATTATTTATCTATGTTCCTCCTCCTTTTTTAGTATGTTGATTGTCCATATACACCTCCATAGGCTGGTGGTTTCTTAAAAGATGTGGTGACTATGACTTTAAAAATGAAATGAGGTGTAAACCCTAACTGGAGGTCATTTGGTTTGCTAACCATTGGGTTTCAACATATGATATTCCCCAATACGAACGCTCATGCTCCTGCTCACCTGAGGACACGCTGTGACGCAAAACTAGTTAGGTGGGGCCAGGAACGTGTGACACCTTTTACGGCCACCAATGCCCTTTCTCGGGGAGGCTACATACAATTTGAATGCTTTTTATTGTCCTGAATCATGTGAGTACCTTGTGGTGTTTTTAACAGTAAATGTGTACTAGCAGTATTCACACTATGAGCGGCCTATGTTCCTTTTCCTCTGTCTGAGTTGGATCCACAGTTGTGGCCTAGGTATTGGGGAAAATCATGTGTTAAATTCCAGTGGACCATACTGATCCCATTTAGAGACACCTGAAGGGTCCATTATTTCCCATGTGTGTTTGAACTCTGTAATTGGGGATCGCAGCCATCTAATAAGAGGCTTAATTACAGTGGAGGGCACGTGTGTACTGGAATTCCTTAACAATTCACGTGTTTGCCACTCGGTGGGACATATTATCTTGAGAAGAATTAGATGCACCTTTATTCCGTTATATGCGTTAATTGCTATTGGCACATGAACTTATTTCCATTTTGAACTTTATGGACTATTCAATTTACTGTTTGATTATACATTGATACATTTTCGGTATTTAATTTCTTGCATAGTAATCAGAAGTGCACTATTATTTATGTATATACACAGTATATGTTTTCACATCACTTTTGGTATTTGGGTGATATATAGGTTCAGCTCTTTGACAACTCATTACACTTCAGTGCAGAAATACACTCTTCACCCGGGGTAAGTAAGCGCCCAAACAAGGATTTTAGGACAAAATTACCAGGTAATCTTTTAATAAAAACGGCTTAATTAAAAAGCTTAAATACATTAACATGGTAAAGCTAATATGAAATGTTAGTGATTGGGCTTAGATCATTTTCCTTTAACTTGTCTTTGCTACTGAAGTGGAGTTTGCAGTCAGCCACAAGGTTAACTGCCTTAGGTTTAATAAAAGAGGAAATATGTGCAAACACTGCTAAACCAACATTACTGTCAAGTAAATAAGTAATATATGTGATTTGTTGCTTACTTCTACTCTCACTCTCATCCATTTAATCAGAGATAACGTGGTAAACTCAGAATGTGTCCAGGCAGGACTGTAACTCAGAAGAGCGAAATATATTATCTACATTTATTCATTCAAGTACAAATTGTGGTTTTAAAGTGCTGGTCTGTTTTCTATATCATTTTATTTCTATCCTAGGTAACATTTTTGAGGAAATTACATTTGGGGGAGATTGTTTGTAAGCTGCGATTCTTTGGAGGAACCTAATGGCATTATAACATGCTGGATTATGAACTAGCTGTCCAAAGAATATGACTTATAGCAGCTCGGTGGCTCGTAAATCATGTTAACTTCAGATTTCCTGCCAAACATGCTTTAATCGATTGTAGCAAAGATTTGTTGATGAGCCTACTGGAAATGTTTTTATTTTCATCATCCTCACAAGTGTAAGTTCACAACCTCTGCAGTTAAGAAACATTTTCAGTTTCTTCCAAAACCCCGATTACCTACTTTTCAGCCTCATGAGAAGCACAGCTCTGTCGGAGATAATTTCATTGAAAGTTTTTCTTCTTATAGAGATTAGGTAAATACTCTGAAATTCCATTTCTGTGGATATGAAATAGAAATGAATCACTTTATACAGTAATTGAACTTTTCCTTGCTAGTAACTACCAATCACATAAGTTCTTTAAATAGATGAAAAGACAGGAAATCAGAATTTATTTAGTTGTTGAAGGTCTCGAGTGGCATAAGCACGTTCCTGCATGGAGTGAATCACAGGAGGACTAGGTATTTTTGACTTGGGATGCAAACAAAACTGAGTTTACTTTGAACTAAAGAACTTGCATTAAAGTATGCTGCAGGGTATGCTGTATATACAGTATCTCACAAAAGTGAGTACACCCCTCACATTTTTGTAAATATTTTATTCTATCTTTTCATGTGATAACACTGAAGAAATGACACTTTGCTACAATGTAAAGTAGTGAGTGTACAGCTTGTATAACAGAGTAAGTTTGCTGTCCCCTCAAAATAACTCAACACACATCCATTATTGTGTCAACCGCTGGCAACAAAAGTGAGTACACCCCTAAGTGAAAACATCCAAATTGGGCCCAAAGTGTCAATATTTTGTGTGGCCACCATTTTTTTCCAGCACTGTCTTAACCCTCTTGGGCATGGAGTTCACCAGAGCTTCACAGGTTGCCACTGCAGTCCTCGTCCACTTCTTCATGGCGACATTGGTGAGCTGGTGGATGTTAGAGACCTTGCGCTCCTCCTTCCTCCATTTGAGAATGCCCCACAGATGCTCAATAGGGTTTAGGTCTGGAGACATGCTTGGACAGCTATCACCTTTACCCTCAGCTTCTTCAGCAAGGCAGAGGTCATCTTGGTGTGTTTGGGGTCAGAATCATGTTGAAATACTGCCCTGCGGCCCAGTCTCTGAAGGGAGGGGAACATGCCCTGCTTCAGTATGTCACAGTACATGTTGGCATTCATTATTCCCTCAATGAACTGTAGCTCCCCAGTGCTGGCAGCACTCATGCAGCCCCAGACCATGACACTCCCACCACCATGCTTGACTGTAGGCAAGACACACTTGTCTTTGTAATCCTCACCTGGTTGCCGCCACACCCGCTTGACACCATCTAAACTAAATACATTTATCTTGGTCTCATCAGACCACAGGACATGGGTCCAGTAATCCATGTCCTTAGTCTGCTTGTCTTCAGCAAACTGTTTGCAAGCTTTCTTGTGCATCATCTTAAGAAGAGTCTTCTGCGTGCTGCGTATGGTCTGAGCACTGACAAGCTGACCCCCCACCCCTTCAACCTCTGCAGCAATGCTGGCAGCATTCATACGTCTATTTTCCAAAGACAACCTCTGGATATGACGCTGAGCACGTGCACTCAACTTCTTTGGTCGACCATGGCGAGGCCTGTTCTGAGTGGAACCTGTCCTGTTAAACCGCTGTATGGTCTTGGCTACCATGCTGCAGCTCATTTTCAGGGCCTTGGTAATCTTTTTATAGCCTAGGCCATCTTTATGTAGAGCAGCAATTCTTTTTTTCAGATCCTCAGAGTTTTTTGCCATGAGGTGCCATGTTTAACTTCCAGTGACCAGTATGAGAGAGTGAGAGCGATAACACCAAATTTAACACACCTACTCCCCATTCACACCTGAGACCTTGCAACATTAATGAGTCACAAGACACCGTTGAGGGAAAATGGCTAATTGGGCCCAATTTGGACATTTTCACTTAGGGGTGTACTCATTTATGTTGCCAGCGGTTTAGACATTAATGGCTGAGTTATTTTGACAGGAGAGCAAATTTACACTGTTATACAATATGCACACTCACTACTTTACATTGTAGCAAAGTGTAATTTCTTAAGTGTTGTCACATGATACGATAGAATAAAATATTTTCACAAATGTGAGGGGTGTACTCACTTTTGTGAGATACTGTACCATCTGAATGTTCTCTGACTATATACTTTATATAAAGGTTTCAGTGTGTAAAAACTATGCAATATACAGTATAATACATGGGACATAAATCCTGCTGATGGTAATAGGGCATGATTGTACTGGTGTATTTTACTTGTTACAATGAAAATAATAAAAACCATCTTAAAAAAGTAGAAAACAAACAAAAACAAAATCTGCACTTTTTTGGCATCCTCTCCAGTTTGCATTTTGTAAGAAAAAAAAAAAAAACTTACTTCTGTAAATCAAGAAGTACTTTAAATGTTAAACATTATAACAGCAACCATAATAAAATGATATGAACTCAGCCTAATAAACACTAATAAACTACCATACCACCATCACAAATAATCCTTATCCTTCAGCTTATTTTTAGCAAATCAGGACAACATATTTCAAAGATTTGCATTCTTCCTACATTGGCTTCTTTTGTGGCTTTCTGAATCTGGTCACTCAAATAAAAGGATGAGCCAATCGTTTACAATAGTCACATTTTTGGGGGGCGTGGCCGAGCTGCGGATGTGAAAGGACGTGTGCACCGCTAGCTCCGCCGAACATCCTGTCTAAAATCCTTCACAGCTCCGGACCCGATCTCCAACTTACCTTCGGGGTGTCCTTGCGGTGTTCTCCACGTCTGGACGCATCGGGTGTGGGCTCCGGTTCCCTCCTCTTCCATGGCGCAGCGAGGCAAAGGCGGTAAGGCGGCTCCAGCCGGTCCGGCCCAAGATGGCGGCTCCCTACAGCGGGCTTCTCACAATGAGAAGTACCTAGAGGCCGCACAGAAACTCTTCGCTAAACCTGGGTCCCGCGAGTCCCCCTCAGCCGGTGGGTCAGCGCAGTCAGTCTCCCCAGGCTCCCAATCAGACGCTGATGACACGGTGCCATTGGAGGACCTTTCACGCCAGCTGGGGGATTGGGAGGCGGCAGGCCTGGAGCAGGCCCCGATGCACTCTTCTCCCTCTCCTGACTCGGAGCCCACCCTGCGGGATGTCATGGCAGCTGTCACGACCTGTACTTCTTCCATCACGGCCCTGACTGCAGAGTTGAAGGGGGTCAAGGCCGAAATCTCCTTTATGCGCCAGGACATGCAGAAACTCAGGGAACGCACGCCTGCGGTGGAGGGGCGCGTGAGCTCCTTGGAGGACGACATGGCACCCCTGCAAAGAGAGGTGAAACACACTGTCATCCTTACTGCTCAGCAAGCTGCCAAGCTGGACGACTTGGAGAACAGGATGCGTCGCAATAACATCAGAGCTATTGGCATCCCTGAACGAGCCGAGGGTAAGAACCCTGTGTCCTTTATCGAACGGTGGTTAACCTCTACCTTTGGGCAGGACTCTTTCACCGCCATGTTTTCAGTGGAACGGGCGCACCGAGTTCCCATCCGGCCCCTCCCGCCAGGCGCTCCCCCGCGTACATTTATCTTCAAGCTCCTAAACTACAAGGACAGGGACATTATCCTTTTTAAAGCTAGAGAAATGCAAGGGAACCTGAGGATTGACAACGCCAGGATTTTGCTGTTCCCCGACTATTCTGCAGAGGTCCAAAAGCAGCGGGCGAAATATGTGGATGTTAAACGCAGACTCCGGGACCTCAATATTCCCTATGCTATGCTGTTCCCTTCTAAGCTTCGGGTGGTTGCCAGAGATGAGGTCTTATTCTTCCACAAACCTGCTGCGGCTGCTCAATGGCTGGAGGCTAATGGTGGGGCGCTGCGAGCTGCGGCCTCTCCTAGACGTGGGGCCCATGATGCCATTTGTGCACCCACTTGTCACCTGGATCGCTCACTCCTTGGCCTTGGAAGATCCCTGGCTACAAATTGTTTTAATGTCCGGATTCCGTGCTCTGTCTCTCTGACCAGGCGGATGCTACCCGACTGCTACACCTGTGCTGGTCCCCACCATGTTCGCAGTTTTTGAGGAGATTGCTGTGGCATCTGTAGTCCCTCCCCGGATTCCCCCTTGTTGTCCTGGTTGGACATTCCCCACTGACTGTTCCTTTTCCATGCACGTGGCAGACGTGTTCCCCTTCCCTTCCCCTTTTCTATTTTTTCACTGGATTGTGTCTTTGCCCTTGGACCCTATTGCACTACTGCTCTGGCCCACTACATCGCTTATGGCCTGGGCTCCACCTGCTATGGCTACAAGTTCGGCCCTGACTCTCCGCTTCTATTTTAGTTTATTGTCCTGTTGCCTGACGATGGCTCTCATCCATGCCGAAATGCCCCCATGGCTCTTCTTCTTCAAACCTGGTCTCCCTGTCGTACACAACTGCGTGTACACAGTGCCCGTTTTGCTGGTATCTCCTTTTCGGGACAATGGCTGACACTGTTTGCATTATGTAAGGGAATGTTCGGGGCCTCGGGGACCTGGTTAAGCGGACAGCTGTCTTCCGGAATGTAAAACGTCTGCAGGCTGACATTGTTTGTTTGCAGGAAACTCATTTGCCTCCGCATACTGTACCTAATTTGGCGCCTAGAAAGTTTAGTCATCAATATCATTCTTTGTTTTCCAGCTATTCCAGGGGGGTGTGTATTCTTATTAGAAAGGAGGTTCGGTTCACCTGTTTGCAAACTGTGATTGACTCAGAGGGACGCTTTGTAATCCTATTATGCCAACTATTGGGTTTGACCTGTATACTTGTGGCGGTGTACATACCTCCGCCATATTCCACTGGGGTTCTCAAACTCATTGTTGACCATGTGGCTAAGCTTCCTGTAGTGCCTTTTCTATTGCTGGGAGACTTTAATACGGTGATGGATGTTGGATGGGACAGGTTTTCCCCTCGCTCCGGTGACTCTCATATGGCGGGTGGGCCTACGCCCTTCTCCCGGCTGGTGGGGGAACTCGGACTGACGGATGTGTGGCCGTTGGGGCATCCAGGGGTGCGGAAGTATTCCTGCTTCTTGGCTGCTCACTCCGGCTTTTCTAGTATTGACTTGGGTTTGGGCAATGGCTCTCTCCTACCGCTGGTGGCTGGGGTGGATTACCAGCCGAGACTGGTCTCTGATCACTCTCCGCTTTTGGTCCGCCTGACCCTTCCTGTGGGACGGAGCAGGCCTCTATGGAAACTCAACTCATTTTGGTTAACTCTCTTTCCCAGCCCGGACCCAGTGCTGGCCTTGTTGACTGATTTTCTTGCCCGTAACCTCCATACAGCTGAGTTGGGAGTGGTATGGGATGCTGCTATGGCCTTCCTCAGGGGTCAATTTATTCATATCATTAATGGTATTAAGACTGCTACTAAGGCTTGGGAAAATACGGTGTTGGAGGAGGTGACTAGAGCAGAGGAGGCTTACATTGCTGACCCGTCAGACGCTGCTCAGAGTTCATGGTTGGCTGCCCAGTCTATGGCTAAGACGGTGTCGGTTCAGCGAGCCAAAAATAAATGTTTCTTTCTGCAGCAGAGGTACTTTGAGGAGGGGGAAAACACGGGCCACATGCTGGCTATGCTAGTCCGGGCACAACAACCTGCCGCATATATACCGGCGATTAGGGACTCTGGGGGGGGGTGCACTGGCAGGCCGCGTCTGATGTTGGGAGAGTGATGCGAGAATTCTTCGCCGACCTCTATTCCTCCAAAATTACGGCTGGGGTCCGGGAGATTGAGGATTTTCTGGATACCTGCGAACTACCCAGGCTCTCTGCCTCGGATGTGGCTGTGCTTGATGCTCCTCTCACAGAGGATGATATCTTTGCCGCTTTGAAGTCTACCCAGAATGGTAAATCCCCGGGGGCGGACGGTATCCCCTCTGAGGTGTATGGGAGGTATGCTGAACAATTGGTTCCAGTTCTGCTCCGGGTATACAATGAGGCGTTTCGTGCTGGGAGCCTACCGGCTTCTATGTCGGAAGCGATTGTGGTCCTTCTGCTGAAACCCGTCAAGGACCCCTTATTGGTGGATTTGTATCGCCCCATTTCTCTCCTCACTGCTGATGTCAAAATATTAGTCAAAATTCTAGCCACGAGACTATCTCAAGTTATACAGCAAATTATACATAGGGAACAATCGGGATTTATCCCTACTCGCTCGACTGCGCTGAATCTTAGACGTCTTTATCTTAAACTTCAAGTCCCTGTGGATAATCCGGGCAATCGGGCTGTCTTTTCGTTGGATGCCGCTAAGGCATTCGACAGTGTCGAGTGGACCTACCTGTGGGCAGTACTGCGGCGGTTTGGCGTGGGGGAGACTTTCCTATCCTGGGTCCGAGTACTGTACGCGAACCCGACTTCTAGACTACGCATCAATGGAGAATTGTCTGAGTCCTTCTGTCTACATTGGGGCACCAGGCAGGGATGTCTGCTCTCTCCATTGCTATTTGGGATCTCCTAGACCCCTTGGATCCTATTGGTTCCATTCTTATGCCTCCGGGCTCCCCACACCCAGTACTGGTCCACCTGGAGGCGGGATTTGCGAGTGTACGGTCGGGACTTCCGACGGTCAACCTGCTGCGGATGGTCTGGCGCTGTGTTAAGGGGTTGCTTCGGATTGGGGATTCCTTACTAGGACCCCAATCTGGAACAACCGGAATTATAGGGAACTACTCAAGCTGGAGGGCATGGAGCTGTGGGAGCAATTTGGTGTTAGCTTCATGTCACAATTGTTTAGAAATAATGTGTTGAGGTCTTTTCAGGAGCTCCAGACGGAATTTGGTTTACCTAGGCATTTTGTTTTACAGATACTTGCAGCTGAGACATGCTATCTTGGCCCAATCACAGATCTCTTCTTTACAATTTAATACGCACCGCTTGATTGCTGAGGTCTTCAGGGCCTCGGACAAAAAGGGCATGATATCTAATGTTTATGCTATTTTGCTGGGCTCATTGCAGGATCCGGCCTCCTTGCCTGCTCGGACTGGGTGGGAGGGGGACCTCGGCCCCATTGATGGAGAGACCTGGGACCTGTGTCTCTCTTCAATACCACTGGTCTCGGTGTCTGCATCTCATAAGATCTCACACCTCTTATTGTTTCATAGAGCCTATAGGACGCCTGTTCAGTTGTTCCGCTGGGGCCGTAGGTCCTCTCTCCTTTGTCCGAAATGCGATGGAGACCAGGGCACACTTATTCATATGATGTGGAGATGCCCCAAATTGTTTAGGTATTGGTTCACCATAATTGATACCATATCTAGTATATATAACTTTCAACTGCTGAGGGATCCGTTGGTCTGCCTGCTTGGAGCCCTGGAGGTGGAGAACTTATCTCCTAATGCGCATGTGGCTGTCTTGCGATTGTTATATATTGCACGCAAACTTATTGCTTGATACTGGATATCCTCCCGGGTACCGAGTGCGGGACAATGGATTGCTCAAGTCAACTCTTCTCTGGTTAGGGAAAAATTGACATATCAGCATCGCAGGGCACATAAGAAGTTCTCATCACTATGGCAACCTTGGCTGGGCGATCCAGCCTTGGCCCCGCCTCAATTGGTTATGGACAGGCTCTTAACAGGTTGAGTAATTGTAGTGCTTATAATGTTTGATGGCGATACTGCAGTGGACTGCTCCTTCTTGGGCATTGACATGTTAACTTCCATTTTTTCTTCTTCCTTGCCCCTTTTTCCCTTTGTTCCCCTCCCCCCTTCCCCCCCTTCATCCCCTTCCCTTATCTCCCCCTCTTCACTCTCTTTTTTTCTGCTGCTGTTCTCCCCCCTTTATTGACTCTATCCATATTACTTTGGGTGCTGAGCTGTACATCTTGGTAACAACTATCTGTGTATGATCTACCCATCATTGTTTTTTTTTTTTTTTTTTAGCACCTATAGCCCGTGATTACTGGAATGACTTTCGCCTACCCCCCTCCCCCACTATCCATTTGTGTATTTGTACCTCCTTTACTGATGTGTGGTTTGTCTTATGTTTACTTAGACATGGTATGTTGTTGCAGCTTTTAGTGGTAATGTAAGGTTCTATTTTTCTTCTACCGGTTTACTGCACTGATGCACATGCTGAACAGTTTATTAACGTGCTGAGTTATTTATACCATGTACTGTTTACCCTTCAATAAAGAATTATATTTTTCTGAAAAAAAAAACAATAGTCACATTTTTTGCCTTTTCAGCCACTGAACCACTTTTACATTTATATAGGCTGCTTTGTGCTGCCAGTGGTTTCTAAAAGAAGTAGCTGGCACCGGCCATGTCCTTAGCAAGTCACTGGCACATTGACCTACATAGCCGGGAATCCCCAGCCACGTAAGCAAAAGGCAGGAATTACAGTGACATAAGTGGCTATATTTGGACAATGACATTGATGATGTCACCACTATTCCCACACCTTTCTCTATATAACTAAGTGGTTGTATCCTGTACTCATTCATGTAGGTGATATCTGGGGGGCCCTCTATTGTTAAAGAGGGATTCAAGATTCTGTTAAGCCCATTTTTTTTGCAGATCCCCACAACCTCTGGGATCAGCACTGTAGGAAAGAGGCCCTTGTCCTCATCAATATGAGGTCAAGCTACTTTGCCAAGGAAAGGTATGCCCATATTGAACATGTGTGTTCAGAGTAAAGGCCTAGTAAAAATTTTAACAGGGACTCCATATTTTTTTTTCTTTTTTTTCTTTTTGTGTGAGGTTCCTCCTTAAAGTCATACAGGACTTCAAGTGCCTGATATACATTTTAGGGGAACTCCCATTCCTTTAGGTGTGGGTGTCTCCCATTAACATCTATAACAGACCCTCATATAGGATAAGGGTCTGGTAAAGATGAATGGAATCCCCTGCTGCTTTTTTTACAAACAGGACAAAGAGGACTGGAGCCACGATTTTGCCAGTAGTTTAAAAAACACCTATTTTTTGTAAATGACAGTTGTGTTGCTAGAGTAGGTTGTATACTGTACATCACACTGCTGTGTCAATTCACAGGCAGGGTCATAGGATCCCTCAGGCATATTTAATGGAGTTTTTCAGTTTCTATTTTAACCAACTTACTGGGTTAAGTAATCAGTACTATAATGCGAGGAGATCACAACAGGGACACCTTTGGGAGAGGATTACCTACTGATTTAGGTGTAAACTCTTTTGACTGTTGGATTAAATATTCAAACAGATTGGTTCACATTTATTTGTTTTTGGACATTGGACTATGTTTTGTTTGGCAATTGCAACAGTTTAATGAGTTTGTCACACTGTTTTATCTCTGCTTTTTTAAGCATACGTTAATTTTAATGTTCCAGTATATACTTGTAATTCATGCACTTACACAACATATGATAAAGAACTATATTGCTTTTTTTAGGTTTATCTATTTAACCACTTAAGCCCCGGAAGATTTTACCCCCATTCCGACCAGGGGGTTTTTTGCGATTTTTTACTGCGTGATTTTAACGGACAATTGCGCGGTTGTGCGACGCTGTACCTAAATGAATTTGACGTCCTTTTTTTCCCACAAACAGAGCTTTCTTTTGGTGGTATTTGATCACCTGTGCGATTTTTACTTTTTGCGCTATCAACAAAAAAAGAGCGTAAATTTTGCAAAAAATAACAATATTTTTCACATTTTTTTTATATGAAATTCCCCCCCAAAAAATGTAAAAATCTAAATTTTTTAACATTTTTGGCCAATTTGTTTTCTGCTACATATGTTTGGTAAAAAAAATCATCAAAAGCGTATTTTGATTGGATTGCGCAAAAGTTATTGCGTTTACTAACTAAGGGAAAGTGTTCTGTCATTTTTGGTGTTTTTTTTTTAACGCGTAATGGCAGCGATCTGCGATTTTTTTTGCGGTACTGCGACATTGCGGCGGACAGATCGGACCCTTGACTGACATTTTTGACACTTTTGGGGTTACCAGTGACATTACTGCAGTAATCAGTGCTATACAAATGCACTGTTACTGCAAAATGACACTGGCAGGGAAGGGGTTAACTTTATTGGGGAGGGAGGGTTAAGTGTGTCCCTAGGGGCGTGCTTTCTACTGTGATTGGCTGTGGCTACTAGTGTAGGAACAGTGATCAATGGTCCTACATACCGTCTGATCACTGTTTCTACACAGGGGAGAATGACAGGCGGCTTGTTTACATCAGCCGCCTGACTTTCTCCCTCTGTACCGACGATCGGCGAGTGACAGGCGGACATCGGGTCCGCCGGTCACACGCACTAACTTCCCTGTGAACAAGCCGCGGCGGGCGCGCGCCTCCGCGGGCGTGCGCTCGCCCGCTATTGGCTCACAAGGAAGTGACAGGCAAGTGACGTACCGATACGTCACTCTGCCTGGCCGGGGCTGACCGCCGCAGTATATAATCGTGCGGCGGTCGGCAACCGGTTAAATGATAGTCTTAGAGTTGCATGCATTTGTAAATATTTTGGGTGATATTGCATTCAGCTTATTGTGGGAGTTTATTACTGTATATACAGTATACGATTAATAACGTTGTAATTATATCTTTTTCTTTTTTTTTTTTGCTTCCTTCAGCGATTGCAGACTTATCCCCAATTTTCTTTCATGCTCTTTATTTCAGTCTCAGTAATAATAAGGCTTGGAAATTTTAATACCAATTTCAGTCTACCCCATCACATCTAACAACCTTCACTCTAGTCCTAACTTTTATCCTGACATTACTAGACCTGAAGGGTTATGGTGAGTTAACAGCATCTTGACAACACTCCACCATCTTTAACTTCACTTCACCATCTCATTCTCAATTTATTTCTAAATAAACCCCCCTACACAGTGAGCAATATCACACATTCCTCCACTTCTTTAGATCATGCAAAACAGATAACAATGTATTACAGCCCTTGTAATGTTAAATCATGTTCTTTTATGTTTATCATATGTATTTAACTCTGCACCAGTCTCAATCCTAATAAACTACCTTTTAAGAACTTCAGCTATTTTAAGCCAATTGGGTTGAGGGTGGTAGAATATAAAACGGAGATACTTTGCAACATACGGCCGGTAATCCCAAGTGCTATGAGCGTTTCGGACATGTAGTCCCATGCCACCCTGTCGAACGCCTTCTCCACATCGAGAGACAGGAAGAAGCCCTGTGTGCGAGAGGGTGTGAGCCAATGGTGCAATTGTAAAGCCTTGATAGTATTGTCCCTGGCCTCTCGCCCAGGGACAAATCCCACCTGGTATTATGCCGGGGATAACAGGAAGGAGGCGATTGGCGAGTATCTTAGCGTAAAGTTTCACGTCCACATTCAGGAGGGATGTGGTGATAGGGTCATTAATTGCAGAAAGCGTGTCGGTGGGTAGCGGCGGGGGTAAGAATTTCCATAAGAATTGCCTAATTTTTTCCAGTCTACTTTCTTTAAGTTCGTGGGAATCCCTTTGGCAAATGTTATATAGGTCAGAGTAGTAGTTAACAAATTGTCAGGCTATATCGTGAGATCGTTTAGAGTGCTGGCTGTCAGGGGCTGTTTGTGTAAGCGTTCTAGGGAACTGATCCGACGTATGAATGTGTTGATATGTGCCAGACGGGCTTTCTTGCGCTTGGATGCCAGGAGTTTGCCCCGAATTACGCATTTATGAGCGGCCCACAGCGTCAGGGGAGGCGTTCTCTGTAAAATATTGGGAAAGATGTTCAGAGATTGCGGACACCTGGACGGGATCAGAGAGAAGAGAGGTGTCCAGACGCCACACGGGAGAAGGTTGACGATGCGCCGCAAGTGATATGGTGAGGCAGATGGGGTTATGATCTGAGATAAACATTGGATCAATGGAGGCCGAGATGAGAGCAGGAAAAAGATCTTGGGAGATGAAGAAATGAGTAGTGATTGTGGGGTGCTGAGTAAAAGGTAAAGTCTTTGGTATCTGGGTAAACAGTGCGCCAGGAATCGTGAAGGAGTAAAATCGATAATTGTTTTTTATTGGCACAGAGCGCTACGTATGGGAGGGACGATGAGCCCGCAGATGTGTCAAGGAGTGGAGAGAGTGCTACGTTAAAGTTCCCCCCCCCCCCCTGCAATGATACATAGTTACATAGTAGTTGAGGTTGAATAAAGACAATAGTCCATCCAGTTCAACCTGTGTCGGTGTGAATCATTTCCCATACCCCTGAATGTTAATATCCTTGAGATGTATGTAAAAGAGTCTTTTAAAAGTAGCCATACTCCCCACAGTTACGAACATTTGTGGCAGAGAATTCTACAGTCTTGTAGCCCTTACTGTAAAGAACCCCCTGCGTAGCCTGAGATTAAAACGGTTCTCTTCTAATCGCATTGTATGGCCTTGTGTCCTCATGCATTCCTTGCGACAGAATAGTTTTTTTTCTATGCTTTGATCATCGTTGAGGTATTTGTAAATTGCTATCATGTCCCCTCTCAGTCGTCTCTTCTCCAGGGAGAATAATTTAAGCACTCCCAAACCCTCTTCGTAATTAAGGTCCTCTAATACCCTAATATGTTTTGTTGCTCTTCTCTGTACTCTCTCCAGCTCCAACACATCCCTTCTGAGGACTGGTGACCAGAACTGGACAGAATACTCCAGATGTGGTCGGACCAGTGATTTATAAAGTGGTAGGATTATAGTTTTGTCTCTGGAATACATCCCCTTCCTTATGCATGCTAATATTCTGCCGGCTTTGGCAGTCGCAGCTTGACATTGCATACTATTGCTAAGTCTATCTTCTACTAAGACTCCCAGATCTTTCTCTATTTTTGATACCCCCAGAAGTTCCCCCCCTAGCGTGTATTTTGCTTTTACATTATTAGTCCCTAAGTGCAATACCTTGCACTTATCCACATTAAACCTCATTTGCCATGTAGTTGCCCACTTTGTTATTTTGTTCAGGTAATTCTGCAAGATTTCTGCCTCCCGATGTGAAGTTATTGCCCTGCTCAATTTTGTGTCATTTGCAAAAACTGAGATCGAGCTACTGAACCCATCCTCAATGCTATTTAACAAATTGAACAAAATTGGACCCATAACTGAGCCATGGGGGACCCCACTTACCACCTCAGACAAGTCCGAGTATGCATTATTTACTACCACCCTTTGGACACGTCCCTTTAACCAGTTCCATATTCAAGAGCAAACCTTGTGGTCGATGCCTGTGGCCCTTAATTTATAAATCAACCGTTTGTGGGGAACTATATCAAACCCCTTAGCAAAATCCAGGTACACCACATCCACAGGTCTCCAACTGTCTAGCTCACAGCTAACCTCCTCGTAGAATGTTAACAGATTGGTTTGACAGGAACGCCCCTTTGTAAACCCGTGCTGATTACTGCTGATGATATTATTGATTTTAGCAAACTCTTGGATATAGTCCCTTATCATCCCCTCCAGAAGTTTACATACTATTGACGTCAGGCTGACTGGCCTATAATTAACCGGGATATGCCTCTGCCCTTTTTTGAATATTGGTTTCACGTTAGCTTTTCTTCAGTCACCTGCTACAGTTCCTGTCATAATACTGTCAGCAAAGATCAGGAACTGTGGTCTAGATATAACCTTACTGAGTTATTTAAGTACTCTCGGATGTACACCATCCGGGCCTGGTGATTTACTTGTGTTAATTTTATCCAGCCTTTCCCTGATTTCACCCTCTGTTAGCCATAGCGGATAGTCCTGTGAAGTACTGCTAACCATAAATTCTTGGTCAGTATACCCCTCCTTTTCCTGTGTTAAGACTGAGGAGGAGAAAGCATTAAGCACAGTTGCCTTTTCCGTGTCCTCTGTAACCATCCTCCCATCATTGTTAATTATGTGTGCAACATGCTCTGACGTTGTTTTTTTGCTGTTGATATATTTTTCTTTCAATAAATTTTTATTAGAGAGTAACAAAGACAAATAACAATGGAAGTGGTACAATAGTGAAGGCTATTTTACAACAAATAATAGTTGAAAAGTGGAGGTCAACTGTAGCAGGTGGATACCAAGCCCTCAATGCTATTAAAACCTCTAGGGTTAAGTCATGAGAAAAGTAGACAAACCTACGTGCTATAAGGGAACAAAAGGTGGTCACCATCTAGTAAGTGCAGGGGATATGCTGTTGATATATTTAAAGAATTTCTTTGGGTTCTTTATACTATCCTCCGCTATTTGTCTCTCAAAGTTGATTTTAGCCATTTTGATTTCTTATTTACATTTATCATTTAATTCCTTGTATTGTTTGAAAACCAATAACGTCCCCTCCGATTTATATTTCTTGAAGGCCATTATTTTTTCTCTAATAAGGTTCTTTACATTACGGCTAAGCCAGCCATGTTTGGCTTTGGCTGTTTTAAATTTTTAAAATTTATATCCCATAGGAATGCATTGTGAGATGCGTTTGTTTAATATATTCCTAAAGCAATCCCATTTTTCCTCCGTGGTCAGTGACCTTAGGGTTTTGTCCCAGTTTATTTCCTCTATTATTGAGCACAGTTTGGGAAAGTTTGCCCTTCTGAAGTTTACGGTTCTTATGTTGCCCTCATGCCTTGCTATGTTGTGATTTACGCTGAATGTGATCGACCTGTGATCGCTAGAACCCAAGTTGTCCCAGACTCCTACATCTGAGATTAGGTCTGGGTGATTAGTAATTAATAGATCCAACACTGCATTTATTCTAGTAGGAGAATCCACCATCTGAGACATGTAGTTGTCCTGTAAGGTTTCCATGAAGAGAGGGGCCTTTAGTGAGTGTGCAATCCCCTCTTCCCAGTTAATGTCAGGATAGTTGAAGTCCCCTAATATGATGACTGGTCCCAGCTTTGCCACTTTACCCAACAGTGCCATAAATTCCAACTCTACCTCCTCCCTTTGGTTGGGTGGCCTATAGCAAACCCCCACAATTACTTTCCCCTTATCACCTTCCCTACGGAGTTCTACCCACACAGATTCTAACTCTGTACTCATCCCTTCCATAAATGCACTCCACTCCACCACCCTTACATTATTCTTGACATAGAGACATTCGCCCCCCCCCTCTTTCCTTCCCTGTCCTTCCAATACACAGAAGACCCTTGGCCAACCAGTCGTGGGAGGAGTTGAACCAAGTTTCTGTTATTCCCACAAGGTCTATGTCCTCCTCATGTACTAATATTTCCAGCTCTTCCATTTTATTAGCTAGGCTCCTGGCATTTGCATATATCCCTCTTAGTTTAGTTGACGTCGATATTGCATAGTGCTTAATTTTATTTCTGTATGGTCTGTCCGAACAGCACCCCTAAATTTAGACGCTACGGACCTGCTGTCGCTACCACCCCCAATAATACTCTCTGTCCTTAGTTCCCTCCTGACTGACTCTACCACTGGGCCCTCCTCTTAGTTTAAAAGCCCCTCCAACCTTGTGGCCATCCTCCTTCCCCAAAAGAGCTGTACCGTCCCCTTCATACCCTCATAGAAATCAGTCAGTTGGAGTGTATCGCTGAAAAAGGAAACCCGGTTCTTATTGGGCCCATAAATGTTGGCTAATGTGAGGGGCTGGCCATGGATTGTGCCTTCAATAAACAGGAACCTGCCGTCTTTGCGGAATGGAATCCATGGAATCTAGGATTATAAAGGGGCAATGCTTGGAGAATAAGATAGAGACACCCTTGGATTTAGAATCATCCGCTGTCTCATGAAGGGCAGTTGGGAATTGTTTGTTGTAAAGTTTTGGGATATAATCAGATTTAAAATGGGTTTTCTGCAGGAAAACAATGTCTGCCTTAGGCCTGCAGAGGAATTGGAGAAGCTTGGAGCGCTCTTCCGGGACATTTAAGCCTTTAGCGTTGAGGGAGTACAGTTTAAGCTTATGGTGCATGAAGTCGATCCTCGAGGGGCCCCTGAAGGGTGGGAGAGGGATAAAAAAAAAAAAAGAGGGGGAGGGGGAGAAAAGGGGAGGGGTTTGGTTTAGAGAGTAAGAAGAGGTGTAGAGGGTGCGGGTAAAGAAGGGAGAGGGGTGATAACGGGAGGTACCACTACCAGGTCAAGCAAGCCGAACCTACGCAGAGTGGCAGAAGGGACTGGTGAGAGTAGTGGTTAGGAAAAACTTGGCGTATGCTGCGGTGTGTATTCAAATAGTAACAACTAGGAGGGGGTTGGGGTAGACCTAACCAGAAGAAATAGGTTGGCAACTAGCTACTGATGGATTTCCCCGCCACGAGCCGTGAATAAGGAGTGGTACAATTGGGAGACAAGATACAAGTACATATAGAGGGGAGCATATAAAAATATTGATCCTGATAGGAATAGGTGCCCCAGTTGTACCTAGGTAAGGACACAGGGATGTGCTATCAGATATAGAGATGGGTAGGTGTGAATGTAAGACCAGCATTGTACACAAAGGGAAATTTGCTAAATAAGCAGTAAACTAAGGCAGGGAAATCACAATATAATGCAGAGTAAGTAAGACCATAACCTGAGAATAAAACAGGTGCATGTAGTCATTAATAACTTGAACCAGTTTAGTTCTACTAAAAAGAGCTCTAGTACAATAGCACCAATATCGCCAACCGTGCTCCCCGTGATATAAGTGTCCGCATAGCGGGAGGGGGGGCAGGGGTCAAGTAAACTTTATACATGTGGCCATTAGATGCGACAAGGCAATTAGCTCACCCAGGGTAAGTTAGGGGGATTGGGTTCACCTTTAGACCCAAGAAGGCATCACCAGGGAGCAAGGTGTATCTACACCAACTAAGAGTAAGTAATAACAGTAAGCTGAACAATGCAAAAAGTGAGGTGAGTTTACAGACTTAATCTCAAGCCATGCAACTCCCGTATAAATGTCTTCTGAAAGGATGTTACCCTGAAGAGTTTTAGAAGAGGGGAAAGCTCCCTTGTTCGCAAAGTCGGGCTGCATAGCATAAGTATTAACATGTCAAGTGTAGGCGTATCCTGCAACACCCATTTGTGCATCCTCGGTACTTATACGACAGTATTATACCAGTGGTTGGTGACACTCAGGAACACTGTTCATGTGTCTAAAAAAAGTTATATCAACCTGTCAGCCATCCGTCATAAAGCTGGAGCGAGAGGAAAAAACAAAAAAAAGAATCAACATGAGGCAGGGTGTTACATTACCAGTCCGCTGTAGTCGAAGTAGGCAGAGGTATACAGCTCGCCCGATGATGTAGCACAGCAGTGTCCAGGTATAGTGCTAGTAGACCGTTATGATAACTTCGGGGTATGCAGCACAGATGAAAGAAACTAAGCAGAAAAAAGGGTCAAAAATAACATTGGCAGATATAGTCAAGCAGTAGGGGCGAGATAGTGCCGTATAGATCCAATATATGGAAGTTGAGCCGGCTCATTCTCCTCTATGGGCTCTCCGGTGTTGTGGTGGCTTGGTAGGGCTGTCAATATTGTTATGGCCTGCAGGCATAAGGGTCTGTCTGGCACCATACGAAGATCGCTGCCGTCTGGTTCTGACATCCTTGGCCTCCATGAGTTCCACTCCAGGTGCGTCACCGTGGAGGGGAGCACTCCTGAACTCCACATACCAGTTGGGGAGGTCCATGTATTGAATACCCATGGTGGAGAAAAAGTTGGGGAGATCCTAGGGGACTTTGAGAAGAGCAGTACGGCCTTGTGTGGAGGCCGAAAGAGAAAACAGGAATTTCCATTCATAGGTAATGCCCTTGGCATGTAGTACATCTAGTAGGGGGTCTCATTTCCCTGCGGTGTTGGAGGGTGATGCAGGATAGGTCCTGATATATCTGAACAGGAGCATCTTCCCATTCAATTTGGTGCCTGTTCCTGGCCTTACGTAGTATGTCCTCTTTCAGGCGGTAATCCACCAAACAGCATACTACATCCCTAGGTGGGTCCCCCTCTCTTCCCCATGGACGTAGGGCCCTGTGAATATGCTCCATGTCGATTGGGGATTGGGGTGGTCTATCAAGGAGTGAGTTGAAGAGGGATGTGATAGTGGGCGATAAGTGGTCTCCCTCTACCGACTCAGGTAGGCCTCTAATGCGCAGGTTATGGTGTCTGCCCCTATTGTCTAAGTCCTCAATGTGACGTTGCATATCCCTCAATTGTATAGTGTGATAGTCTGTCTTGTAAGATATATCACGGATGGCATCCAGTATTGTTTTTAACCTCTTTGATGCTGAACATGACTTCATGCATTGGTTCAGTAAGTATTTAATTTACATTAGATAAAATTCACACAAAAATATTAAATAATATACACATGTTTTAGCTCAGCACTAGAGGCTGATACAATATTGATATCATTATTAGGTACAAATTTTGTGATATTGGCTCCCCTATCCCCCTCTACGGGAGACCACCAGTGACAAGGCTTACACAGTCTTTGGGTGTTCTCGGCTCTGAGGTTTGGGCTCATATATCCCCGTCATTCAATACCTGTTCCACGCCACAGGTATGGATCAGTTTTTACTCATTTTGGGGTCTTATAGGGTGGGCAACGTTAATGTGCATGGACATTGGTCTTTATGGATATGAATTACTGTGTGTTGTACATGTAATTAATTATTTTGACACATGTATGTTTACTTAATAGTGAGATCTGCATTTACGCTCAACTTCTGAAGAAGCCTGCCTGGCAAAACCAGTCAAATTTGTAAAGCATAAAGGACCAATCCATGTATTATGTCTCTATTTGGCACATAGTATTATCTTTTTATGTCTAAGTGCCGGTTCACATAGGTGCGACTGCGGAGATCGTATATAATTCGGAGCGCACTGCTCCTTCATTACATGCAATCTCCTGTGCGGATGCGAATTCAGCCATACACTTTGTATGGCTGAAATTCGCACTGCACCCACACCAAAGACGCACAGGAGGCATTTTTTCAGCCGCATCAGGATCGGATCGCACAGTGGTTCACACTTGCGCGATCCGATCCTGTACGAACTGTCAGATCGCACTGCGATATGCGATCAAACTGGGGGTGTTGTTAACATTTAATTGACACCCCCTGCATATCGCATATGGCAGTGTGAACTGCCTCTTGTGCAGATGCGATGCGGGAACAGGCTGCGTATTCGCAGCCTTCCCGCATCGCACAAGTGTGAACCGGCCCTAAATGTTTGTGAATTCAATTTTAATGTAACATTTTAATAAAAATTATTTGTTTTTTATTATGTTATGCTTTTTCTGTTTGTACTAATACCACAGTAACTATGCCCCCTAAAGGTCCCAAGATACTTTCCCCCTCTTTTAATAATCTTTTAATGCGCGCAGAAAAAGACAGTTTACCAAAAATACCCAATAAACAGTTTTTAGAATGTAAAATGTTTGGTACACTCAAGATAGCGGATAGAAATGAATCAACTTCAGACCAGAATGAAGAAACAATTAGAGAAGAACCAAAAGCAATGTATGAAGTCGACTGCAATTCCACAACCTCTTAAATATTCAGGAGTAGAGCGTAGCCCCATTCTACACATCCCAGAAGGGGTAAGGGGACTATGATGAAATATTTTTATTTGTATAATTCTATCCCTAGAGGCCATAACTAAACTTTTAGAAGTATCTGTGAATTCAGTCCAGTTTTCTTCAGTGAGCTGAATACTCAGCCATTAGAGCAGAGTAGTATTCAGAGATGAATTTAGTGGATTTCTTAGTAGTTTCTTCAAGGGGGCCATCCATTACAGGAGCAAGTGTGAGCCAAATTGCGCTCCTAGGGCATGCCGAAGCTGAAAATAAAAAAAAAAAAAACAAAGAAGTGGAAGGAAGATTAAAGTCCTCTCTGAACTGGACAAAGGACTTAAGGCCCTGTCAGTAAAATAAATATACAAAGTCTGGTAGTAATTTTGCGGTATAAAAAATTCCCATCTAATTTCTAGTTTTACTATTGTTAAAGAAGTTTGAGCATTAAAACTATTAATAAAAAAAGGCCAGAGACCCATTGTTAAAGCACCCAAGAGTGTGATCTTCTTTCCTAGCTGAGTATGAGAAATAGCCTTTGTGTTCATTTCTACCCTTACAAGCTGTTTCTCTCTGGCATCTTCTGATCTATGTGCATCTGAGGAAAAGTGATCAGTGCAGACCTTGCATTTAGTGCTATCCTAAACTAGAAGAGTTAACTTTCATTATATGATGCTAAGAGTGATGAGTCAGGGGTCAGAGAAACAAGCTAAGGGACCACTTTTGACATTTACTGAGAGCTAACGTGAAGAAAGCAATGCCCTGCTACACCAACTCGGGAAAACATAGATTACTTGGAATTTTTTTCATTAAACATGTGCATTTTGTTTTATTGCACATTTGTGAAGCTATTTCCCAACATTTATCGATCACATTTACCATATGATTGTTAATATTATTATGATTTTATACAGGATTTATTTAGGCCTAACTTTGTGCAGCACTACTAAATAAAGGGAGACAGTAAAGTTACAATACAATTCAAGGCAAGAGGGTTAGGGGGATTGGGGTGAATGTAAACTAGGTGAATGTGAAGGCCAGCAAATTGACACTGAATGTTATTTGTACAGCAGAATAAGAAAGCACCTGTTAAACTGGCTACGGCCAGTGAAGGATACAGAGCACAAAGAGATATCTTGATGTAAATCATTATTCTTCCTCAGCAGCCTTGCATGGTCTGCTGGAGATCCTCCTAATGTGTTTCGCACCCATAGAGGTCAATCACAGAGTTAGTAAAGGTGCCATCCAAAGCTCTGCATAGTGATTAAAGAGTATTTGAACACAGTTTCAGCACTAGGAGAATTAATTTTATAACATGATTTAATTAATACGTATGTCATAGGAAAAATTGTAATTCTATTGGGGTTTCAGGTCAGAATAAAGGTGACTGTAAATACACAGGAAAAGTGAAAAGTCATAGTGCATGCTGTGCTTGGGATATCACAATGCATATGTGCTGAGATGCCTGCTGTCACCACGGTAAGAGAGCATACACAATTTCATACACTGCTGCTTCTGGATAGGTTTTCAATTATATATATATATAAACATACGTATGCTGCCTTTTTTGTGCTCCAGCAACAAAGGAAATGGGTTTTGTTGACCTGTTTTTTCTTTACCTTAACACACGTTTTGCACACACATTTTCTGTACTGGTAAAGTTTTTGTACAAAGAATATGTTTTGGGCAAGGCTTTTTTTCTCAGAGAATAGGTTCAGGAACTCCTCTCTTTCGAGTCATCATTTGACTCTTCCCCTTACCCACCTCAAAGCACCGTTCCTTGGTTCCACCCCTTACCCACCTCCCAATACCACCTCTTTTAGCGAATACAGACCCAATTATTATTTTGTGGTGCTATGTATTTTGTATGGAATTTGTTAATGATAACAAGAAAGACAGTAAAATATATCTAGCAACAATGGTCACTCCAATGACAATAGATCCACCCCAGCATCAATAGACCCTCCAGCAGCCAGCAACAAAGACCCAACCCTCAACAGTACATCCTTCCCAGCAACAACTGACCACCTGCAACATAAAATCCACCCCCAGCAACAATAGATCCCTATCAGCAACAATAGACCTTCCCAGAAACAATACCCCCCCCCTGCAAAAATAGATCCCTTCCAACAACTAAAGGTTTCCTCAGTAGCCAGCATCAATAGACCCTACAGCAGCCAGCAACAAAGACCCATTCCCAACAGTAAATCCCTCTCAGCAACATTTGACCCCCAGCAACATAAGACCCACCCCAGCAACAATAGACCCCCCTTCCTACACAAAAATAGATCCCTCTAACAACAATAGATCCCTCATCAGCCAGCATCAATAGACCCTCCAGCACACCCCAGCACCTGCTATTACATACATTCAGTTCTGGAGGGGCCGGAACTGCGTTCCCCCTGAAAAAGCCCTGGTTTTGGGTCACTAAAACACAGAAATTTGATAAAACATTTTTCTTAAATCTGCTAACTATATTCAGTCATTACCCACTATGACCCTATTTGCCAAGATATTATTAGAGAGAATGGTGCTAACATGATGAGGTCATCACAGCTCTCTGTGTCTCTGGGAACCACACACTGATGGAGAAAGCTGGGAGAAGAGAAAGGACCCAGCTCATCATGTTACCATCCAGAAGACATCAGAAAAAGGTAGGAACATTAAAGTGGCTGTAGACCCCCCCTGTAATGTTTGTACCTATAGGTAAGCCTATAATAAGGCTTACCTATAGGTACTGTAAATATCTCCTAAACTTGCACGTTTAGGCGATATTTACATTGCATGCAGCCAATGACGTCATTGGTGCATGCACTCTGAAGGAACGGCCACCTGTGCCGTTTCTTCAGAGCCTTGTGCCATGACAGGTGGCCCCCTGCGCACATGCCCAGGAGTGACGTCATGCGGCTCCGGCCAGTAGCACAGCCGGAGTCCGCAGATTCCGAAGAAAGATGAGCAAAGATGGATGCGGCCTCCAGAGGGGAAGATACGGGCTTCGTTTGCAGGTAAGTGTCACATAATGTGCTAGTATGTGTTGCATACAAGCACATTATGCATTTACTTTGTGGGTGACAAAAAAAAGAAAACATTTTTTCCAGACTTTACTTCCTCTTTAAAACTAAAGCATAGCATATACTTTGAGGGGAGATGCTCTGAGAGAGGGGGGAGTCAGAGAGTTGTAGGACCACAGTGCCCACAGTTGGGCTTTAGGGATGTTTGAGACCTAATGAGACCCTGCCCTTTACAGTTTTATTGTAGATCAGACGGAGACCAGTTTTTACTGAGCAGCACCGAGATATGTATAACTGGAAGAGACCACTGAAAATGGCAACAATGAAGCTCTAAAATGCCTTTTATGCAGAGATTGTTCCTAACCATGTCACCTTTTCTGATTATGTAGGCAGTCATCGCGCATGCACAAACTTCCGGGATGTCCCAGGGTCACCGCACATGCGCAAATCTGAATTTTTTTGCCAGATTGACATTCTCAGCCTATAAATTGTACCTATCACAACTGCTCAGCTTACCCTCTGTGGGAGATGGGGAGGTATCAATTTTATTTGCCCTCCATTTTGTATGTTCCCACTCCATTTTCTATGTATCTTAGTTATACAAGCTTTGCAAATGTGTACGTGTTACAGTTATGGCAAGTTTCTGTTTGTGGTTTTTGATGAAATCATGTCAGGCGTTTCTAGCAATAAGCTATATGCCCTATATGGTATTAAGTGTACTCGCTTATTTCCCGAAATGACGCTTGGTTTCCTTAAACTGTTTAACCAATAAGAACGTAACAAGTATCCTATACTTATGCTATATGCCCTTACTCTTTACTATATAAACCACAACGAGCCTATAATAAACTGAGAGCTTGGTTTCACTATACATCTGTCTCCGTCTGTGTAACTTCCAGAAACCAGCCTCCCAGGCCTGCAAGACACAAAACGAGCAAAGAAGTTATAGATAGTCCGGGACTATCATCGGGACCAGGGGTTCCAGACACTAACAGCTGGGGGCTCGTATGCCGGGATATGAAAGTCATCCCTCGCGGACAACCACGCTCATTCGGTAAGTAGAAAAATCCTTTTCTATACAGCCGATTGTAGTGTGGCTCCGGGGCGGGACACTGACTAAAATCATATCAAAGTGAACCAAGGGGGTTGGTGTGTTCCGGGAACACACGCAACAGACCCATAATTGAAATATTTCAGGGAAATATTTTTAGTCTCAGGGAGACTTAAGAAGTGTTAGAGAAATTGCTTGTTTTGTGTCTGAAAAATCTTTAAGCTTTCCTTCTCTGTCGCATAGAAGTGTAAGATAATTTGTTTGTGTGGCCCAAAAGGTTTAGTTATAGTTATAGTTATAATTATATATGACTTGTAAAAAATTGCGCCTGCGGACTGTTAATATAACACACTGTTCCTGATAGCGACAGTCTCATTATTACTGTAAAAATTGACTGACCGATCGTAAGACAAATTAAGATAAATGTTTATTATGTGCATTGTTTGTTTGTCTATAATGGTAGGAAAACCTTCTTGATAGCCACTATACCTGGGAGTATCAGTCAAGACTCGGAAAAGTTTTTTTTGGTTGTTCCAAGAGGGGACATTCAGAGTCAAAAAAAAAAAAAAAAAAAAGTATAAGGTTTAATATACATACACCAAGTGGCTTTTCAGGAGGGTTTTTAACCATAAAAAGGGTCTAAGGACCCAGATACATTTAAGTGATTTTGTGAATGTGTAAATCTTAGAGACATGTTTTGTTAAGTGAGAGAATATTGGATTTTGTTTATGGTTTTGTGAAATTATACTGAAGGTTTAGGTCTGATGCTGGCCATACATGATACAATTTTCTTACAATTTTCAGTGCAGTTTTCTTGAAATTTACCTTCAACTATGTAGTACAAACGTTTGCCTAATTAAAGACAAGTAAATTACAGAAAAAAGAGTTCTGTCCGTCCGCATTCTCTTTCAGTAAATGTTTAGTTGTAATATCTTTAGAATGAGGAAGTATCAAACCAAACAAAACCCATCCCCCCTGATCGAGGCGAGATATGTCGCCTGGGTCTCTGGTGGATGCACATTTATTAACCCTTGGATAGATAACCAAGCAAGATGGTCAGGAAAAAATAGGGAGTTGTAATATAAAGTACATGGAAAAAGCGGGGAAAATTGGAGATGCTAATATAAGTGAAAGTTCTTTACCCACAGCAATTGCCTGTAGACCGGTAGACGGGTGAAACTGTTTGGTGGTTTTGGACTCTAGGGCTCCATTTCCACTTTTGCGACTTGTTGTGCGACTTGACACATGTCAAGTCGCATGATAGGTCAAAACCCATTATTTACAAATAGGACCGCTCAAACTGCTGCGACTTGAGTCGCAGCAACTTGAAAAAAGGTTTTTGCACTACTTTTGGGCGACTTCAGGGCAACTTGTCCCTCACAGAAGGAGGTCGCGCTGGGGTCCCCAGAAGTAGCTGCAAACAAATTGCACTACAAACTTGCGCTTGAAGTCGTGTGACTTTGTAGCCGCAATAGTGGAAACATAGCCTTAAAGCTGTGGTTAAGTGTCACTGCGGAGTAGCACAGTCTTAGGATTCAATAATTTGTCGGTAATTTAAAGTCACAGTACATGTTAATTATAAAACAGCACGTTTCTGATTGGGCTACTAAAACCAATATTACCTTACAAATGCCCCTGACCACACCTGCACCCCACGGTTTCGTTTTCCAAGGCAGATGTCGTTTTCTTTGCAGCCATTATATTATCTCAAACAAGCAGAAAATGTTTGTGTGTCAGATTCATTTAAAACTAGTAAATTTCCTTCCGTGTGAGAGGAAGTAATGGTCACTTCTGCAATTGCAGCTAGCAGAAGTTTCTAAAAAAAAAAAAAAAAAAAAATAATAAAGTTTTTTTTGAAAATTGGCACTAAGCCAAAAAGTTTTTAGTTCTTTATCTGATCATAGCATGCAAGTGGTATCTGATATGCCATCTCTACTGACAGCCATACCATCCGATGTTACCCACTTTACAGTGATTGGTTTAAGTAGTGTGTTTTTTTTAAGCGTCCTATTGGACGAGGAGACACAGCCATCTTTGTTTCTTATTTTTCAGTCAAGGTAACTTACCTGGTGTAGAAATGCCTTAGGGCCAAGCAGACAATTCAATTGTCCGCTCTATAGTTCTCCAGACCATGCAAGAGGGGATGGACACCTGCTCATGGTTCAGTCCCGCTACAATATGTATATGACATATGTAGTCACTCTGTGGAGGCCAGTCAGAGCGAGTGAGTTTATTGAAATGTACATGTATGTGGACACAAAGTGTCACAGGAATTATGACAGCGGTGTCAGGAAAGTGTTGTTCACCTTGGTTTTGTTCTCACAGAGAGTGATAGTAGAGTCAGTCACATAAGAGCTGCTGCTCTAGTGGGTCTTGCCAGCCCACAGTGGGTCTTGCCCGCCCACAGGATCATTGATTGTTATGGATCCGGACTACTCCTATCTATGATAACATTTTGAGACAAACCACAGGTCCAGAAATGTCACCAGAAATGTTAAATGCGTTTATATATCTGAAAACTGCTATGGTTGTAGCGCCTGCACTGGGCCTCCCAAATCATGGAAAAATGTTTTGTGTTTATGCAAGGGACAATTGTAAGACCATGACAGGTGTACTTGCCCAGGAGTATGGTGGTAAACTTTGCCCTATAAGTTTTTATCCAAAGATGGTCGCAGTCCAGGCCTAAAGGCATGCCTGAAGTGACTCTGAACATAGCACATAGCATCTTGTGAGATGGTAATAGGGATGGCCACATCATTTGCCCTAGGTAGGCCCCAGTTTTAAATGGGCTACTGGTAATAAACGTTATGTTACACCACAACATGCTACAGAACAGGTTTTAAGGACTTGGGTGATGTTTTAGAAAAAGTTGAGAACGGCCTTTTTCTAAAAGAGGGGAGATCTTGTATCCCCGCAGCTAGCGCCCCACTGTTTATTGCCTAGTATTATGGAATAGGACACAGGGGGTGGGAAAGAACATATAAACATATACGGCCAAACATGAGCATCTCCAATACCCATCAACCCCATTCACACATCTACAAATAGGTTTTTACATATAGGCCCAAAGCAGGGAAGAAATAAGAGTTCCTTTTAGTCAATAGTAGATGGATTCAGCAGATGATATGGGCCAAGAACCGCATGACTGCCTAGAAACTATTGAAAGTGTCACTTCACCCCGTGCAGACATGATGAAAGAGCTCATCACCAACCTTCTTCAGGCTATGTTGTTACCCTCAGAGTTAGCTATCATTCACTGTAGGGCACATACCAGAGGTACTGATGACATCTCCAAGGGCAACGCACTAGCAGACAAAATAGCAAAAGCAGCCGCACAACAGTTACCTTTAGGAGCCCTAAAACAAATGCCTGTCCTAACCCCCATCCTCCCCGATGATGCCCAGTTGATCACAGATCTACAAGCCTCAGCCACTGCTGAGGAATTGGAGGACTGGGGTTATCCTGTCTTGCAAAAGAATCCTATAACAGGATTAATTTGCAAAGAGGGGAAAACCATGTATACCCCGTAATAGTGCTCCTATTTGCATTGCCCAGAATTCAGGTACAGTGGAAAGGATAAATAGGACAATCAAAGACGAGTTGAGAAAAAGTAAATTGGAATTTTGAATCAAGTGGAACGAAAAAGTTGCTCGCACCTTTCTTTTCTTTTCACAGGTATCAACCCATCACTTGAGGGAAGGAGATGAAGTAGCATCACAAGACCAAGGCTGGATTTCGTTTTGGACCAAAAGACAAAGGTAGTCGCAGTGACCAGAATCGCTGTCCTTGTGGAGAACCAACAAGCCTGGATCCATGCTACTCGAGTGAAATTGGTAAAGGAGGCTCCACCCCCAGAAGCAAGTCCAGATCCAGACCCAAGAGAGGTACTAACGGGGGCGGACGGCCCTGACCTTGAACAGGAAGGTCCAGAAGCAAGAGAGGTACTAACGGGAGTGGACGACTCTGACCTCGAACAGGATAGTCAAGAAAAGGGGGTTTTTCAGAGGCAGGCGGCCCTGACCCTGTAGAAAAATGACATTCCCAATAGCACCAGATTCTGGAAAACTTTGGCTACTTATAGGACTCGTATCATTTTCAGTCTTCTCTGTAGTATGGGTTACCACTAACTGTATTTATCATCCAGAAGACCTGGTAGGGCTACAGGCCATTTGCGGAGCTTCCAACACCCCAACACAGAGTAATGCACATAACAGACAAAAGAGAGATGAAAGCTCAAAAAGTCTTACAGATAAAATGTCATTGTTGCAATTTAAATATGCCTATGCCCAGAAGTCCGGATATGAAAAATGTTGGATATGTAGTAAACTCCATCCTAGCACAGCTAGAATCCCCCTAGTAGCGATACCTTTAAACTTCACCCCTTTTCTAAATGGTACACCTCCTGTTGTCCTCACCAATGTCACGAGAACACTCTCAAATGATACCCTCACTTTCCAAATTATTGGTAGAAGTCATTCCCCAGACTGGTGTTTTAGGTTGGGAAACTCCACCAAGGGAGCTGAAGTGTGCCGGCAAACTAAGATTAATTTCTCAATGACCTCGATGGACAGCTCCTTCTGGCACACCTCAGAACCAGCCCTAAACGCCACTCTGATGAACTTTCTTAACTCCAGTTCCACTTCCTCTTCCCCAGTAGGACGGTTGTTGTCAAATTTAGCTTGGTCTAGTTATTCTGACCAAATAATGGCAATATTTCACAAACGTCCCCTAGCCTTGGGAAACAGTACTTATATTTGTTGTGGAAAGATTTGTCACCCTTGGATCCCTATTGCACCCCAAGGGTGGTGTTACCTCGCATCCCTAGTTCCCATCATGGGTGTAGTGGGAGACAACAAAGGAGGACATCTCCTCGAAGCTAGTATGTATCCTAGGTACCCCCTCAAACACCGCAATAAAAGGGAATTATTCCTTGAAAAGGATATGGTATGGGCCTGGTTCCCCTCATGGACCGGATGGGGAATAGACATGATGAAAAGGTTGAATAATTACTCTAAAATTCTCGATGACATCCTAGATAAGAACTCAGGAGACATTACCAAATTAAATATAGAAGTGAGGGCAATTAAGAAACAACTTGAGCTCCATGACCTAGCCATAGAAAGTATGAGTGCTGCTCTTACTGGGTTATGTGAAGTTACGGAGGGTTATGAATGCTGCACATGGATACACAACACTTCTGTTGAGATCCCTGATTATTATGATATTATTGCACAACATAGGAAGGAAGTAGATAAGCTGCAACAGGAAGCCAGGAATATTGCTAAGACATGGAGTCCTTTTAGTAATGTAGAGTTTGGAGTCGGAGGAATATTTTCCTGGTTGAAAAATATTGCTATGACCGTTATCATGGTCCTGCTCTTTTTGCTTTTTCTATTTGCATGCTTCAAGCTGGTAATGTGTATTATTGCTAGAGCTTCCAGGCCAAAGGTGAAGAATATTTCAATGCTATCCCACCAAATTGCAGGCTGCAAGAGACCCCCAACTAACAGCCCTAATGAATATACTAAGTATGTCAAGAGTCACAAACAAAAGGGAAAGAGTAACCTTACTATCTAGGGAGTGACACAGGGTTTTTTTCTGGGAAAATCAATTGGGAAGATTATTGATTTTAAGAGGGGATTGTGGGAGATGGGGAGGTATCAATTTTATTTGCCCTCCATTTTGTATGTTCCCACTCCATTTTCTATGTATCTTAGTTATACAAGCTTTGCAAATGTGTACGTGTTACAGTTATGGCAAGTTTCTGTTTGTGGTTTTTGATGAAATCATGTCAGGCGTTTCTAGCAATAAGCTATATGCCCTATATGGTATTAAGTGTACTCGCTTATTTCCCGAAATGACGCTTGGTTTCCTTAAACTGTTTAACCAATAAGAACGTAACAAGTATCCTATACTTATGCTATATGCCCTTACTCTTTACTATATAAACCACAACGAGCCTATAATAAACTGAGAGCTTGGTTTCACTATACATCTGTCTCCGTCTGTGTAACTTCCAGAAACCAGCCTCCCAGGCCTGCAAGACACAAAACGAGCAAAGAAGTTATAGATAGTCCGGGACTATCATCGGGACCAGGGGTTCCAGACACTAACACCCTCCAGATGAAGCCACTTGGGAGGTGGCGTAACGCGTAGAGGTGGAGCCTGGTGATGGGATCAGATGCATGTAACTATGAGCAGATTGAATTGTTTTGCATGTGTTATTTTAATTCAATAAATGTGAGTGCATTTTTTCCCCATAAACAATTTTTATTGAAAATAAAGTAAGGTAACAGGGAATTGTTGCAGCAAATTTGAGAGTACAGGTAAAACCGCCCAACGGCGGAACAAAGCATACACACAAGTAACGAAACAGTAGCTATGTAACGATTGTATTTAGATACAAGGAAATTAGCAGTGGATAGCAAAATGGATGGCCTACGGGGGTTGCCAGTAGACTTCAGGTAACCATCAGTTCTTAGTGGACGTGCTATCAAACAGTGATTTTCCAACTGTTGTAATGTCAAATAGAAAAACAAAACCCCTAAATGAGTGGAAGAACCCAAAGGATTTAAGTGTAGAAAGAAAAAAAAAGGAAAGTCAGAAGAGAGAGGAAGAGGCAAAAAAAAGGGGGGGGGGAGCATAGATACAAAATGGGTTATCCAGGTCTGGTTCCCGGTGTATTCACCGCACCCCAATCACAGAACCATCCCCTCAGCTGGATAGCATTTTGTATCGGTTGGTCATTTTAAAGTGAGCCCAGCAACTCTAGGTGGAAGTATATTTGGGCATACGGTCTTGTGAAATATGGATCAGTTCCTCCATATCCTCTATGTTACTCACCCTCTTAAACCAGTTCCGTGCTGTTGGGACACGAGTCGATCGCCAGAGAACCGGGATGCAGAGTCTGGCCGCATTGACAAAGTGCATGGCTAAGGAACGTTTATAATGTTGCTTTGATAAGGAGGTATGGTGCAAGATATATTGCTCAGGAGTAAAGTCCAGTGTATATGTGGTGATTTCTGCTATGGTGTCATGAACCATATTCCAAAAGGGCCTAATCTTGTCACACCCCCACCAAATGTGTATTAAGGTCCCCACCTCCGAATCACACCTCCAGCATACCCTTGGCGCTAAAGGTGAGAATTTGTTGATCAGAGCTGGCGTTCTATGCCAGCGGGACCTGATCTTGTATCCATTTTCCTGAATGGCCACATTTAAAGATCCTTTGTGTATGTAGGCATGGTTGTCATCACAGTCTTCGTCAGTCAGGGTACATTGCAAATCTTTCTCCCATGCTTGCCTCGCTCTATCTATTGGTATTGGCGCTAATTGCGTCAAAAGAGAGTAAATGATTGACACGAGGTGTCTCTGGGGCATATGTAGAAGGCATCATTTCTTGGATTGAGTCAGGGGTCTAGACCATGTAGTGAGTTTGGAGGAATGCATTAGGAAACGGCTTATCTGCAAGTACCACCAGAAAGGGAATGAATCTGTGGTGGAAAGGGCCTTTAATTGGTCATATGAACAGAGCTGTTTTTTAATGAAAAACTGGTGAGCCAAGTCCTCTTTATGTGGCCATTCCTCCACCAGAAAGGTGGGAGCCATTCCAGGGGGAAAGTCCAGATTTCCACTTATAGGGTGAGAGGACCCCTGCTAAATGCGAAAGCGTCATCTCTACAGGCCCATATAAAGCATGTCAGCTAGGCCCTAAGATGTTTTGTAAGGGTCGGAGAAAGTCCCTTGGGCAGAAGCCCCAGTGTTAGGTATAATGGGATGGTTTCAAAAGTGTTTTCTAATTGGACCCATGCCTTCTCCTGGGAATGTGTGCTCCAATCCACAATCCTCGTAGGCAGACAGACCTTATAATATCTATGTATGTCTGGCAACCCAATCCCCCCCCCCCCCCCGGGTTTCGGCAAGGTGAGACGCGTATGTTTTATACGTGGAGAAGAATTCATCCAGAGAAAACCGAAGCAACACTTTCTGAAGGTTGCAAAAAAGGAGGGAGGAATCGCAATCAGAATAGCTTGAAACAGATATAATAACCGCGGGAGTATGTTCATTTTGACTAAGGCAGACCAAGAGACCGTAGGACTGTTCCAAGACTTAAAGTCATCACTAATCCGCTCCAGAAGCACCTGAAAATTCCTGTCATACAATTCTGACAGCTTGGCAGGAATCTGAATTCCCAGATAGGTGATTGCCTCCTGCCTCCAAGTGAAGGGGAAATGTTCCTGACAGTGGGCCACTAGGGGGGATGGCAGGAAAACGGTCAGTGCCTGTGACTTTGAATAATTCATTTTAAGATTCAAAATTTTATGAAAGGATTCCAGGAGATTCGGTAAAGAGGTCCTGGGTTCAGACAGAAACAAAAGCATGTCGTTCGCAAAAGCTGCTACTTTATGTTCTTTGTCCTTCACCATGATTCCCTTAATATCGACATTGGACCTAAGTTTATTCAAAAAAGGTTCCAAAGTCAATATAAAAATCGAAGGGGAAAGCGGGCATCCCTGCCTTGTTCCATTCCTGATCAGGAAGACGTTCAACAGGTGACCATTAGCCCTCACTCCCGCGGAGGGAGTGGAATACAGGGCCAAGATACCGGCACACAAACAGGGGTCTAGGCCCACCGATCGTGGTACCGCATCCATGTAGTCCCAGGCCACCCTGTCGAATGCCTTCTCAGCATCAAGCAACAGTAAAAAACCCTGCTGAGTAGAGGAGGAGAGCCCTGACTGTGTTGTCCTTAGCCTCTCTACCCGGCATGAACCCTACCTGATCTAATGAGATCAGGGAAGGTAGGAGTGGCAATAGCCTTTTAGCTAGCATTTTAACATAAAGCTTCATGTCCACGTTCAAGAGCGATATTGGTCTGTAATTGGGGGCAAAGGTAGGGTCCTTACCTTCCTTAGGAATTACTGTGATATGAGCCTCCAAGAGACGATCTAAGGAAGTCTGAGTATCCTGCAGTGAATTAAGAGTGTGAAGGAGTTGAGGAAGCAAGATATCTAGAAAACCTTTATAGTACTCAACAGTCAGTCTGTCAGGGCCAGGGCTCTTACCAGATTTCATTTGTTCCAAGGCTGTCTCTAATTCAATGTAAATGGTTGGTCTAACTCCTTCGCCCTCTGAGACGAGATGGCAGAGAAGCCATATGATGTCAGAAAATCGTCTATGAGCTGAGTGCGGTCTAGTCTAGCTCGAGGAGAAGGGTTAGGGGTGTCTAAGTTGTAGATTTTGCAATAGTACTGTTCAAATGTGGTAGCCATATCTTCATTTTTCGTGATGACGTTACCAAGGGCATCCTGGAGGTGGTGGATGTTAGTGGCTGTATGAGGGCCACAAATTGCCCTGGCCAGCAGTCTGCTACTCTTTTTGCCCTGTTCATAAAATACCTTCTGCTGAAGGATATATCGGCGGCGATTCCTCCTACCCAACTCGTCCAAAAGGAGGTAACGTGCGTGTTTAAGATCTCTTAAAGTTGCATGTGCTAGAGTTTGTTTGTGTATTTTTTCTAAGAAACTAATGCAGTGCGTCATAGAGTGAATCAAGTCTTGACGCTTTCTTTTGGCTGCAGCCGCCATAGAGAGGAACTCCCCTCTCACGACACATTTATGAGCTTCCCATAACGTCACCGCATCAGTCTCCGAAAGAGCGTTTTCTCGAAAGTTATTGGATAGGCATGTTGAAATACGTGACATGTCTCCCTCCTCTTTCAAGACAGAGGGGTTAAGCCTCCAAATCCTAGTGGTGGTAAGTCTTTCAGGTAGTGTAAGAGACATAGTGATAGGGTGGTGATCAGAAAGAAACATGGGTTCTATCGTGGCCTGGGTAAGCAAGGGTAGGTCGGCTGGGACAAAAAAAAGTAGTCAATCCTTGAGTACTTTTGATGGGGAGCAGAAAAATAAGTATAGTCCCTCCCACTGGGATGAAGTGTGCGCCAGGAATCGTGTAGCGAAAGCTCCTGTAGTTTTAATCAAATCTGTCTCAGGGTTCGATACGTTAAGGTGGTAGTGCCCAAAGAGGTGTCAGTTAAAGGGGATAAGGGGACATTAAAGTCCCCCCCCATGATTAGCACACACTCTCGGAACTCAAGAAGTAGGTCACATGTCTTCCTAAAGAATGAGACCTGTTGTTCTTTGGGGCAGTAGATGTTGGCTAGAGTGATCGGGAAGTGAGGGAGCGGCACCCCCAGATAGTTTTGTGTACAGGGATTCCTTACCCGGGCCCTGGTTAGTCAGCAGCAGGTCTGTGGTGTCCGAGATGGCAGCGGCGGGAAGGCAGCAGGAAGTGGAGTAGGCCGCGATCCGCCCGGCATCCGAGAACCGCTTGCTGGCCCAGATTGGAGTCAGCACCGGAGGCCTGGTATGTTCCTTTGTCCACGGGGAGGGTGTTTGCTGCAGCTTGGGTCACTGGTGGCCAATATGGCGGCAGCGGGAAGGCAACGGGGAGTGGCGTAGGCCTCGATCCGCATGGCGGCCGAGTACCGCTCGCCGGCCAAAATGGAGGCAGCACCTGAGGCCTGGTATACTCCTCTATTCATGGGGAAGGTGGAAGCCGGAGCTGTGGCTCGGATGGAGCCGGATTACTGCTCGCGGCCCGTGCGTCTTGCTAGGTGCGCTTCCTGTCACCGTGCATTTTATTTTACCGGGTTTTTTGTTTTGCTTGAGCAATTTACTCAGGTACTGCACTATAGGAGGTATTTTTCTTTTCTATGTATTACCCTGGAGCTGTGTTGGGAGAAGTTGGAGACTTTATAAACATTCTATGCGTCAGTTTTTCTCCTGATTCTTGCTGTGTCTGACCCCTTGTGGGTCTCTAGTGGAGGTGAGCTTTCATTGCACCTGATGTATTGAAGCATTAGAACAAAGGAGTGATTCATATTGTGTGTGTAGTTTGGAAGCACAACTATAACTTAGAGACTTTTTGCATTTTATTGCACTTTACAAAGGAGGACTTTTCTGTTTCAAGTATTTTTTATTGAATAATGCAAGTGAGTAACAACATTTGACATACAGAATAATGCGAAGTAGTGGAAACAAAGCTTGGTAACAGAGCATAACCAATAACTGTAACTACAGCAAATCGTGAGGGTTAGTAGACAAGGGGCGGTAAAATGGGTGGTCACGAGAGAGTAGTGATTGGCATCGCCAACCCATCGGCACCCCATATAGGGAGCACACTGACAAAGGAGGATTTTTATTCACACTTTGGTGTTAGTGTGCACATTATTATTCATTATATATATATATATTGTAACAGGAAGTCAGCTAAATCTGGGAATGTAGTCACAGGAAGGAGATACATTTCCACCTGATTTAGAAAGTCCATTAATTAATTTAGGGTGTTGGCTACAGAGCTAGCCAGCAGGAAGTTGAAAGGCCTTCACCTGTTCAGAATGAGGGAGTTAAGGCTCTATAATTTGTTCAGAGAAATTCCTATTGTTTGCTGCCTCCAGAAGCTGTGTCCTGAAGCCATGTGGGCTGGGAGCAGGAGGACAGTCAGCGTGTGCCTCCCGACAGGATGTGTGGGCCTGGGAGAAGACCCCCCGGAGTGATGTGTGCCCGGGACGGTAACCAAGGGTGAATACGTCTCAAAGGTGAGAAGACGAACTGTTGATGTGAAAGAAACAAAGGACTGTGTTGCCCTGTGAAGCTATTATAAAAGGACTATTGAGTGTCCGCTGTAGGACAAGGAAGTCTGCCCGACGGTAGGTTGGAGACAGACACTTAGGCAGGTTCCAGTTGTGAGAAGGTAGCCGCCCACAGAGGCAAGGATTTATTTTCTGTTTTATTTTATTTTGGATGTTTTGCTGCATACAGCCTGGTGAAGAAAACACCATTTAATAAACCACACTGTTTGTTTGCAAGCACTTGTCGGCTACCTCTCTGGGAAAACGCACCCCCCAAGGGGTCATCCACACCCGCCACCGAGCTAATCCCTTACATATGGTGGAGGTATGCAGTGGGCAGAAGCGAAGATCCCTGCAAGGAAGTGCAAATGTTTGATGAACTTTGTCTGGTGCATGAGATTGCACAATCTATGTGTGCAGGAGAGAAGATCCTGACAGAAAAAAAAAAAAAAGTGTTTTAAAGAGACAGGGGTCTCAAAATTTTTTGATGAACTTTGTTGTGTCTGGTGCAAGTGACTGCACAAACTGTGTGCGCAGGAAAAGAGATCCTGCAAGAGAGAGAAAAACTACATGTGTTGAAGAGACAGTGGTCTGAAAATTGTTTGCTGGACTGTGAAAAATTTGTTTGTGGAGTTATTGAAGATGGGGCGGTCCAAACGCCTGAAAAATGCAAAGATAGATGAAATGAGAGACCGGATTCTATGGATGGAGGGGATGTTGCCGTCTGAACCAGCCCCATCCATGCCTAAAGAGAGTCTACTAAAGAGGAAGGTTGTTGTCCCTAGCAACACTGATGAAACTGCTATGGAGACGCAGTGTGCTCAGATGAAAAGTAAACTCAAAATGGAGGAGATGTTGAAACATCTGATTATATCAAATGCAGCTCAACAGCAAGCAAATGCAGCTCAACAGCAGGCAAATGCGGATTTTCAGCAGAGCTTTGCAGCTCAACAAAAGGCTCATCAAGAGAGCATGGCAGGCTGGAAACAGAGACGCCAGCAGCCAATGGAGGCCATCGGTTTGGAGGAAACCGAGTATGTGTGCAGGGCTGAGTTGGATGCCTTGCAACGGAAAATGGAAGAAAAGGAACAAGCCTTGGAATTGCTTAAAATGGAGCATAGAAACTTGCAGGAAACAAATGAACTACTCAAGTCTCATGTGTCACAGTGGGAAGAATCCACTGCTCTTCTTTTGGTCGAGTTGCAAAAACGCAGAGAGACTATAATGGAGAAAGATACCATCCTCATGGAAAAGGAAAGTGAAATTCAGACTTTGCAGAAGCAAAGTATGGCTGATATGTTGGAGTTGCGTAATCAGCTGGAAAAAAGTCTTCAGTCTTTGGGAGCTACAAAAATAGACCTGCAGGAGTCGCAGGAACAGAATGTTGCTCTGGAAGCGACATTGTCTCTCAGCGACAAAGAGAAAAGTGAAAGAGAGGCTAAATTACTGAGTACTGTGTATGAGCTCACTACTTTAAGCAATGTGGTAGATGAATGGCGTGCGGACTGTGAAAGTTGGAAAGGGGAAGCCCAACGTGTCCAGCAGCAGTTAAAGGAGAAAGAAGCCTGTGTGGCAGAATTACATTCTTATTCCCAGATGCTAGCCAATGAGGTGAAGGCTCTTATGCAGGGAAAAGAAGATTGTGAACATAAGAGGGAAAAAGTAGAGGCACAGCTTCTGGAATCGCAAGTCAAGGTGTCAGAAGGTGACCGATTGTGTGCTAAGCTGTCAGAGAAGGCAAACCGACTGCAGGTTGAGTTGGACAATGTTACAAATCAGCTTTCTCAAGCAGACAGCAAATCTAGAGAAATTGCGGAAGATTTTTCTATCTTGGAATCGCAGCTGCAAGACACGCAGGAACTCTTACAGGAAGAGAGGTGTCAAAGGCTGAGTTTTAGCACAAAGCTCAAACAAATGGAAGATGAGAAAAATGGCTTCCTGGAACAATTAAAAGAGGAGGCGGAAGCAAAGAAAAACCTATCAGAGCAAGTCGCAACATTGCAAGCGCAGATAGCGGTTATGAAAAAACGCATGGAAGAAAGCGTTGGTTCATTACAGTGTGTTGAAGATGTGAAAAAGAAGTTTGATCAGATGCTTGGTGAAGAGAAGAATGTGTCTGCAAAATATGCAGAAGAACGCGCACGTGCAGAAACGGAGGTGCGTGATAACGAGAGCAAAGCCCTGTTCTTGGCTCGCTCTTTGGAGGAAGCTCTAGAGTGTAAGGCTGAACTAGAAAGTGTTAAACAGCTGCGTACAGAAATGGAAGAATTGGTCAGCTCCAAGGATGATGTTGTGAAAAGCGTTCAGGAGCTAGAAAAGTCTAAGCGAGCCTTAGAACAGCAACTAGAAGAGATGAAGATTCCGTTGCAGGAACTGGAAGAGGAATTCCAGGCAACAGAGGATCTGTCCCAAAGAGGGGATAGTGTGCCTGATGCAGTTTTTAAAAGGATCAGTGTTTTGGGGTCTGTCCTGAGTGAGCCTCAGAAATGTGACGACATGTGGCTTGAATCACCCCTTTGGAATAAACCGTTCCTTCAAAAACTTCAAGCATTGGAAAATGTATCATTAGAGCTTCAGCAAACAAAGGAGCTGAGTAAGAAATGTGGTGATTTCTCAGTTCAGGCTGAAAACCTAGTGGAGAAAACTAAGGCTGTTGGTGAAAACGTGAAGCAAATGAATAAGTGCCTTTCAGGGAGTGTTTCCAAAATGGAACTGGTGAAAGACGGGTGGCAGAAGTTTGATCGTGATCTTGAGATGCATTCCATGTGGAATTCAGATAGAGAAAAAGAACTAGGTGACCTTGAGCGGTCAAATAGTTCAGCAGAAAGTGCATTGAAGAAACCTGTAAAAGAATGTGTTGCAGTTCCATGCTTCTTCACTGATGCAGAGAGGAGGTCTATAATGGATACCACCCAGATCGCTGGGTTCAACTGTGTTGTTGCCTTTGACCCCTATGTTGGTGGAAGGAAAGTTGATGATGTTCTGGTTGGCTACTTCTGTGAAGAGTTTGGCAAGAAATATAAACTGAATATCAAATCAAATAGTAGGCCTTTACTGCGACTCGCTCAGGAGGGCGAAAAGTTTAAGAAGTTGATGAGTGCAAATGCTTCAGATCTGCCTATGAATATGAAATGTTTGAATGATATTGATATCTCTGGGAAAAGGAACAGGGGTCACTTTGAAGAAATGTGTGACAGCCTGTTGTCTCAATTGGAAAATCCTCTGCACAGCATCTTAGAGCAAGCAAAGCTCAAGAAGGAAGATCATTCCCTTTTACAACAAAAAGTCAATGATTGTGTACAGCTGTATGGAGAGGCAACTCAAGTCACAGAGGGATGTCAAGAGTCCCTACTTGGAACAAAGCTTAGTGAAGCAAAGGTTCTCAAAGTTGTGTGGAAAACATTTATGGATTGCAGAGAGAGGCGTCTTAAGAATGTTGAAGACATTAAGACTAGCCCAATTGAGTTGCCTATGGATCACGGTCCTCCGTGGTGGATTGGACAGACGGTTATGAGGGACAAGCTGTCTGACATTTATGAGAAAGCTGTCAATGAAGATGACAGAAACGAGAAGGAGCGAAATGATGCCAAAAATGCAGTTGAAGAATGTGTATATGAGATGAGAGACAAACTGTGTGGCATTTATGAGAAATCCGTCAATGAAGATGACAAAACAGTTTCATCCGGAAGCTTGAGGATAATAGGAGGCTTATCAGTGAGTCAGCAGTGCTTGACACATGCGTGCCTGGAAATCTGTGTCCCAACCCTAGGGTTGAAACAAGAGGGGGGGGTATGTAACAGGAAGTCAGCTAAATCTGGGAATGTAGTCACAGGAAGGAGATACATTTCCACCTGATTTAGAAAGTCCATTAATTAATTTAGGGTGTTGGCTACAGAGCTAGCCAGCAGGAAGTTGAAAGGCCTTCACCTGTTCAGAATGAGGGAGTTAAGGCTCTATAATTTGTTCAGAGAAATTCCTATTGTTTGCTGCCTCCAGAAGCTGTGTCCTGAAGCCATGTGGGCTGGGAGCAGGAGGACAGTCAGCGTGTGCCTCCCGACAGGATGTGTGGGCCTGGGAGAAGACCCCCCGGAGTGATGTGTGCCCGGGACGGTAACCAAGGGTGAATACGTCTCAAAGGTGAGAAGACGAACTGTTGATGTGAAAGAAACAAAGGACTGTGTTGCCCTGTGAAGCTATTATAAAAGGACTATTGAGTGTCCGCTGTAGGACAAGGAAGTCTGCCCGACGGTAGGTTGGAGACAGACACTTAGGCAGGTTCCAGTTGTGAGAAGGTAGCCGCCCACAGAGGCAAGGATTTATTTTCTGTTTTATTTTATTTTGGATGTTTTGCTGCATACAGCCTGGTGAAGAAAACACCATTTAATAAACCACACTGTTTGTTTGCAAGCACTTGTCGGCTACCTCTCTGGGAAAACGCACCCCCCAAGGGGTCATCCACACCCGCCACCGAGCTAATCCCTTACAATATATATATATATATACTTCTTTCTGTTTTATCAACATCATTATATTGCATTATTGGAACTGTTGTATTTTTCTATATTATTTGTTTTTCCTTTATCTATATATTATGGTATATCACTAGACCAGCAGTGCTATTACGCAATTTTTCTTTTTTTCACTGGGGTAGCAGTGCCTACTACAGTGATTTCCAGCTTACAGGGGGATCCCATAGGTATGGCAAACACATACCATGTAGCACATCCCCTAAGGAGCAAAGGATGAACTGGGATCCCACGTTGCACAGCCAGGCACACCAAATTTTCTGATGCTTTGTTTTGTGGTTTATTGAGAGTTATTAACTTGGATGAGAGATTATGAGATGCCCACTTGACTCTAGCAACAAAACTCTAGCAACATCTTCAGGGACATCTTCCTATACAAATCTATATACAGCTTCCTTGACACTCCTCCTGCATTTTACTTGCTTGCAGAACTCCAACTGGATCACTGAAATGCATCCGACAATCACAGTCAGATTTAGCAATAGCCCTTTGCAGGCAGGAACATAAAAGCCTCTTGTTGTGTAGTAGAACACAGGGATCAGCTTACAATCTCCATTCTGTGGCTACTGCTGCCAGCACCACCTCTTCAGGCACTGCCAACCCACCTGACTGCAGATGCCCCTTTCATTAGCCCTCCAGGCTAAATTTCCTCCACATTCCTCCTGACGGTCTCTCACAAACCCACCTTGCGGACTCCACAGGAGATCTCCCAGGGAAGGGATGAGTACATAGTTGCCAATATTTAAAAAAAAATTCCAGGGACACTTTGCAGCACAGCTATCAATTACCACACCCACTTCCCTGAAGCTCTGCCCACTCTACATAATTAATCTCGCCTACTTATCAAATTATAGAGTCTACACAATATAGAGAGAATTACAGGAGATTAAAAAAGGGAATTTCAAACTTAAGGCCACAGTAGCAGAGTTGGAATAAGTCTCCCATTCAGCTGCACTACTTCTGCGTAACATTTATAGGCAGCCCAATTAACAGGCGCTTCCAGGGACAATATAAATTACCTGGGACAGGCTCCTATTTGCAGGGACTGTCCCTGGAAAAAAGGGACAGTTGGCAAGTATGTGAGTACTTGGCACACCGGGGTCTTCAGGGAGAACTGGCTACATATAGCAGTCTCCCCCCTTTGTAAGTCCCCAGTGGTGCTGGCTAGTGTTGAGCGAACACGGACTGTATTATTCGTGTTCGTACCGAATAATTGGATTTTTTGTACCCGAACACGGACACGGACACTTTACTGTATGTTCGGGTAAAAATCCGTGTTCGGTCGTTTTATTTCCGGGTTTTGCATGCTTTGGCGCTCTTTTCATGGCGGGCTTTCAACAGCCAATCAACAATCGTTTAACTGGTGTGCCTTAAGCCATCCCAGCCATGCCTGCAAATGTCTCAGTAGCTGTGATTGGCCGTCTGAAGCATGTGACCAAGTCTTTATAAGTTCGAGGCAGCCGCAGCGGCGTCATTATGCTGCTTAGATTCAGGGACAGAGCACACATCAACGTGCTGGCTGCTGATTAGGGAAAGATAGGCAGGAAAAAACCATTTGTGTCCGGATAGAATTGAGGGACAGGTCGGAGTGTTTAGGCAGGGCGAGTTGTAGGCATTTTAGGGATAGAGTCTGCTGAATTATAGGGTCAGTGTCTTCTACAAACTACAATCGATATTGCTGTGTGGGGGGTGGGGTGAATCTGCACTCAATCCTGATCTACGATCTCTTCTCAATCCTGTTAGGGACAGAGTCTGCTGAATTTTAGGGAAACTGTGTTCTACAAACTACAATCGATATTGCTGTGTGGTGTGGGATTGGAGATAGGCAGGTGTCAGTGATCCACATCCATTTTTCTGTGTGTGAGCTGCAGTGAACACAATCTTTTTGGGCTGCAGTGAACACAATCTTTTTGGGCTGCAGTGAACACAATCTTTTTGGGCTGCAGTGAACACAATCTTTTTGGGCTGCAGTGAACACAATCTTTTTGGGGTGCAGTGAACAAAATCTTTTTGGGGTGCAATGAACACAATCCTTTTTGGTGTGCAGTGAACACAATCTTTGTGGGGTGCAGTGAACAAAATCCTTTGTGGGGTGCAGTGAACACAATCTTTTTGGGGTGCAGTGAACAAAATCCTTTTTGGGGTGCAGTGAACAACATCCTTTTTGGGGTGCAGTGAACACAATCTTTTTGGGGTGCAGTGAACAAAATCCTTTGTGGGGTGCAGTGAACACAATCTTTTTGGGGTGGAGTGAACAACATCCTTTTTGGGGTGCAGTGAACAAAATCCTTTTTGGGGTGCAGTGAACAAAATCATTTTTGGGGTGCAGTGAACACAATCTTTTTGGGGTGCAGTGAACACAATCTTTGTGGGGTGCAGTGAACACAATCTTTTTGGGGTGGAGTGAACAACATCCTTTTTGGGGTGCAGTGAACACAATCTTTTTGGGGTGCAGTGAACACAATCTTTTTGGGGTGCAGTGAACACAATCTTTGTGGGGTACAGTGAACAGAATCTTTGTGGGGTGCAGTGAACACAATCTTTGGGGGGTACAGTGAACACAATCTTTGTGAGGTGCAGTGAACACAATCTTTGTGGGGTGCAGTGAACACAATCATTGTGGGGTGCAGTGAACTCAATCTTTGTGGGGTACAGTGAACACAATCTCATACTTCTGAAGGTTTGAGGGTGCTGCCTGTTCCATACTCCCCCTACTCCTAGCCTTTTAGGGGTACAAACAATAGTAATTGGGGCCTAGTGTGGTTGTGTACGTGTGATATACATACACTTTTTTGGGATCATATTTTCTATTCCGCTATTTAATCAAAAACCTTTGGGGATCAGTTAAATTGGGGGATAGTCTGTGTTGGTACGTGTGAGAGAGATCCACCTTTCCAAGTTGTTGGGGTTCATCTCATACTTCTGAAGGTTTGAGGGTGCTGCCTGTTCCATACTCCCCCTACTCCTAGCCTTTTAGGGGTACAAACAATAGTAATTGGGGCCTAGTGTGGTTGTGTACGTGTGATATACATACACTTTTTTGGGATCATATTTTCTATTCCGCTATTTAATCAAAAACCTTTGGGGATCAGTTAAATTGGGGGATAGTCTGTGTTGGTACGTGTGAGAGAGATCCACCTTTCCAAGTTGTTGGGGTTCATCTCATACTTCTGAAGGTTTGAGGGTGCTGCCTGTTCCATACTCCCCCCTACTCCTAGCCTTTTAGGGGTACAAACAATAGTAATTGGGGCCTAGTGTGGTTGTGTACGTGTGATATACATACACTTTTTTGGGATCATATTTTCTATTCCGCTATTTAATCAAAAACCTTTGGGGATCAGTTAAATTGGGGGATAGTCTGTGTTGGTACGTGTGAGAGAGATCCACCTTTCCAAGTTGTTGGGGTTCATCTCATACTTCTGAAGGTTTGAGGGTGCTGCCTGTTCCATACTCCCCCCTACTCCTAGCCTTTTAGGGGTACAAACAATAGTAATTGGGGCCTAGTGTGGTTGTGTACGTGTGATATACATACACTTTTTTGGGATCATATTTTCTATTCCGCTATTTAATCAAAAACCTTTGGGGATCAGTTAAATTGGGGGATAGTCTGTGTTGGTACGTGTGAGAGAGATCCACCTTTCCAAGTTGTTGGGGTTCATCTCATACTTCTGAAGGTTTGAGGGTGCTGCCTGTTCCATACTCCCCCTACTCCTAGCCTTTTAGGGGTACAAACAATAGTAATTGGGGCCTAGTGTGGTTGTGTACGTGTGATATACATACACTTTTTTGGGATCATATTTTCTATTCCGCTATTTAATCAAAAACCTTTGGGGATCAGTTAAATTGGGGGATAGTCTGTGTTGGTACGTGTGAGAGAGATCCACCTTTCCAAGTTGTTGGGGTTCATCTCATACTTCTGAAGGTTTGAGGGTGCTGCCTGTTCCATACTCCCCCTACTCCTAGCCTTTTAGGGGTACAAACAATAGTAATTGGGGCCTAGTGTGGTTGTGTACGTGTGATATACATACACTTTTTTGGGATCATATTTTCTATTCCGCTATTTAATCAAAAACCTTTGGGGATCAGTTAAATTGGGGGATAGTCTGTGTTGGTACGTGTGAGAGAGATCCACCTTTCCAAGTTGTTGGGGTTCATCTCATACTTCTGAAGGTTTGAGGGTGCTGCCTGTTCCATACTCCCCCTACTCCTAGCCTTTTAGGGGTACAAACAATAGTAATTGGGGCCTAGTGTGGTTGTGTACGTGTGATATACATACACTTTTTTGGGATCATATTTTCTATTCCGCTATTTAATCAAAAACCTTTGGGGATCAGTTAAATTGGGGGATAGTCTGTGTTGGTACGTGTGAGAGAGATCCACCTTTCCAAGTTGTTGGGGTTCATCTCATACTTCTGAAGGTTTGAGGGTGCTGCCTGTTCCATACTCCCCCTACTCCTAGCCTTTTAGGGGTACAAACAATAGTAATTGGGGCCTAGTGTGGTTGTGTACGTGTGATATACATACACTTTTTTGGGATCATATTTTCTATTCCGCTATTTAATCAAAAACCTTTGGGGATCAGTTAAATTGGGGGATAGTCTGTGTTGGTACGTGTGAGAGAGATCCACCTTTCCAAGTTGTTGGGGTTCATCTCATACTTCTGAAGGTTTGAGGGTGCTGCCTGTTCCATACTCCCCCTACTCCTAGCCTTTTAGGGGTACAAACAATAGTAATTGGGGCCTAGTGTGGTTGTGTACGTGTGATATACATACACTTTTTTGGGATCATATTTTCTATTCCGCTATTTAATCAAAAACCTTTGGGGATCAGTTAAATTGGGGGATAGTCTGTGTTGGTACGTGTGAGAGAGATCCACCTTTCCAAGTTGTTGGGGTTCATCTCATACTTCTGAAGGTTTGAGGGTGCTGCCTGTTCCATACCCCCCCTACTCCTCATCTAGCCTTTTAGGGGTACAAACAATAGTAATTGGGGCCTAGTGTGGTTGTGTACGTGCGAGATACATACACTTTTTTTGATCATATTTCCTATTCCGCTATTCAATAAAAACCTTTGAGGATCAATTGAATTGCGGGATAGTCTGTGTCGGTACGTGTGAGAGAGATCCACCTTTCCAAGTTGTTGGGGTTCATCTCATACTTCTGAAGGTTTGAGGGTGCTGCCTGTTCCATACTCCCCCTACTCCTCATCTAGCCTTTTAGGGGTACAAACAATAGTAATTGGGGCCTAGTGTGGTTGTGTACGTGTGATATACATACACTTTTTTTGGATCATATTTTCTATTCCGCTATTTAATCAAAAACCTTTGGGGATCAGTTAAATTGGGGGATAGTCTGTGTTGGTACGTGTGAGAGAGATCCACCTTTCCAAGTTGTTGGGGTTCATCTCATACTTCTGAAGGTTTGAGGGTGCTGCCTGTTCCATACTCCCCCTACTCCTCATCTAGCCTTTTAGGGGTACAAACAATAGTAATTGGGGCCCAGTGTGGTTGTGTACGTGTGATATACATACACTTTTTTGGGATCATATTTTCTATTCCGCTATTTAATCAAAAACCTTTGGGGATCAGTTAAATTGGGGGATAGTCTGTGTCGGTACGTGTGAGAGAGATCCACCTTTCCAAGTTGTTGGGGTTCATCTCATACTTCTGAAGGTTTGAGGGTGCTGCCTGTTCCATACCCCCCCTACTCCTCATCTAGCCTTTTAGGGGTACAAACAATAGTAATTGGGCCTAGTGTGGTTGTGTACGTGCGAGATACATACACTTTTTTTGATCATATTTCCTATTCCGCTATTCAATAAAAACCTTTGAGGATCAATTGAATTGCGGGATAGTCTGTGTCGGTACGTGTGAGAGAGATCCACCTTTCCAAGTTGTTGGGGTTCATCTCATACTTCTGAAGGTTTGAGGGTGCTGCCTGTTCCATACTCCCCCTACTCCTCATCTAGCCTTTTAGGGGTACAAACAATAGTAATTGGGGCCCAGTGTGGTTGTGTACGTGTGATATACATACACTTTTTTTGGATCATATTTTCTATTCCGCTATTTAATTTAACTGGGCCTCCATGCGAGACCTGTGTGCCTTGTTGCGCTGTTTTGAGTACTCCACCAACATGGCCAGTGGCAATGACGCCGTTCTCAGCTTAACTATCCCACTTCTATGCCTCCTTGAAAAAACAATTCGGGCGATGATGGAAGAGGATGTGGCACAGGATGAGGAGGAGGAGGAGGATGAAGAGGTAACATTTCCAAGGCTTTCAGGGCAGTCATTCGCAAGGGGCTCCGAGGGTGGGTTCCTGCACACGCAAACGCCAGGGACGCAATTGTCCAGCAGGGGCACAGTTCTGGAGGATGAGGAGGAGGAGGAGCTGGAGGAGGAGATGGAACCATGTTCACAGCAGGGTGGCACCCAGGCCAGCTCATGGCCATCACTGGTGCGTGGCTGGGGGGATACAGAGGACACGGACGATACACCTCCCACAGAGGACAGCCTTTCGTTGCCTCTGGGCAGCCTGGCACACATGAGCGATTACATGCTGCAGTGTCTCCACAACGACCGCCGAGTTGCCCACATTCTAACTTGTGCTGATTACTGGGTGGCCACGCTGCTGGATCCCCGTTACAAGGACAACGTACCGTCCTTAATTCACTCACTGGAGCGCGATCGCAAGATGCGCGAGTACAAGCGCACGCTGGTAGACGCCATGCTGCTGGCATTCCCATCTGACAGCGGGGCCACAGTGGAAGCACAAGGCAGAGGAGGAGGAGGAGGAGGTCGCCAACGCAACCAGGGCACCGCCAGCACCTCAGAAGGCAGGGTTAGCATGGCCGAAATGTGGAAAAGCTTTGTCAGCACGCCACAACAAACAGCAGCACCAGCAGCTCAGATGGAACGTCTTAGCAGGAGGCAGCATTTTACCAACATGGTGGAGCAGTATGTGTGCACACGCCTACATGTAGTGAATGACGGGTCTGCCCCCTTCAACTTCTGGGTCTCCAAATTGGGCACATGGCTTGAGCTTGCCCTTTACGCCTTGGAGGTGCTGGCGTGCCCTGCAGCCAGTGTATTATCTGAACGGGTATTTAGCACGGCTGGGGGCGTTATAACAGACAAGCGCAGCCGCCTGTCCAGAGACAATGTGGACAAGCTCACGTTCATTAAAATGAACCAGGCATGGATCCCACGGGACTTTTCCGTACCTTATGCAGAATAGCAATGGATACCGACCTTACCCACCCATTGTTCCATTTTTGCTCTTTCTCACTCTTTTGGGGTGTACCCTCATTTAAAATTTTTGAAAAGAAGCAGTGTTGGCTACCTCGTCCTCCTCCTCAGGGCCAGATTAATGTAGGGGCTATTGGAGCTGCAGCTCCAGGCCCCTACCTTTTATATAGGCCCCGGGTTGGCCATATTCACTGTTACCGCTCTTCTGTCACTTGTAAACACAGAAGTCTGGCTTCTATGCTCGCTTCCCCAGGCAGCACCCTCAGAACCTCCCCACACAGCGTGAAGGCCGGACAAGGAGGGACAGTTGGCGATGCATGGATGTGTTTATGGGCTTCAGAGACAGCATCCCATGTTGAATTAGGCATGCATGGCTGCACCCTTCCTCCTCTGGGTGCATGGCAAGGCACGGCCCTTAAGGCCCTTCAAAATCCTCAGCACCAAGCCCATGATGCTGTTAATCCGGCCCTGGTCCTCCTCCACCGCCGCTTCCACCTACACCGCCCATAGGTGTGCGCAGCCTATTGCATTAAGGTGTGCACCCCAAAGTTGAAATACACATGCATGTGTTTGCCAGCAGGGAGAGTAATGTATCGGGGCCATGTACCTGTAGGCAAGGAGAAATAGAGCAGAGCAGGTCCCAGGGAGATCTTTCCCATCTCCTCACTGGCAATGCTATGTGCCCTAGGTGATTAGGGTGTGCCCAGGCACACCCAGCACACCCTGTGCGCACGCCTATGTCACCGCCACATCCACCACCACCTCAACCTCCCTCCTACTCCATATGGGCCTCGTCCTTCAGAGATGAAGAAGAACATTGTTTTATTTTTCTGTTTTTTTTTTGTTGTTTTAAGTTATTTCCCTATCCACATTTGTTTGCAGAGCACTTGCCATGCTCTTAATTACGTTTTGCTGCCATTTGCAGCACTCTAGCCCTTTCCTTTGGTGTTTTAGAGCCATTTTAGTGCCTTAAAGTTCGGGTCCCCATTGACTTCAATGGGGTTCGGTGTCCGGGAAAAGTTCGGTAAAAGTCCGGGACACGGACCCGGACTTTTTTTTAAAGTTCGGCCGAACCCGTCGAACACGGACATCTAGGTGTTCGCTCAACCCTAGTGCTGGCCTCTTACTTGCTCCTGTGCCTCCAGAAAGGGCTTTCTCTGTGTGTTAGGCAAAACTTTTTTTTTTTTCATTTTGCATAGAGTATGGGAGGGTTATGGCCCCTGTCAAAAATGTTTGTGTCCCATTGTAGAGATTTCCTTTCACTTCCTGTCCCATAGCACAAACAGGAAGTGAGAGGAAATCCCTGAAAATTAAGGGAATTTCTTAGGGACCCCCAGGTCACCATAACTAGTGTCACCATTGGAAGTTTTCCTCTCTATTACTTTTCTGGGGACAACCCACATTTTTGATTTTCTTTTTCTTTCGCTTTTGATTATAATGGTAAACAGGACAAATAGAGAGGGTGAGACTCCTTAATGGGGGCACAGACAGCAATAAAAACGGATATGTTCTGATCCCTCTCCACTCTATGCAAAACAAAAAAAAAGTTTGGCCTTTAGTTATACCTTAAGCACGTATTTGTGAATACAAGCGTTTATCGAGTACCTACTACTGTGGATCAGTAAGCAATCCAAACCTGATTACACAGGTGTATTTAGTACTTTTTTGTTTGTAACCTAAAACCTAACTGTGTATAAGTAGAGTTGAGCGGACAACTGGATGTCCGTGTTCGGCGGGTTCGGCCGAACTTGAAAAAAAAGTCTGGGTTCGTGTCCCGGACTTTTCCGAACTTTACCCGGACACCGAACCCCATTGAAGTCAATGGGGACCCGAACTTTCAGGCACTAAAATGGCTCTAAAACACCAATGGAAAGGGCTAGAGTGCTGCAAATGGCAGCAAAACGTAGTTAAGAGCATGGCAAGTGCTCTGCAAACAAATGTGGATAGGGAAATAACTTAAAAAACAACAAAAAAACCCAGAAAAATAAAACAATGTTCTTCATCTGTGAAGGACGAGGCCCATATGGAGTAGGAGGGAGGTTGAGGTGGTGGTGGATGTGGCGGTGTCATAGGCGTGCGCACAGGGTGTGCCGGATGTGCATGGGCACACCCTAATCAACTAGGGCACATTAGCATTATCGCTCTGTTTGCCAGTGAGGAGATGGGAAAGATCTCCCTCGGACCTGCTCTGCCATAAGAGAAGTGCCACACACTTCTATTTCACTTTTCCAGCAGGGAGAGTAATGTACCGGGGCCATATACATGTAGGCAAACACATGCATGTGTATTTAAACTTTGGGGTGCACACCCTAATGCAATAGGCCGCGCACACCTATGGGCGGTGTAGGTGGAAGCGGCGGTGGAGGAGGACGAGGTAGCCAACACTGCTTTTTTTCAGTCATTTTAAATGAGGGTACACCCCAAAAGAGTAAGAAAGATCAAAAATAGAACAATGGCTGGGTAAGGTCGGTATCCATCTCTATTATGCACAAGGTACGGAAAAGTCCTGTGGGATCCATGCCTGGTTCATTTTAATGAACGTGAGCTTGTCCACATTGTCTCTGGACAGGCGGCTGCGCTTGTCTGTGATAACGCCCCCAGCTGTGCTAAATACACGTTCAGATAATACACTGGCTGCAGGGCACTCCAGCACCTCCAAGGCGTAAAGGGCAAGCTCAGGCCATGTGCCCAATTTGGAGACCCAGAAGTTGAAGGGGACAGACCCGTCATTCACTATATGTAGGCGTGTGCACACATACTGCTCCACCATGTTGCTGAAATGCTGCCTCCTGCTAAGATGTTCCATATGAGCTGCTGGTGCTGCTGTTTGATGTGGCGTGCTGACAAAGCTTTTCCACATTTCGGCCATGCTAACCCTGCCTTCTGAGGTGCTGGCGGTGCCCTGGTTGCGTTGGCGACCTCTTCCTCCTCCTCCTCTGCCTTGGCCTTGTCCTGCCACTGTGGCCCTGCTGTCAGGTGGGAATGCCAGCAGCATCGCGTCTACCAGCGTGCGCTTGTACTCGCGCATCTAGCGATCGTGCTCCAGTGAGTGAATTAAGGATGGTACGTTGTCCTTGTAATGGGGATCCAGCAGCGTGGCCACCCAGTAATCAGCACAAGTTAGAATGTGGGCAACTCGGCGGTCGTTGTGGAGACAGTGCAGCATGTAATCGCTCATGTGTGCCAGGCTGCCCAGAGGCAATGAAAGGCTGTCCTCTGTGGGAGGTGTATCATCTGTGTCCTCTGTATCCCCCCAGCCACGCACCAGTGATGGCCATGAGCTGGCCTGGGTGCCACCCTGCTGTGAACATGGTTCCATCTCCTCCTCCATCTCCTCCTCCTCATCCTCCAGAACTGTGCCCCTGCTGGACAATTGTGTCCCTGGCGTTTGTGTGTGCAGGAACCCACCCTCAGAGCCCCTTGCGAATGACTGCCCTGAAAGCCTTGGAAATGTTACCTCTTCATCCTCCTCCTCCTCCTCCTCATCCTGTGCCACATCCTCTTCCATCATCGCCCGAATCGTTTTTTGAAGGAGGCATAGAAGTGGGATAGTTAAGCTGACAACGGCGTCATCGGCACTGGCCATCTTGGTGGAGTACTCAAAACAGCGCAACAAGGCACACATGGAGGCCCAGTTATTGGTGGTGAAGTGGTGCTGTTCCGCAGAGCGACTCACTCGTGTGTGCTGCAGCTGAAACTCCACTATGGCCTGCTGCTGCTCGCACAGTCTTTCCAGCATGTGCAAGGTGGAGTTCCACCTTGTGGGCACGTCACATATGAGGCGGTGAGCAGGAAGGCCGAAGTTACGCTGCAGCGCTGACAGGCGAGCAGCAGCAGGGTGAGAACGCCGAAAGTGCACACAGACGGCCCGCACTTTCTGCAGCAGCTCTGACATATTGGGGTCATTTTTAAGGAACCTCTGCACCACCAAATTCAGCACATGCGCCAGGCAAGGGATGTGCGTCAAACCGGCTAGGCCCAGAGCTGCTATGAGATTTCGCCCATTATCGCACACCACCAGGCCGGGCTTGAGGCTCGCTGGCAGCAACCACTCATTTGTCTGCTGTTCCATGCTCCTCCACAACTCCTGCGTGGTGTGTGGTTTTTCCCCCAAACAGGCAAGTTTTAAAACTGCCTGCTGTCGTTTACCCCTGGCCGTGCTGAAGTTGGTGGTGAAGGTGTTACGCTGACCGGATGAGGAGGCGGTAGAGGATGAGGAAGCGGAGTAGGAGGAGTTAGGAACAGGAGGCAAACTGAAGTGCCCTGCAATCCTCGGTGGTGGAAGGACGTGCGCCAAATTGCTATCCGCCTCAGGCCCATCCGCCACTGTATTTACCCAGTGTGCTGTTAGGGAGATATAACGCCCCTGACCGTGCTTACTGGTCCACGTATCGGTAGTTAGGTGGACCTTGGCACAGATGGCGTTGCGCAGCGCACACCTGATTTTTTCCCCCACTTGGTTGTGCAGGGAAGGGATAGCTTGCCTGGAAAAGTAGTGGCGGCTGGGCATGACGTACTGTGGGACAGCCACCGACATAAGGCTTTTAAAACTGTGCGTCTCCACCAGACGGAATGACAGCATTTCAAAGGCCAAGAATTTTGAAATGCTGGCATTCAGGGCCAGGGATCGCGGGTGGGTAGGGGGGTACTTCCTCTTCCTCTCAAGTGTTTGGGAGATGGAAGGCTGAACGCTTCCACGGGACATTGTGGAGATGGTTGGTGACCCAGGTGGTGGTGTTGCTGACAGATCGTCTGTTTGCGGGGTGGCAGGTGCCGGTATCACTACAGAGGTGGATGGAGAGGCCGAGACTGCAGCAAAAGAGGAAGCAGGAGGAGCCAGAGCCTTTCTTGGTTTTGAAGGTGTCTACTCCACTGCAGCTCGTGCTTTGCACTTAGATGCCTGATCATGCAGGTTGTGCTCAGGTTGAGAAGGTTTATGCCTCGCTTCAGGCTCTGATTGCACAGGGTGCAAACCACTCGTGTCCTGTCATCAGCACATTTTCTGAAGAACTTCCACGCTAGAGAACTCCTTTGAGCTGGCTTTTGTGCGCTCGTTCCCTTGCTGCGTTGGGCAGTAGCAGGCGTAGTGTCTAGGGCACGGCCGCTCCGCTTCTGCACCCTGCTCCCTCTTCTGCTGTGCTGGTGGCTCTGTGCGACCACCGCCTCTTCCTCCAAACTACTCAGGTCACCTGCATGACCTTCATTCCATGTGGGGTCGAGGACCTCATCGTCCTCCACATCATCTTCCACCCAGTCTTCACCCCTGCCCTCCTTGTCGGTCTCCACAATTCTGAGTGCCGCAGCAGTTGGCACCTGCGTTTCGTCATCATCGGAGATGTGCTGTGATGGTTCTTCCATGTACTCATCTTGAGAAATAAGTGGTTGGGCATCGCTGCACTCAATCTCTTCCACTTCTGGGGCAGGGCTAGGTGGATGGCCCTGGGAAACCCTGCTGACAGAGTCATCAAAAAGAAGAAAAGACTGCTGTATGGCTTGGGGCTCAGACTGCTTGCCTGATTTGCAAGGGGGTGAGGTGAAAGACGGTTGGACATTGGCTGCAGGTGCCAACTCTGACCTTTCTGCAGTAGACTGGGTGGAAGACAATGTGAAGGAACTGGAGGCACTGTCAGCAACCCAATCTACTATCGCCTGTACTTCTTCTGGCCTCATCACTTCTAGAGGCGCATGATGCCCTACCAAATACTGCTGCAGGTTCTGTTGCCTACTCACACTTGAGGAAGGTGTTTCACTTGTGCGTGTAGCTGGCACAGATCGACCACGTCCTCTCCTTGCAATAGGAGCTCTACCAGCAGCACCACGACCCAGGCCACGGCCCCTATTTGACGGTCTCCTCATATTTCTGTAATTTATGATCTTGCCCTAGAAAGGTGTTTATTGAATAGCGGAACAAAACAACAACAGTATCGCACGGGTGTATCTCACAGTCAAATATGCAAACTATGCCGCAATTTAATTTTTTTTACCCCAAAAGGGTGTATATTGAATAGCGGAATAGCAAAAAGGATAAAAAACGGTGTATCTCACACGTACAAACACAGACTAGGCCCCAATTACAATTTTTTGTACCCTAAAGGGAGGATGAGGAAGAGGAGTAGGAGGAGTTCGGAACAGGAGGCAAACTGAAGCGCCCTGCAATCCTTGGCGGTGGAAGGAGATGCGCCAAACAAATTTAGAAGGTGTATCTCACACGTACCGATACAGACTATGCCGTAATTTATTTTTTTACACTCCAAAAGGGTGTATATTGAATAGCGGAATAGGAAACATTTTATAAAACGGTGTATCTCACACGTACAAACACAGACTAGGCCCCGATTACAATTTTTTGTACCCTAAAGGCAGGATGAGGAAGAGGAGTAGGAGGAGTTCGGAACATGAGGCAAACTGAAGCGCCCTGCAATCCTCGGCGGTGGAAGGAGATGCGCCAAACAAATTTAAAAAGTTGTATCTCACATGTACCGATACAGACTATGCCGTAATTTAATTTTTTACACTCAAACAGGGTGTATATTGAATAGCGGAATAGAAAAAATTTTACAAAACGGTGTATCTCACACGTACAAACACAGACTAGGCCCGATTACAATTTTTTGTACCCTAAAGGCAGGATGAGGATGAGGAGTAGGAGAAGGTCCGAACAGGAGGCAGACTGAAGCACCCTGCAATCCTCAGCAGTGGAAGATGCGCCCCCAAAATTTGGAAGGTTTATCTCACGCGTACCGATACAGACTATCCCGCAATTTAATTGTTTTTACCCCTAAGGTGTAGATTGAATAGCGGAATAGAAAATATGATATCAAAAGGTGTATGTATCTCACACGTACAGACCCAGACTAGGCCACGATTACTATTTTTTGTACCCCCAAAGGCAGGATGAGGAGTAGGAGGAGCTCGGAACAGGCAGGAGGCACACTGAAGCACCCTGCAATCCTCGGCGGTATGAGATGCGCCCCAAAAATTGGAAAGGTGTATCTCACACGTACCGATACAGACTATCCCGCAATTTAATTGTTTTTAACCCAAGGGTGTAGATTGAATAGCGGAATAGAAAATATATCAAAAGGTGTATGTATCTCACACATACAGACCCAGACTAGGCCCCGAATACTATTTTTTGTACCCCCAAAGGCAGGATGAGGAGTAGGAGGAGTTCGGAACAGGCAGGAGGCACACTGAAGCACCCTACAATCCTCGGCGGTATGAGATGCGCCCCAAAAATTGGAAAGGTGTATCTCACACGTACCGATACAGACTATGCCGCAATTTAATTGTTTTTACCCCAAGGGTGTAGATTGAATAGCGGAATAGAAAATATGATATCAAAAGGTGTATGTATCTCACACGTACAGACCCAGACTAGGCCCCGATTACTATTTTTTGTACCCCCAAAGGCAGGATGAGGAGTAGGAGGAGTTCGGAACAGGCAGGAGGCACACTGAAGCACCCTGCAATCCTCGGCGGTATGAGATGCGCCCCAAAAATTGGAAAGGTGTATCTCACACGTACCGATACAGACTATCCCGCAATTTAATTGTTTTTACCCCAAAGGTGTAGATTGAATAGCGGAATAGAAAATATGATATCAAAAGGTGTATGTATCTCACACGTACAGAACCAGACTAGGCCCCGATTACTATTTTTTGTACCCTCAAAGGCAGGATGAGGAGTAGGAGGAGTTTGGAACAGGCAGGAGGCACACTGAAGCACCCTGCAATCCTCGGCGGTATGAGATGCGCCCCGAAAAATTGGAAAGGTGTATCTCACACGTACCGATACAGACTATCCCGCAATTTAATTGTTTTTGCCCCAAGGGTGTAGATTGAATAGCGGAATAGAAAATATGATATCAAAAGGTGTATGTATCTCACACGTACAGACCCACACTAGGCCCTGATTACTATTTTTTGTACCCCCCAAAGGCAGGATGAGGAGTAGGAGGAGTTCGGAACAGGCAGGAGGCACACTGAAGCACCCTGCAATCCTCGGCGGTATGAGATGCGCCCCAAAAATTGGAAAGGTGTATCTCACACGTACCGATACAGACTATCCCGCAATTTAATTGTGTTTACCCCAAAGGTGTAGATTGAATAGCGGAATAGAAAATATGATATCAAAAGGTGTATGTATCTCACACGTACAGAACCAGACTAGGCCCCGATTACTATTTTTTGTACCCCCAAAGGCAAGATGAGGAGTAGGAGGAGTTCGGAACAGGCAGGAGGCACACTGAAGCACCCTGCAATCCTCAGCGGTATGAGATGCGCCCCAAAAATTGGAAAGGTGTATCTCACACGTACCGATACAGACTATCCCGCAATTTAATTGTTTTTGCCCCAAGGGTGTAGATTGAATAGCGGAATAGAAAATATGATATCAAAAGGTGTATGTATCTCACACGTACAGACCCACACTAGGCCCTGATTACTATTTTTTGTACCCCCCAAAGGCAGGATGAGGAGTAGGAGGAGTTCGGAACAGGCAGGAGGCACACTGAAGCACCCTGCAATCCTCGGCGGTATGAGATGCGCCCCAAAAATTGGAAAAGTGTATCTCACACGTACCGATACAGACTATCCCGCAATTTAATTGTGTTTACCCCAAAGGTGTAGATTGAATAGCGGAATAGAAAATATGATATCAAAAGGTGTATGTATCTCACACGTACAGAACCAGACTAGGCCCCGATTACTATTTTTTGTACCCCCAAAGGCAGGATGAGGAGTAGGAGGAGTTCGGAACAGGCAGGAGGCACACTGAAGCACCCTGCAATCCTCAGCGGTATGAGATGCGCCCCAAAAATTGGAAAGGTGTATCTCACACGTACCGATACAGACTATCCCGCAATTTAATTGTTTTTACCCCAAGGGTGTAGATTGAATAGCGGAATAGAAAATATGATATAAAATTGGTGATTTTTCAATAGCACATGTGAACACAGCAGTGTCTTATATCAGTCAGCTCTGCTGCAGGCTATGAAGGGAAAAAAAAAAGAAAATTCCCCTCTTAAGTTTGTTATTTTTAAATAGATTTGTACAGACTATGCCACAATTTAATTTTTTTAACCCAAAAGGGTGTATATTGAATAGTGGAATAGAAAAAAGTGTATACATTTTAAAATCACTCAATAATAGCACTCTGCACACAACTGACTGATAAAAAAGATTTTTTTCTCCCTCCTCCTCAGCGGGCAAAAAGATTGTGTTCACACCACCCCACACAAAGCAAAATCGATGTAGAACACTGACCCTGCCTATTCTCCAGCCTCTCCCTAAAATGATCGATAAGATCGGTCACTGCCGGCAATGCAATCCCCCCACACAGCAAAATCGATGTAGAACACTGACCCTGCCTATCTCCAGCCTCGCCCTAAAATGATCGATAAGATCAGTCACTGCCGGCACTGCAAACCTCACACACAGCAAAATCGATGTAGAACACTGACCCTGCCTATCTCCAGCCTCGCCCTAAAATGCCCTAACAACTCGCCCTGCCTGCAGCACTCCGACCTGTCCCTGAATTCTTTTCGGACACAATATAGTTTTTGACTGTCTGTCCCTAATCAGCAGCCAGCACTTATGATGTGTGCTCTGTCCCTAAACTACAGCAGAATGGCGCAGCGCGCTGGGGCTTTCAAACCTATAGAGACATGGTCACATGCTTCAGATGGCCAATCACAGCTACTAATACATTAGTAGGCATGGCTGGGATGGCTTAAGGCACACCAGTTAAACGCTTGTTGATTGGCTGTTGAAAGCCCGCCATTAAAAGCGCGCCATTACATACAAACCCGGAAATAAAATGACCGAACACAGATTTTAAACCCGAACATACAGTAAAGTTTTCGGGTCCGTGTTCGGGTAACAAAAATCCAATTATTTGGTATGAACGCGAATAATACAGTCCATGTTCGCTCAACACTATGTATAAGTATTTACAAATTTATTATGCTTTGAAGTACTAACTGACATACATTTATACATTATTATTTGTTAAAGCTGTAAACTGCTAAAGTGGTTGTAAACCTTTGAAATTAAATATGAACAAAGCATATCCTTCTATAGTGTGTGCATCTCTCTATTCAGAGCACTAAGGCTCCATTCACATGTGTGCGACTTGTCATGCAACTTTGGACATCAAAGTTGCATGAAAGGGCATTACCCATATTTTCCAATGATAACCATTCATATATGCGTGACTTAAAGTTGCAGCATCTTCAAAATAATTAATGTACTACATTGATCCGACTTTCATGCAAATTGAGGGCCATAGACTTCCATGTTAACCCTCAGAAGTTACATGAAAGTCATACCTGAATGTTATACAATGCAACAGTTGTGTAACAGTTGTCCATTATCACTGATCAAAACCAAAGATGTATCCAAGTTGAACCCAACCCAACCCATCCGTTTTGCGTCAAAATGATGTAAAAATTGCACCAAAGTTGCCTCCAAAGTCAGTGCAACTTTGGAGTCATACAAGTGTGAATGGAGCCTTAAGCCCCGTACACACACACAGATCGTCGTCATACAAATGTTCGTCTTTTCTCCCCGGGATGTCGGTGTCTGTTGAAAAGTGCAAAGACAGCACAAGGACAGCACAAGAATTTTGTCTGCAGACTTCAGCTGACTGCAGAAGTGATGTCATGTAATGGTTAACTTTCCCTGTGTTTTTTATTTTCTGAGCATGCCCAGTCTTGCAAATCTGCGGTCTGTCGGCCGAATTCTGTACTGACAGGCGAACAATCGTCCGTTCTGGTGTCCGCAGACAAAAATTCTCATGTTTGCAGGAAAGACTTTTGTCCGCGGATTGTGCGCAGACATCTGTCGGAGGCACCATACTAACACGCATACAATCGGCAGATCTTTCGTCCGCCGACGTTTGTATGCCGACGATCGGTACGTGTGTACGGGCCTTTAGTGTAATTTCTGTCTGCTGCCCCATACCTCACCACTGACAAGTATTTCTGACACTAAGCGATAAAAAGGTGATGGGGGAGGGAGCTCAATCACAATCACACAGTCTGTAAATAATTTAATTTAATAAATAATTTTATTGAAATAAGATAAATTAACCACTCACGTGTAGTTGAATAAAAGTAGAGCAGTAGGGCACAGAACAGCTGCAGACAGTTGACATACACATGCACAGGGTTTGATCTGGCTCCTTAGGAATCTCTGTGTTGATGTTAGATGCCAGGAGGCATGAAGGGGAAGTGGCTATGCATTTTGAGGCAGCGTTGCCTCATTTTCAAGTCTGCCTACCTTAGACTACACTTCCCTTATGTAAACAGTGACCGGCCAGAACTCGCACCCATTAAACAGCTAAGAAAAACACGATAAGCAGACTGAGATCTGATCTGCAGATGCCAGTAAGATACCAAACTTGAGTCATAAGTGTGCATACAGGGTGTCGGGTGTGCCTGGGAACGCCCTAATCCGGGGTTGGCAATCTGTTGATTGTGAGAAAGTATCAGGTAGACCGCGATCCTTCCTTGCTGTTCCCTGGAACCTGGACAAGAGGAGCAGTAGGGACGGCATTTATTGGAACCATTTACTATGTTTCACTCACTGAACACAGTGAGTGATTGCTGATTGGTACTGGATCATTCAGAAAAGGAAGGGCTGGTAAATATGTCACGTGCCTTCCCCTGCTCTCCATCCTGAAATGCAGCAGCTGGTGGGAGAGGAGAGAATCTGAGAGCACTGCAGGGGAGAGGGGACCAGGGGAGCACATGGGTGGCCCAGGCAGTAGATAGAAGAGGAACAAGGAAAGGAGGGGAGGCAGGGGTGGCTCCATTGACACACACAGCTCGGGAATGAGCACACACTCTGTGCCCTCAAAGGAAGCAGCTTTCTTCAGGGGCAAAGAAGAGGAGGAGCCAGTTTCCACTATACAGTATTGTTAAAATACATTTTTGCTTTTTTTTAACTATGCCTCATGGCAGTGCATAACATTTAATGTCCTTTATTGACAATAGTTCACCTGTAAGCCCCTAAAAATGGGCACAAGTTAACAACAAAATTTTCCCATATGTACTTCAATAGGATTGACCAGAAAGTTCATCAAACCCCAGTACATTCACCCATCACTAATAGTGTTGAGCGAACACGGACTGTATTATTCGTGTTCGTACCGAATAATTGGATTTTTTGTACCCGAACACGGACACTTTACTTTATGTTCGGGTAAAAATCCGTGTTCGGTCGTTTTATTTCCGGGTTTTGCATGCTTTGGCGCTCTTTTCATGGCGGGCTTTCAACAGCCAATCAACAATCGTTTAACTGGTGTGCCTTAAGCCATCCCAGCCATGCCTGCAAATGTCTCAGTAGCTGTGATTGGCCGTCTGAAGCATGTGACCAAGTCTTTATAAGTTCCAGGCAGCCGCAGCGTCTTCATTCTGCTGCTTAGATCAGGGACAGAGCACACATCAACGTGCTGGCTGCTGATTAGGGAAAGACAGGCAGGAAAAAACCATTTGTGTCCGGATAGAATTGAGGGACAGGTCGGAGTGTTTAGGCAGGGCGAGTTGTAGGCATTTTAGGGATAGAGTCTGGTGAATTATAGGGTCAGTGTCTTCTACAAAGTACAATCGATATTGCTGTGTGGGGGGTGGGGTGACTCTGCACTCAATCCTGATCTACGATCTCTTCTCAATCCTGTTAGGGAGAGGCTGCTGCTGCTGAATTTTAGGGAAACTGTGTTCTACAAACTACAATCGATATTGCTGTGTGGTGTGGGATAGGAGATAGGCAGGTGTCAGTGATCCACATCCATTTTTCTGTGTGTGAGCTGCAGTGAACACAATCTTTTTGGGCTGCAGTGAACACAATCTTTTTGGGGTGCAGTGAACAACGTCCTTTTTGGGGTGCAATGAACAAAATCTTTTTGGGGTGCAGTGAACAAAATCCTTTTTGGGGTGCAGTGAACAACATCCTTTTTGGGGTGCAGTGAACACAATCTTTTTGGGGTGCAGTGAACAAAATCCTTTGTGGGGTGCAGTGAACACAATCTTTGTGGGGTGCAGTGAACACAATCTTTTTGGGGTGCAGTGAACAACATCCTTTTTGAGGTGCAGTGAACAAAATCCTTTTTGGGGTGCAGTGAACACAATCTTTTTGGGGTGCAGTGAACAAAATCCTTTGTGGGGTGCAGTGAACACAATCTTTGTGGGGTGCAGTGAACACAATCTTTTTGGGGTGCAGTGAACAAAATCCTTTTTGGGGTGCAGTGAACATCCTTTTTGGGGTGCAGTGAACAAAATCCTTTTTGGGGTGCAGTGAACAACATCCTTTTTTGGGTGCAGTGAACAAAATCCTTTTAGGATGCAGTGAACACAATCTTTGTGGGGTACAGTGAACAGAATCTTTGTGGGGTGCAGTGAACACAATCTTTAGGGGGTACAGTGAACACAATCTTTTTGGGGTGCAGTGAACAAAATCCTTTGTGGGGTGCAGTGAACACAATCTTTGTGGGGTGCAGTGAACACAATCTTTGTGGGGTGCAGTGAACAAAATCCTTTTTGGGGTGCAGTGAACACAATCTTTGTGGGGTGCAGTGAACACAATCTTTTTGGGGTGGAGTGAACAAAATCCTTTTTGGGGTGCAGTGAACAACATCCTTTTTGGGGTGCAGTGAACAAAATCCTTTTTGGGGTGCAGTGAACACAATCTTTTTGGGGTGCAGTGAACAAAATCCTTTGTGGGGTGCAGTGAACACAATCTTTGTGGGGTGCAGTGAACACAATCTTTTTGGGGTGCAGTGAACAAAATCCTTTTTGGGGTGCAGTGAACAACATCATTTTTGGGGTGCAGTGAACAAAATCCTTTTTGGGGTGCAGTGAACACAATCTTTTTGGGGTGCAGTGAACAAAATCCTTTGTGGGGTGCAGTGAACACAATCTTTGTGGGGTACAGTGAACAGAATCTTTGTGGGGTGCAGTGAACACAATCTTTGGGGGGTACAGTGAACACAATCTTTTTGGGGTGCAGTGAACAAAATCCTTTGTGGGGTGCAGTGAACACAATCTTTGGGGGTGCAGTGAACAAAATCCTTTGTGGGGTGCAGTGAACACAATCTTTGTGGGGTGCAGTGAACACAATCTTTTTGGGGTGCAGTGAACACAATCTTTTTGGGGTGCAGTGAACAACATCCTTTTTGGGGTGCAGTGAACACAATCTTTTTGGGGTGCAGTGAACAAAATCCTTTGTGGGGTGCAGTGAACACAATCTTTGTGGGGTACAGGGAACAGAATCTTTGTGGGGTGCAGTGAACACAATCTTTGGGGGGTACAGTGAACACAATCTTTTTGGGGTGCAGTGAACAAAATCCTTTTAGGGTGCAGTGAACACAATCTTTGTGGGGTGCAGTGAACAAAATCCTTTTTGAGGTGCAGTGAACACAATCTTTGTGGGGTGCAGTGAACACAATCTTTGTGGGGTACAGTGAACACAATCTCATACTTCTGAAGATTTGAGGGTGCTGCCTGTTCCATACTCCTCCTCCTACTGCTCAACCATCCTTTTAGGGGTACAAACAATAGTAATTGGGGCCTAGTGTGGTGGTGTACGTGTGAGATACATACACTTTCTTTTTGATCATATTTTCTATTCCGCTATTCAATTAAAACCTTTGGGGATCAATTAAATTGCGTGATAGTCTGTGTCGGTACGTGTGAGATCCACCTTTCCAAGTTTTTGGGGTTCATCTCATACTTCTGAAGATTTGAGGGTGCTGTCTGTACCATACTCCTCCTACTCCTCATCCATCCTTTTAGGGGTAGAAACAATAGTAATTGGGGCCTAGTGTGGTTTTGTACGTGCGAGATACATACACTTTTTTGGATCATATTTCCTATTCCGCTATTCAATAAAAACCTTTCTAGGGCAAGATCTTAAATTACAGAAATATGAGGAGACCGTCAAATAAGGGCTGTGGCCTGGGTCGTGGTGCTGCTGGTAGAGCTCCTGTTGCAAGGAGAGGACGTGGTCGATCTGTGCCAGCTACACGCACAAGTGAAACACCTTCCTCAAGTGTGAGTAGGCGACAGAACCTGCATCAGTATTTGGTAGGGCATCATACGCCCCTAGAAGTGATGAGGCCAGAACAAGTGGAGGCGATAGTAGATTGGTTTGCTGCTGACAGTGCCTCCAGTTCCTTCACATTGTCTCCCACCCAGTCTACTGCAGAAAGGTCACAGTTGGCACCTGCAGCCGATGTCCAACCGTCTTTCACCTCACCCCCTTGCAAATCAGGCAAGCAGTCTGAGCCCCAAGCCATACAGCAGTCTCTTCTTCTTTTTGATGACTCTGTCAGCAGGGTTTCCCAGGGCCATCCACCTAGCCCTGCCCCAGAAGTGGAAGAGATTGAGTGCAGCGATGCCCAACCACTTATTTCTCAAGATGAGTACATGCAAGGATCATCGCAGCACGTCTCCGATGATGACGAAACGCAGGTGCCAACTGTTGCGGCGTTCAGCATTGTGGAGACCGACAAGGAGGGCAGGGGTGAAGACTGGGTGGAAGATGATGTGGAGGACGATGAGGTCCTCGACCCCACATGGAATGAACGTCATGCAGGTGACCTGAGTAGTTTGGAGGAAGAGGCGGTGGTCGCACAGAGCCACCAGCACAGCAGAAGAGGGAGCAGGGTGCAGAAGCGGAGCGGCCGTGCCCTAGACACTACGCCCGCTAAGGGAACGAGCGCACCAAAGTCAGCTCAAAGGAGTTCTCTAGCGTGGAAGTTCTTTAGAAAATGTGCTGATGACAGGACACGAGTGGTTTGCACCCTGTGCAATCAGAGCTTGAAGCGAGGCATAAACCTTCTCAACCTGAGCACAACCTGCATGATCAGGCATCTAAGTGCAAAGCACGAGCTGCAGTGGAGTACACACCTTCAAAACCAAGAAACGTCTCTGGCTCATCCTGCTTCCTCTTCTGCTGCAGTCTCGGCCGCTCCAGCCACATCTTTAGTGATACCGGCACCTGCCACCCCGCAAACAGACGATCTGTCAGCAACACCACCACCTGGGTCACCAACAACCATCTCCACAATGTCCCGTGGAAGCGTTCAGCTTTCCATCTCCCAAACACTTGAGAGGAAGAGGAAGTACCCCCCTACCCACCCGCGATCCCTGGCCCTGAATGCCAGCATTTCAAAATTATTGGCCTTTGAAATGCTGTCATTCCCTCTGGTGGAGACGCACAGTTTTAAAAACCTTATGTCGGTGGCTGTCCCACAGTACGTCGTGCCCAGCCGCCACTACTTTTCCAGGCAAGCCATCCCTTCCCTGCACAACCAAGTGGGGGAAAAAATCAGGTGTGCACTGCGCAACGCCATCTGTGCCAAGGTCCACCTAACTACCGATACGTGGACCAGTAAGCACGGTCAGGGGCGTTATATCTCCCTAACGGCACACTGGGTAAATGCAGTGGCGGATGGGCCTGAGGCGGATAGCAATTTGGCGCATGTTCTTCCACCACCGAGGATTGCAGGGCGCTTCAGTTTGCCTCCTGTTCCTAACTCCTCCTACTCCGCTTCCTCATCCTCTACCGCCTCCTCATCCGGACAGCGTAACACCTTCACCACCAACTTCAGCACGGCCAGGGGTAAACGACAGCGGGCAGTTTTACAACTTGCCTGTTTGGGGGACAAACCACACACCGCGCAGGAGTTGTGGAGGAGCATGGAACAGCAGACAAATGAGTGGTTGCTGCCAGCGAGCCTCAAGCCCGGCCTGGTGGTGTGTGATAACGGGCGAAATCTCATAGCAGCTCTGGGCCTAGCCGGTTTGACGCACATCCCTTGCCTGGCGCATGTGCTGAATTTGGTGGTGCAGAGGTTCCTTAAAAACTACCCCGATAAGTCAGAGCTGCTGCAGAAAGTGCGGGCCGTTTGTGCGCACTTTCGGCGTTCTCACCCTGCTGCTGCTCGCCTGGCAGCGCTGCAGCGTAACTTCGGCCTTCCTGCTCACCGCCTCATATGTGACGTGCCCACAAGGTGGAACTCCACCTTGCACATGCTGGAAAGACTGTGCGAGCAGCAGCAGGCCATAGTGGAGTTTCAGCTGCAGCACGCACGCGTGAGTCGCTCTGCGGAACAGCACCACTTCACCACCAATAACTGGGCCTCCATGCGAGACCTGTGTGCATTGTTGCGCTGTTTTGAGTACTCCACCAACATGGCCAGTGGCAATGACGCCGTTCTCAGCTTAACTATCCCACTTCTATGCCTCCTTGAAAAAAAAATTCGGGCGATGATGGAAGAGGATGTGGCACAGGATGAGGAGGAGGAGGAGGATGAAGAGGTAACATTTCCAAGGCTTTCAGGGCAGTCATTCGCAAGGGGCTCCGAGGGTGGGTTCCTGCACACACAAACGCCAGGGACACAATTGTCCAGCAGGGGCACAGTTCTGGAGGATGAGGAGGATGAGGAGGAGGAGGAGCTGGAGGAGGAGATGGAACCATGTTCACAGCAGGGTGGCACCCAGGCCAGCTCATGGCCATCACTGGTGCGTGGCTGGGGGGATACAAAGGACACGGACGATACACCTCTCACAGAGGACAGCCTTTCGTTGCCTCTGGGCAGCCTGGCACACATGAGCGATTACATGCTGCAGTGTCTCCACAACGACCGCCGAGTTGCCCACATTCTAACTTGTGCTGATTACTGGGTGGCCACGCTGCTGGATCCCCGTTACAAGGACAACGTACCGTCCTTAATTCACTCACTGGAGCGCGATCGCAAGATGCGCGAGTACAAGCGCACGCTGGTAGACGCCATGCTGCTGGCATTCCCATCTGACAGCGGGGCCGCAGTGGAAGCACAAGGCAGAGGAGGAGGAGGAGGAGGAGGTCGCCAACGCAACCAGGGCACCGCCAGCACCTCAGAAGGCAGGGTTAGCATGGCCGAAATGTGGAAAAGCTTTGTCAGCACGCCACAACAAACAGCAGCACCAGCAGCTCAGATGGAACGTCTTAGCAGGAGGCAGCATTTTACCAACATGGTGGAGCAGTATGTGTGCACACGCCTACATGTAGTGAATGAGGGGTCTGCCCCCTTCAACTTCTGGGTCTCCAAATTGGGCACATGGCCTGAGCTTGCCCTTTACGCCTTGGAGGTGCTGGCATGCCCTGCAGCCAGTGTATTATCTGAACGGGTATTTAGCACGGCTGGGGGCGTTATAACAGACAAGCGCAGCCGCCTGTCCAGAGACAATGTGGACAAGCTCACGTTCATTAAAATGAACCAGGCATGGATCCCACGGGACTTTTCCATACCTTGTGCAGAATAGCAATGGATACCGACCTTACCCACCCATTGTTCCATTTTTGCTCTTTCTCACTCTTTTGGGGTGTACCCTCATTTAAAATTTGTGAAAAGAAGCAGTGTTGGCTACCTCGTCCTCCTCCTCAGGGCCAGATTAACGTAGGGGCTATTGGAGCTGCAGCTCCAGGCCCCTACCTTTTATATAGGCCCCGGGTTGGCCATATTCACTGTTACCGCTCTTCTGTCACTTGTAAACACAGAAGTCTGGCTTCTATGCTCGCTTCCCCAGGCAGCACCCTCAGAACCTCCCCCCACAGCGCGAAGGCCGGACAAGGAGGGACAGTTGCCGATGCATGGATGTGTTTATGGGCTTCAGAGACAGCATCCCATGTTGAATTAGGCATGCATGGCTGCACCCTTCCTCCTCTGGGTGCATGGCAAGGCACGGCCCTTAAGGCCCTTCAAAATCCTCAGCACCAAGCCCATGATGCTCTTAATCCGGCCCTGGTCCTCCTCCACCGCCGCTTCCACCTACACCGCCCATAGGTGTGCGCAGCCTATTGCATTAAGGTGTGCACCCCAAAGTTGAAATACACATGCATGTGTTTGCCAGCAGGGAGAGTAATGTATCGGGGCCATGTACCTGTAGGCAAAGAGAAATAGAGCAGAGCAGGTCCGAGGGAGATCTTTCCCATCTCCTCACTGGCAATGCTATGTGCCCTAGGTGATTAGGGTGTGCCCAGGCACACCCGGCACACCCTGTGCGCATGCCTATGTCACCGCCACATCCACCACCACCTCAACCTCCCTCCTACTCCATATGGGCCTCGTCCTTCAGAGATGAAGAAGAAAATTGTTTTATTTTTCTGTTTTTTTTGTTGTTTTAAGTTATTTCCCTATCCACATTTGTTTGCAGAGCACTTGCCATGCTCTTAGTTACGTTTTGCTGCCATTTGCAGCACTCTAGCCCTTTCCTTTGGTGTTTTAGAGCCATTTTAGTGCCTTAAAGTTCGGGTCCCCATTGACTTCAATGGGGTTCGGTGTCCGGGAAAAGTTCGGTAAAAGCACGGACCCGGACTTTTTTTTAAAGTTCGGCCGAACCCGTCGAACACGAACATCTAGGTGTCCGCTCAACCCTAATCACTAACTGTAACTGGTGTTATCTGTGCTGTGTGAAGGGGCTATGTACATCCCAGAGATGGGCAGAAATATCAATCATTTTGCAGATAAAACGATATGTGTACAGTACGAACTGTTTTCTTGGAGTTTATCTTTAATTACCAATTTTGACCATGTTTCATGTATTATCCCCATTTAGGGTGTAACATGAAACATAGTGCCATTTTGCCCCTGCTCCCCTCCCCCAGCTTCTCCATCAAATGGCCCCTCTCTTACCCGATTTATTGGAATCTTATCCTCTTAGCCTCCTATATTTTTAAATTTTTCTTTGTAATTCATTCACAGACGCATTAATCTTGATCTATAGATGGAATCACAAGCTCAAAGAAGCCCAAGTGTTGCGCTGTAATTACTTTCTTCTGCCCCAAGACTAAATGTTCATACTTCTGAATGCCCCTAAGGCTGGAGGAATAGTCTGCAGGAGCATAGAGTGTATTGACCCCGCAGTGTACTGATCACCATCACAATGCTTTGCATACAATACAAGCAAAATAATAAATGCATTTTTGAGAGAAAAGGAGTTAGATCCCTGATACCTGATTAGTAGGTGTGGCCAACGTCCCGGGAAAACATTTTGAAAGAGTTTTTGGTGCCTCAGGTCAAAGGAAATGGGATTTTAAGGGCTCAGTAAAATAGTATGTTTATTAAACATGTATTGGTTTGCTGTATGCAAAAATTATAATACAAACACAATAACACAATAGGTGCCAATGGGCTATAGACCCATGTGAAGAAGTGAAAATGGAACGAAAGGTGACAAAGTGAAAATGGTGACTTTTTGAAACTCTGTCTTTTTGGGCTCAGAAGTGTGAGCTTGTTGAGAGAGAGTGTCTTGTCGAACTTCCGACGCGTTTCGGCATATTAGTATATTGCCTTTTTCAAGGAAGCGGGGAGAGTTCACCATATATGTGACTAAGCGGTCAGGCCCCAGGCTTTGGTATTCCCATTGCTTTTCCCAAACTATTCACACAGGATTTATAGAGGAATGGCTGTATGGCGTAAAGAGCACTAGATGTATGTGAGGAGGGAGAGAGTCCTTCTCAATGGCAGTTAAGGTCTTGATTGTGATCCAATTGTTAGTAAGGAGGCCTGTGAAGAGTGTGTTCTTGCTTTACATTAAGCATTGGGGGGAGTTCCGGATTCAACACAGCAGGGGGAGCCCTGGTCATGGATCCTGGTAATTCCAGTTAGTAGGGCTGGGTTGGTGTAGTCTGTGTCCAAATGCAGCGTATCCTGGGGCGTCCGCACCGTCCCTCAGCTGGAGCTGGCCACTTCCCTCCACTCTCCCCGCTTCCTTGATAAAGGCAATATACTAATATGCCGAAACGCGTCGGAAGTTCGACAAGACACTCTCTCTCAACAAGCTCACACTTCTGAGCCCAAAAAGACAGAGTTTCAAAAAGTCACCATTTTCACTTTGTCACCTTTCGTTCCATTTTCACTTCTTCACATGGGTCTATAGCCCATTGGCACCTATTGTGTTATTGTGTTTGTATTATAATTTTTGCATACAGCAAACCAATACATGTTTAATAAACATACTATTTTACTGAGCCCTTAAAGTCCCATTTCCTTTGACCTGAGGCACCAAAAACTCTTTCAATAAATGCATTTTTTATGCAGTATGGGTTCATTATTTATTTATTTATTTATGTATTTATTTGTTTGTTTATTATTATTTTTTTTTTTTACAAATGGCGTAATATGCCTTTAGGCTCGGTTCACACTATTGCGATGCGGGAAGGCTGCGAATTCGCAGCCTGTTCCCGCATCGCACACGCACCCCCGGCAGTTCACACTGCCATATGCGATCCGCTGGGGGTGTCAATGTAATCTTAACGACACCCCCAGTTTGATCGCATATCGCAGTGCGATCGTGCAGTTCGCACAGGATTGGATCGCACAAGTGTGAACCGCTGTGCGATCCGATCCTGATGCGGCAGCAAAAATGCCTCCTGTGCGTCTTTGCTGCGGGTGCGGTGCGAATTTAGCCATACAAACTGTATGGCTATACTCGCACCGCACAGCTGATCGCATGTCATGTCGGAGCAGTGCGCTCCGACATGACATGCGAACCCGGCACACGCAGAAGTGTGAACCGGCTCTCACGTTTCTCTAATTTCCTCAGAATGACATAGATTTACACAGGAATTTGACATTAACATTTTCTATTTTGTGTGAACTAAATTCTTTTGCTGTCTACTAATTTTTTTAACTCTAAAAATGTTGTTTGTGATAAGTGACAGGTAATACTAAAAAACTGTGAAATTTCTGAGCTAATTAAAGTGTATGTAAACCCTCTCATATACCCAGTGAAGTGAATAGCCTCAGATGATACATAGAGATGAAAAAAATCTTCCTATATAAGTTGTATCTGTATATCTGCCATATTCAGCGTTATATACTGTTTAGAAAGTATACATGGTGTTTGATTTTTTTCTTTCTGTTTAAGCTGTGGGAGTGTAGTCTTAGCATACACTGTGTGACAGCTGATCGGAGGAAAGGCACACCCCCACTCCACATAGAGAGGAAGGAATGTGCAGAGCTGTGCTGTGAATAGATCAGCTCTCTGCTAATCTATTTATAGCATCCACCCTGACACAAATTTTCAGCTGCTTTGATCTCCTGTCTCTGAAAACTTGTCAGAAGTTATCATGTTAATAACAGAAGAAAGTAGCAGCATAAAGAGACAGGACCTAGGGCTTTGGAGAGAGATATGTAAACACTACAGATTTATGTGCCCAGGTCAAATTTAAATAATCGGGTTTACATCGACTTAATGTCAACAAAAACCTTCAGTGCAACTGATACATATCATTTTACCAAGTCAAAGGAAACCTGGTAAAAGATTAAGAACAGGAAAAAATATCAGCCACACTCCAATTGGCTCTTCTTGCAGTGTTTTTAATAATCAGTGAATTGACTAGAAACAGTAATGTCTCCCCAAAACAATGTTCTTTGATGTGTTTCACCACTCCTGGCTTGCTCACAAGGACAAAAAATGTTGGGCTTGGGTTGGAGACATCACTGTATGCATGATGGCTGGCACCCAGGTTGTCCATGTACAGCAGAGGCTGACTTTGAGTGAAGCTATAGATCTGTGTGTGTTTCTGGCACACACATAAGTGAAACAATGTCTTTATAAATCGTGCCTCTCACAATTGTGAAATAAATAAATATAAAATGTAAAAAATAAATATGTGATCCAAATAAAGTCTTTTTAACAAATCTTTGTGTCTTTAATTAATTACACTCTACGTGTTTAAAACTCTCTTCACCAAAAATTGAAAACACCATGAAAAGGCAAATGTGTCAACATCCTTTAGGTCACAAGTACTTTTTATCTGAATCTTCCAGGTGTCATATTTAGCTCTCTGCTATTTATATATCAGCTGTATAAAATAAAAAATAAAAAAATCACAAATAGTGTAAAATCCCCAAATGTCATAATTCATAAAGTTTTAAACAATAGCCACTCACATGTTACTGGTGCACCAAATGAAAAAGCATGGGCAATTTAATATCTCTCTTTGTATAGGTCTCTCTCCCTGAGGTCAGTTCCCACACCAATCTTCCACTGTAAGCCTAGGCTGTCACTGGAAGCTGACTAAAGCCACGCCCAGCAATGATATCATAAGTCCCCGCCCTCCCACATGTTTCCCCTAGAACACTTTTTCAAGAGTACAGCTTGAGCACTACAAGCTGATCAGATATATCATATCACTATAGCAACTTTCTCTGAAGTCTTATATAGGAATATTACTATAACATCGCTCAGTGCAATTTAAAACATACAGTTTGTGCCCCAGTCACAGGCATGATTTACAAATCATCCCCTTTTATAACCAATACACTGATCAGTAGTAATTATGTTATCTAATAATAAATAAAACATTTATTAAAAAACATGAAAAAGCTCCCTAAATACCTTATTATAATATACTCACACCTATTAACCCTATAATGGCCTTATAACCAGAACAATCAGAATATCATATTCACTGTGTAATGTTTGTTAACCATTATTTTGTTCAATAAACATTTTGGAAAAAAAAAAAAAAGAATATGGAAATACTCAAAATAGGTGAAAATAAAACGCATACATAAAACATTATTTATAAGAATGTATACTGCTAAAAAACATATTTTCATTAATAAAAGCAATATGTATACTAAACCAGTCAGAAAAATTGCAAAAAAAAGTACCAGAAAGAAATATAATAAAATCCAGAATATAGGCAATCTGTCTCAAAAAATCAATTTTGTCTCTTTCTTAGATAATCCTCTAAAAGATTGCTTCTCCTCCAATGTCCTATAATTTTATCAATTCCCCAAAATTGAAGTAGTCTAGAATCATTGTTATGAAATGTCTTAAAATGGAGTGATACAGTGTGATTTTTGTATCCTATTTTAATATTGTGGATATGTTCTGCTACCCTTTTTTAAAACACCTTTTTATGTGACCTACATTCTGCAGGCCACAGGGGCTGCAGCATGTATACAACATGTGCCGTATCACACAAAATAACATTTCTTATTTTTAATGTATTACCAGTAGCAGCCAATGTGAACGTGTTTCTTCTCCTTATATTCTGCTCTGCTTGTTCTCTTTGAAACCCGTACATCTGCCGCAGGCATAACATTCTTTTTTTTTTTTTCTTACTTTTCCTTTATTTGATTTTTCATATATAAAAATATAAATAAATATTAAATTTATCTTATAATCACACATTTACATATAACCCTCCTTCCCCCCCCCCCTTTCCATATTTTGCCCTTTTATACAGTTTCTTCCGCTCTTTTCTTTATTTCTCCCCTTCTCTCCCCTCTTCTCTCATATCCTGTTCCCTCCATGTATCCGCATATTTCCTCGTTCTCTTGAATTCTACCCATCTTTGCCATACAGTGGAAATTTTTTCTATCTGATCTTCTACCTGCTACTCAGATATTTCATTTTGTGAATCTATTCTATTCTTTTAAACCTTTCCTTCTTCGTAGGACATTCAGGGTCTAGCCACATTTTTGGTATTACCCCTTTTGCCGCATTAAATAAGGCACTACCTCATTCTTATATTGTTTTATTGTACTTTTTGTGTTATGGAACAGGCAGGCCCACAGGTGATCAGCTATACAGAAAAATTAGAAACAAACATTGTTTGCATCATGAGCCCCTCATGGACTATTGACAAAAACCAGTATAGTAAAATTATATTTTATTGTATATAGATATCAAAACATTAAAATTCAAATGTGTTACAACACATACCATATTATGGATAATGGACATGTGTATATATAACCATATCAGCAAAAATGTGCAATAAAACCAATAGTTTTGGTAAAGCCAATGAGAATAGCTGTCTAACATAACATAATGACACCTAACATGTTTCAGACTTGTTGAGTGTAATGTCCTTCTTCAGAGGTGACAACAGAATGTGACAACAGATCTAGATATAAATACAAATGTTAATACATAAATTCAATAAGTGTGTCAAAGTAGTAAATACATACTGTGCTGCTGATAGTTCATAACATAGCACAGGACTTACATGCCCAATAGGATTTCACGCAGTAGTCCAATCAAAATTCTCAGTTTTCACAGAGGTATCAAATGCTGGAGCTTCTTGGCAAGGAACTCAGTAACATGGTCAGCTGTGCCAGACCAAAGTGCATGCTGAGAAGCCGCTCAAATTGTATTCAAGTCTTAAGGTCTTGGGGCAGGTACTATAGACCGAAAGCCCTGTGTTCAGCTGTTGCATCAAAAATAACCAAAGCATTTGGCTTAATAATTTTATATGTAGGAATATATGAAGAAATTGTGTATATATAAAAAAAAAATAATAAATTGTATAAGAGGTGTGCTTTGCCAAAAAATAATGGAAACTGCAACCAAACGGAACAGTCCCAATTGTGAAGGCTATTACTGTTGCATGAAGACTGACACAAATTGTTCTAGTATATGTGTCCTTAACATTGCTAAATATAGCCGTAGTCACCCATTATCCAATACTATACTATAAAAAAGTGTAGTAAGAAAGTTCAGAAAATGCAAAATAATATATGCATACCTCATTCAAATCAGGGAGACATGAAAAGCATATTACCATGACACCATCCAGCATATGCTGGTGTGTGTGTGTTGGCTGAACGCTTATAAGTACTTATCTGGATTAATGCGTGAAGCCAGGTATCAATAAAATGAGATGCAGCTGATGACGAATGTGAACACAGTCGGGTGATGTCCCGAACGAGTGATCAGCATTATGAGGATCCCCCGATGTGAGGGCGCGCAGCATAACCACGTCCCTGAGGAGGGGCGTGGTGTCGTCACACGTCACAACTTCGCCAGCGCATACTGTGTCGGGCGCATGCGTGGCTGAGAGCATGAGCTCTGTATGATGTATGGGGGATTCCACGGAGGGCCTTGGTGCGCTGGGGACTTGAGTACATTTGCCTGTGACACTACAAAAATAGTAATATAAAAAAAGGTATTATAAAAAACCAAACAAAATGAATAATTATCAAAGTGAGAAGGATACATACAAGTTCTAGAATGCCACGAAGCCCCTACATGAAAAAAATATAAGCTACAACACATACCGTACAGTATTTACATTACAACAAAAAAAAAGGAAAGAGGAAAATGAGGGGGATGGGAAATTTGTGTAATAAACCCAGTTCACAGGGACTTGACTGGAAACCCTGTAAAAATGGTTTAAAATTGATGGCCTTATTAAGACCTGGTGGCTGGGTAGCCTGAAGACGAAAAATTCATAGTAATTATCTTTAGAATAGAATTTAGATTAGAATTTTGTTAAGATCAGTTTTGGATCGATATAATCAAGGGCCAGAAACTTTACTATAGGAGAAATTTCTTTATGTACCAAGGCACTGTGTCTGCCAAGTGGTAGGTCAGGGTCCCTTTTGGTAATCCAGGTAATGTGTCTACCGATTCTTCTCCTAAATTCGAGTTTTGTCTTACCAACATAAAAGCAACCGCAACTGCAGGAGAGCAAATATACCACGCCTGCTGATCTGCAATTGACAAAGTGCTTCGGTCTGAACTCCTCACGATTAGGTAAAACAACTGACTTTGTTGTATCCAAATATTTGCATTGGCTATATTCCCCACAAATAAAAGTAAGTAGATATTTACATCCATCCTTTCTGGTAGATCTAAATTTGCTGTGAACCAATTTGTCCCTAAGTGAGGGGGTACGTCTGAATGTAATGAAGGGTTGTTGGGGTACAAAGTGGGCTAGAGATGGATCCATTTCCAAAAGGTGCCAATATTTCCCTGGTTGCAGTTTCCATTATTTTTTGGCAAAGCACACATCTTATACAATTTATATATATATATATATATATATATATATATATATATACACAATTTCTTTATATATTCATACATATAAAATTATTGCGCCAAATGCTTTGGTTACTTTTGATGCAGCGGCTGACCACAGGGCTTTCGGTCTGTAGTACCTGCCCCGGATCATTGAGACTTGAGTACAATTTGAGCGGCCTCTCAGCACGCACTTTGGCCTGGCACGGCTGACCATGTTACTGAGTTCCCTGCCAAGAAGCTCCAGCATTTGATATCTTTGGGAAAACTGAGAATTTTGATTGGACTCCTGGTGAAATCCATTTGGGCATGTAAGTATTTTGCTATGTTATGATCAGCAGCACAGTATATATTTACTACTTTGACACACTTATTGAATTTATGTATTAACATTTGTATTTATGTCTAGATCCGTTGTCACATTCTGTTGTCACCTCTGAAGAAGGACATTACAGTCAACAAGTCCGAAACATGTTAGGTGTCATTATGTCATGTTAGACAAATATTCCCGAAAAGAGAAATGGACAGAGGGCGCACCATCCTAGCACATTATCATTAAAACAATTTATTGTAATAGACATGTATACACATTATACTCACAAAACGATTATGAAACACGGGCAATAAGCAATGAGGAATCAAAAAGGGGTTTGGTGTAACCAAAAACCTGCGCAAATGGTTCAACCGTGTATATAAGAAAAATTATGTATATATGTGAATAAATAAATAATTTAATAAATAATTAATTAATTATTATTATTAATTTAAAGGAATTGCTTCCTTATAGTGAGCAGCAACAAAAAAGCAAATGTGCTGAACGATTGTTTAAAAGAAGGAAAGTGTCGCGCTCAAACATAAATATAAAGTGCCTGTGCAGATATTAAATCAACAATTCATAATTAATACCAATCAAAATTCAAAACATCAATCAATCTGTGCCCAACATTAATGTAAAGTGCAAACAGTCCATATGCAGCATCAACCAGTCCACATATCATTGGTGTCACACAATGTGGCAGGGACTTGATAGTTAGTGCAGATTAAGCCTTCACCTCCACACTTCACCCAGTGATCTAGTAAGGTACTCCTTACCGGAAATATATGACCCCTTGATTATAGGGGGTCACATAGACATTTTCTCCAACTCAATGCACGATCCTCAGCTCCTCTGTCACACAATAGGTTCCAGCAATAAGTCTTTAGAGCATATCTCGGATCAGGTGGCAAACATGGGTGGAATGAAAAGAGACTCTCATGGTGCAGTAAATCAAAACATGTCGCTTTATTTAAAAGGAAATGCACTTACTAGAATCACCATAAAAGAATCGCCTTTCTCATCAGAGTATACAGCGGGGTTGAGAGCACTGCAGAGGGCAGTGCTCTCAACCCCGCTGTATACTCTGATGAGAAAGGCGATTCTTTTATGGTGATTCTAGTAAGTGCATTTCCTTTTAAATAAAGCGACATGTTTTGATTTACTGCACCATGAGAGTCTCTTTTCATTCCACCCATGTTTGCCACCTGATCCGAGATATGCTCTAAAGACTTATTGCTGGAACCTATTGTGTGACAGAGGAGCTGAGGATCGTGCATTGAGTTGGAGAAAATGTCTATGTGACCCCCTATAATCAAGGGGTCATATATTTCCGGTAAGGAGTACCTTACTAGATCACTGGGTGAAGTGTGGAGGTGAAGGCTTAATCTGCACTAACTATCAAGTCCCTGCCACATTGTGTGACACCAATGATATGTGGACTGGTTGATGCTGCATATGGACTGTTTGCACTTTACATTAATGTTGGGCACAGATTGATTGATGTTTTGAATTTTGATTGGTATTAATTATGAATTGTTGATTTAATATCTGCACAGGCACTTTATATTTATGTTTGAGCGCGACACTTTCCTTCTTTTAAACAATAAGCAATGAGGGACCACCAGGGGTCTCCACTTGGCATCCTCAGCTGCCGCAGGCAGTGGAAGGATGTAGACCTCCTAAAAAGATGCTCTGATGAAGGGGGAACACCCCGAAACACGTAATCCCACAGTTTCCAATACCATCTCTACGCCGATGACACTCAACTCTATCTGTCTACTCCTCACTTCACTCCTTCAGTCTCCTCTCGCATTGCTAACTTACTTACTGACATATCAACATGGATGTCCCACCACTTCCTCAAACTAAATCTCTCTAAAACTGAGCTGGTAATTTTCCCCCCCGCCCGTGCCCCCCTCCATGACTTTTCCATCAAAACTAGTTATGCAACCATCAATCCCTCCCCTCATGCCAGGGTACTAGGTGTAATGCTAGACTCTGACCTGTCCTTTCAGCCCCAAATCCAATCATTGTCAAAAACTTGTAGACTTCACCTCCGCAACATCTCAAAAATTCGCCCCTTTTTAACAACTGAAACCACCAAGCTACTCATTCACTCCCTTGTTATTTCTTGCCTCGACTACTGCAACTCCCTTCTTATAGGCCTACAACTTCATAGGCTATCCCCTCTTCAGTCCATCATGAATGCTGCTGCCAGGATTATCCACCTTACCAACCGCTCAGTGTCTGCCTCCCCTCTCTGCCAATCCCTACACTAGCTCCCGATTGCCCAGCGAATTAAATTCAAAATACTAACCATAACATACAAAGCCATTCACAACACTGCCCCGAGCTATATCACCAATTTTGTCCCCAAATATTACCCAAACCATCCTCTCCGCTACTCTCAAGACCTCCTACTCTCAAACTCCCTTGTCTCCTCCTCCTATGTTCGTCTCCAGGATTTCTCCAGGGCCTCTCCCATCCTCTGGAATGCTCTACCTCAACCTGCATGGCTATCTCCTACTCTAGCTGCTTTCAGGCGTTCCCTGAAAACTCATCTCTTCAGGGAAGCCTATCACACGCACTGAACCAATCTTGGATTTAACCCTTGCTGATCTCTACTCGTGGGCATTGATTATATGCGAGGTGTGCTCACTTATGAGAGTAAGTGAGCAACGTGATCTGGTGAGTGGCCATTTCTTATTGCCCCCCTGCACTTGGTGGTGGAATACTGGTGACCCTGTTGAACTACACGAATGATTTGCGGTTTGTGAATTGTTGGAGTTTCGGATTCTCAGGGGATGGATGTTCTGATGTACCAACATTGAATAACTTTACAGGACTATTCTTCATATGCTGGGTGGAGTTCAACACTTACCAGAGTGACATCTTGGGGGACTCTTTACGGTTTATTTTAGAGTCTTTTTTAACACTGTTTCAAGCGCTACTATTATTCTTTGTCTATTTATCACCAAATATACTGCATATTTGTTTAAGTAGCTGCTACATTGGTTTTAACTTTTACCAGCCGGTGTGCTGGTGCTTCCTGGAGCGCGGAGACTAATTCACAGTATAGGCGTAAGACTGAGGAATTTTTTACATATTTAAGCCTATCACACCGCCAACTAATCTTCCATCCGCTCATTCCCTACTGTTACAACCTCTTGTACCACCTGCCCCACACCATTAGATTGTAAGCTCTTCTGAGCAGGGCCCTCTTAATCCTCTTGTATTTTATTGTATTGTAACTGTATTGTCTCCCTCTAACATTGTAAAGCGCTGCGTAAACTGCTGGCGCTATAGAAATCCTGAATAATAATAATAATAATAATCACATTTTCAGGATACCAGCCGCAAGGCCACCCCTCAAGCGCAGGAGTCATTTGCTCTTTAGACAAATATTCCCATCGGCTTTACCAAGTCTATTGGTTGTATGTATTCATTGCACATTGTTGCTGATATGGTTATATATACACATGTCCATTATCCAATATATGGTATGTGTTGTAACACATTTGAATTTTAATGTTTTGATATCTATATACAATAAAATATAATTTTACTATACTGGTTTTTGTCAATAGTCCATGAGGGGCTCATGATGCAAACTATGTTTCTAATTTTTCTGTATTTCACTAAATATGGACATGACAAATTCCTTTTATAGCCTTCACTTCAGGGTCTTCCATTTAATCATTACAGCCAGGTTATCTGCTATGTCCATGTCCGCGATTTCCTTTATATATTGCCTCACATTCTGCCAGTGGTCCCCTATCTTTGGGCACTCCCACCATATATGCCCCATATTACCCTCCGAATTAGAACCTCTCCAGCACAGTGAAGATTTCTCTGGCTGATATTTTTGTGCTTTAACAGGCCTTATATACAACCTAGCCAGACATTTATAGTTCTTCTCTACTGTGTTTATATCAACTGCTGTGCTTTGGACCGCTTTCAGTACTTTCTTTATTTGTTGCTCCTCCAAACGTGATCCCAGCTCTCTTTCCCATTTATTGTTAAAGGACAATATTTTCAGCTCTATATTCTCTGTGAGTATTTTATAGATTTGTAAAACGTATTGTTTTAGATTTGTCTGGGAAGTAAACAAGTGTTCAAATGGAGAGAGATAATTTTCTGGTCTAAAAGACTGAGGTAATGTTGACACGGGGGGCCGGATTTAAAGAAACTGCAGCTTCAAACATCTATGACGTGTTTCAGTTTCGCCGCTTTAAAATCAATTAACTAGCGCTGCGGCGAATTGGCTAGTGGAACAGCAACAATGAATTCCGCCGTCAGCGGTATTCACTTACGATCGCTGCTTCGCAAATTCCCAAACTTATGTCTTTGTGCTTACAGCAGTTTCACATAGCGATGTGGTCTAATGGATTAGTGCACACATCTTGTCTGTAATTTATCTCCCTCTGCTGTAGGTTCGAGGCTTATCATCTCCACCTAACTTTTTTTTTTTGTTTATATTTCAAAAATGTTACGGATTACATCATATATTGGTAAATAATGTTACACCCAGAAGCGCTTGCAAACTTACAACATTTTAAGTGATTTTATGATCTTGTCTGTCGAATCGATCTTATGAGTCTTATGAGTCAAAGTAGCAAAGGCAAGTCACCAAACCCCTACACTACTTCAGGTCAAGATAAAACCTCACAATTTTACCATGGTCTTCTTCCCAGATTCCATACCACGTTTAGTACTTTAGCTATATGTGCTTTTTAGCCTTAACACACTCCTTTATTTTCACCAAACAGCTCTATTCTGCACAATAGCTAAGTGCTTTGCAACTTCACTGCAGTTAACAACGCCATGGTTTCAAATCCCAACAATCACTACACTTGTGATCTCTTTTCACTCTCATTTCTTTTAGAGTTTTTTTAAACTATCTCGAATTTGGGGGGGGGGGGGGGGGGGTGGAGGGGAGGGGGGGGTGTTCAATCCCAAATTTCAAGCACATTAATGGAACCAACACAATTTTGATTTTATGACTGTGGTCCTAGTTTTCTCGAGATGCAATTCTTTACATATTTACCATGGTTCTTACAATTTTTGGACCAATAAACATAGGTGTCTGATATTGGACTCTCTCCATATTTGAACAACACAGACCCTCATAGTCCAACACTACATTTGGCTCACACCTCAACACAACACTGTCACATCCCTACCCTACATTACAACCCCTCACATCACCAGTACAAGCAGCATGCAAAGTGCAAAGCTCCGGCCTTGGCAGCTTAATGGCCCATACACTAAGAAGTTTTCAACACTTTTTCCTGTAGACTTAACCAAACCATATAATACCATTGTCAAACCTCAACACTTTCAATTTGTATGCAATCAGGCAGGCCCTTGCACTACATAGAAAAGGTCAATCTGAAGGATAAAGTCTTCTCTAAATCTTAGAGTGTGTATGGCCCTTTTGTCTGTAGGCACCCACCCAAAACAATAAACACATGTTCCATTCAAAAGTCTTTATTGATTATAGAATGACAGCATAAGGAGGGATGCAGCAAGCTAATATTTTCAGTCTACAGTCCGTGTGCCTTTACAGCGCCAGCCCACGATCTTTGCTCCATGGCTACGGGATTCTGATCTCTTCCCCAACTTTATGCAGAGTCCAAAATCCATTCTGCACCTCTACCAGCTCATAGGGGACAGGCATGGCCAGGTTGCTGTTCAGCTTCCAAGCCACTTTGGAAGTTCCAGGGTGTTCATGTTGGTCATCGATGCTGCTTCTGGCCATGTGCCTCACCAAATATCCACTAACCACAAAAGAAGATGAGTGGAGTCCATGAAGGTGGGTTTCTAACAGCTACAACCGCAAGCAGTACCACTCCTGGAAAAATAAAACAAAGGATAAGACATTTCATTATGAAAATCACATCTTAATGCCCGTTTCCTTCATTCTGAACTTCATTTAATTTCGACATCACGAGTGAAATAACACATTTTCAGACAACTTACACAAACCAGAAAACATTAATGCAAACATTTGAATACACACCTGTGACGCCAGACAGCCCATCACCACAGGCTTCTCAGGGTACATGCCATGATTCCAAGATGTCCAGGTTCTGAAAAATTAGAACACCATAAGATACCAACCAGCCGTTCATGTTATCAATAACTACACAGGTGGCATAGACACAAATAAACACCTGCCAGCTCTTATCAGCCCTTTCCACTATTCACAATACCAACATGTTTATGGTTAGAGGTGCATGTTCTTGCTCAAGTAACACAATTTTACCAATGTTGACTACACTTTATCTACAATGGCAAGTGTCATTGGCAGATGAGAATTACCCTCTGTCTCCCTGTGAGTGGCACCTCTGCTAACTAGCAAATTAATACACATGCCATATCTCGACCGGTTACAGTACTTACATGTAAAGTGGCTAGCAACCAGGGTATTCCGGGTGGCCATACCTGCAGTGGTGCTCCGCCGCCTGGGGGCCGCCGGCTGACGGACCTCTGGCTCCCTCTCCTCCGTCAGCTCCCAAGATTCATCCCGGGCAACGCACATGTTGTGCAACACGCAGCACGCCAGGATGATCTTGGAAGCCTTTGTAGGAGAGTACAGGAGTTCACCCCCAGGCCGGGCCAAGCAGAGAAACCGGGATTTGAGAAGACCTATGGTCAACTCGATGATACTCTGGCTTCTCCGCAAGGCCCTGTTGTAATTCATTTCTGCTCGGCCCTGGGGGTACCTGATTGGAGCCATCAGCCACGTCAGCTGCGGGTAACCAGCATCCCCTGAAAAAAAAGAAAAATACACTTTAGTTCTTCATATCATGTGACTTTAGATGACTCCTCAAAATGGGAGACAATTAGGCATTTTACTAAACAACCTGCTCGTCTGTGTGCAAAAACTCATATGAAACATCTCAACTCTGTCTAACTGCCTAAATCACTAATACAAATGGGAAAAAGGACACACAAAGTGGTGGGTTTCTCTTGCAAGTTCCAACTTGGCCCCTATTTTGTTCCTATTACATTAGCATAGGCCTTACTTCTGGAATATATCTGCAACTAGAGTGAGGAAACCAATATTGACTCACTTTGCAAAGTACTTTGGGGATATGACAATACCATTGGAATCATTTGTAGGTTTTGTTTGGGTGGCTAGAGGACACCATTTACACATTGGTTAACCACCTTTATTTGACTCAAAGACAACTTTGGAAATATTTCTGTGGTGAGCTGCTAAGCTGCTGATCTGGTTGTGTGTGAACAGCCTGCCAACTCCTAACACATCCATTTTAGGTAGGCTTTGCTTAAATCAGGGTGTACACCGATGTAGCTTATTCCTATGTCTATGTAATCTTACAGTTTATGTTGTTAAGACAAAATACTTTACCAATAAGCCACCCTTCGGGCATTTGGCCACTTTCAAACACCTGGTACAGAGTACTGGTTCTTAACATACTGGAATCATGGCACGACCCTGGGTGACCAGTGTTGACACTCATTATGCACTGTTTGGCGTCACAAACCAATTGGACGTTCACGGAGTGGTACTGCTTGCGGTTCCGGTACTCAATTTCGTGGCTCCTTGGTGGCCTAATGGCTATGTGGGTGCCATCTATTGCCCCTAGGATTTGCGGCATGTGTGCCCGCAGGTAGAAGCCCAACTTCACTTCATTCCACTCATTTTCATTCTGTGGCCAGTGGATAAAATTGGGCACTAGATCCACTATGGCATTAATGACCAACATGAACACCCTTGAAACTGTGGGCTGGCTAATGCCCATTATACTTCCAGAAGTGGCTTGGAAGCTGCCACGCCCTAAAATATACAAAGTGGCCAGCAATCTGGCCATGCCGGGCACCGCATGGCCGCGCTGTGTGTCTGGGTCAATTTTGTCTGCTATGAGCTGGTAGAGGTGTAGAATAGTTCCTCGCTCGAGCCGGAACTTCCTCCTGACATCAGAATCCCGCAGCTTGTCCAAATAGATCCTTGGAGCAAAAATGCGTGGCTGGCGAGGTAAGGGCACACGGACTGGAGGTGCTGCTGGAGGTGTTGCTGGAGGTGCTGCTGCAGCTGCTTCCCCAGCTGCTTCCCCACCTTCTGCTGCCCCCTGTGCTCGGGCCTCCTCAAACAGGGCATTGATAAATGCCAACATTGCACCATCTAAAGCGTCTGGGATCTCGTTCTCCATTTTGAACGCGCAAATTCGCGAATGCGCAGATATATATAGAAACGGCCGCTAATTATCACACCTGTGAGCCAGCTATAAAAGGAGCACATGGCCAATATGGCTGCTGGATGTTATAGATCGATGTTTCTTATGTACTTAGCAAGACCCTGTGACCCACAACCTACATTATCTTGAGGTAAGACAATTGTATCTCTCTCTCCTTAAAAAATATTACAAACTCTCTCTCTCTCTCTCTCTCTCTCTATATATATATATATATATATATATATATATATATATATATATATATATATAGAGATATGTCTGTTTGTGTGTTCTTGCTCACCGTTATTGTTTCCTGAAAGAGATAATTTGTACTTATCTTGGGTGTGCTTAAGTTGTCTATGGTGAATCCCCTCCAACCTACAATAGCTTGTGAACCCCTCAAGTGTCTTTTAATCATTGTTAGTTGGCCCCATGTGCATGTGGTTTTGACATGTGTTTTCTCATGTTTGTTAAAGGTGTGCAGTCTAGATTTGGCATCTAAACCTGCCCCCTTACCTTACCAGCTTCCAAAGACACAATTTTTGCTTTCCTGATAACTGTAATTTTTTATGTGCACGTATGTAGGTCATGCGATTTCTCATGTATGTTTAATGTTTGCAGCCTCCTTTTGCCTATAAAAAATTACACCACCACCCCCACCAAGTCTGTTTGTGCCATTAGGTAAGTGTTTGGAGGGCCTCGTGTGATGTTTGACTATATGCGTTTTCTAATGTTTTTTTTAATGTCTTTGCAGCCTTCTAGGCTGTGGTTTACTACCACCAACACCACCACCAACACCACCACCACCCCCACCAAGTCTGGGTAAGTGTTTGGAGGGCCTCGTGTGATGTTTGGCCATATGCGTTATCTTATGTCTTTTTTTTTATTTCTTTGCAGTCTCTTCTGCTCCACCACCACTACCACCACTACCACCACCGTGTTTGTGCCATTAGGTAAGTGTTTGGAGGGCCTCGTGTGATGTTTGGCCATATACGTTTTCTTATGTCTTTTTTTTATTTCTTTGCAGTCTCTTCTGCTCCACCACCACTACCACCACTACCACCACCGTGTTTGTGCCATTAGGTAAGTGTTTGGAGGGCCTCGTGTGATGTTTGGCCATATGCGTTTTCTTATGTCTTTTTTTTTTATTTCTTTGCAGTCTCTTCTGCTCCACCACCACTACCACCACTACCACCACCGTGTTTGTGCCATTAGGTAAGTGTTTGGAGGGCCTCGTGTGATGTTTGGCCATATGCGTTTTCTCATGTCTTTTTTTTATTTCTTTGCAGTCTCTTCTGCTCCACCACCACTACCACCACTACCACCACCGTGTTTGTGCCATTAAGTAAGTGTTTGGAGGGCCTCGTGTGATGTTTGGCCATATGCGTTATCTTATGTCTTTTTTTTTATTTCTTTGCAGTCTCTTCTGCTCCACTACCACCACCGTGTTTGTGCCATTAGGTAAGTGTTTGGAGGGCCTCGTGTGATGTTTGGCCATATGCGTTTTCTTATGTCTTTTTTTTTTATTTCTTTGCAGTCTCTTCTGCTCCACCACCACTACCACCACTACCACCACCGTGTTTGTGCCATTAGGTAAGTGTGTTCTGTAACTGTTCACTAATTATACTGTATATGAAGAGCAATCTGCAAATCATGTATTTTTATGTTTTCTCTTTTGTCATTTCAGATTTAGGCGTTTGGGGCTATTTGCTGCTGCTGGACAGCCAGATTATCTGCCCACCTCGTGCTCCCATGGCCCCACCCACTGGAAGGCTGAGGCGAGGGGGCAGGGTGGCCAGGGGGGGCAGGGTGGCTGCCAGGGTGAAAACAAAACCTCCTGCGCTTAAGTGCTGTCTGATGGAGTAGAAAGAGGTGCACTACAAACTCAGATGTAAAGAGAGCTGTTTGGTCTTGCTGCCCCCTTCAGGATCAAGGGTATCCAGAACCACTGGTAGAAAAGACAAAAAAAGAAAAAAGAGGGGCGCACCGACCTAGTGCATTACCATAAAAACTTTTATTAAAATATTAAAAGGTGTACAATATACTCACAAGACTGGTGTGGTACAACACACATCAAGAATAGCATATACAGTCTCCAAGGTAGCCAGGTCCCAATAGTGACAAATGGGCATACAGATAGTCGCATGGGGCTGCTGTGGCTAGGCTGACGCGTTTCAGGGGCGAGCCCCCTTCCTCAGAGCCAGAAAAGATGCTGCTAGATCACAAGCCGAACGGCCAAAGACTAAATGGGAGTAGGCCCCACCTCTTCCTGCTCCGCCCCAACCCTAAGGGCGGGACAGAGGGGAGGGGGAAGGTGAGAAAAGGGAAGAAGAGGGGAGAAGAGAAAGGAGAAGAATAAAACGGACACAACAGCAAGAAGGAGAAGGGGGGGAAAGAAAAATGGGGATGCTGGGACAGGGAAAGAACATGGAAGGGGGGAGGGGGAGGGGAAGAGGGGAGGACAGAGAGGACACTTGTCCAGTCCGAGCCAAAACACACCCACCTTCCAAGGCCAGCTCGGACTATGTGATCAGCGGCAAAAGAAATATAATAGATAAAATAAATATACAGCAAATGAAACACTTGTTCGAACAAGAAAGGAGATAACAAACCAAATGTGACGGGTAATGCATTGTGGTCAGAAGTGGTATACATATATACGTATATACATATACACATATAATAACTACATACGTATATATATACATGCACACATACATACATATACATGCACATATACACTCACATCAACAGTCAGTACTTTAGGTCTCTATTGGATCAGATGAGAACTCCACTGCTTATCCTGTGCATATCCACTAACAAGCAGAGCAGTGTCAGCCACCCCTGACCTACAGCCATGCAGGGGGGACACTACCCGTGGGAGCAGAGCATATACAGCTAGCCTGGCATGGTGCAAGAGGATCTCACTGGCCTCCACACACAAATAGTACCTGTGATCATGATGTGAGGAGGGCGCCGCTGGCCGGGACTAAAAGGGGTCTGCTGTATGTTGAAACATCCCTATTTGGATGGCTGCGTCCCTTCTCTGGGACGCACGCCAACCCGTACCCGGAAGTGAGAAACCGGAAGTGCGGGTGGATGCGTTCCACCCGCATCACTTCCGCCATCACTACGGGGCGCCGCTCGGACCATTTCTCTACAAGTCATTAGCTGTGCTAGCCAGCAGTGGACATGGACAGAGCGGCGCTTACCCGACTCCGCCCTCCTCCTTGCGTCTCTAAGCAAGTGGCTACAAGTGCATATATATATATATAAAAAATGTCCGTGGTAAACAGGCAGGCTGCTCAAAAATAAGGGCAATGATGGCACCATTTGCATAAGCTTGCAAGGTACATATAGCATGATCAGGACATAATGACAAAAGAATATATATAATAATAATAGTGATAATAATAAATAGAGGTAAATGATTGATTGATAACATGATGCAATAATACAACAATACCACTGAAAAATAATACTACATAAAGGAGATTTTTTTGGGGGGGGGGGGGTGAGAGTGAACCACATCTGAAAAATATATATAGTATAATACATTATAATATAATATAACATAATAATGGTGCCAACAAGCACAAACGCATATAGATTTATGCATACGTTTATGTTTAGGCATATACCTTCTATCTATATCTCTATCTATATTTGTTTTTTGTTTTTTGTGTGTGTCCCGCTCAAAATACATATACGGTGCAAGAAAAAAGTGCCAATGTGCCATCACTGTCTATAAGCAGGCCGCAGAAGGAAAACAGTTCCCCATGCGGACATGCATAATGTGGGAAGCATGCACTCAAACCAATACCAGCTGGTCTTTGTGTACATATGTCAATGCTAATACTAATGGCCAAAAATGGGCTGTTACAGCCATCTAACCCAAGAGGCTGTACCACAGAGGAACAAGGGAGCGAAGGAGGGGGGGGGGGTTTGGGGGGGTAGATAAAGGGAGGGAAGAGATTTTATCACACCACTGTGTGCAGCTCAATCTCCTCATTTAACCCTTTCGGGGCTAGAGACCCCAGGGTGAATATCCAATAGGCCTCTCTGGTGCAGAGCCTTTGGTACTTGAGGCCACCATCCAAATCTTTGTTGATGGCCTCTATCCCAAAAACCCTCAAGCCCTCAACGCTACTATTGTGTGCATCCAGAAAGTGCCGAGGAACAGAATATTTGTCTTTCTGCAGAGTAATGCCACTTTTATGCTCACTAATTCTTACTCTCAAAGGTCTAGTGGTGCGGCCGACATAGAGGAGGCCACAGGGACAGAGCATCCCATAGACCACATGGGTGGTGCTGCAATTGATGAACTGATTGATTTTGTAGGTCTTTCCATCAATAGCTGCAATATCTTTTTTCCTGTGGCACATGTGTACGCACGTGCCACAGTTGTTGACACCACATCTGTAGCACCCCTTTTGGTCAAAAATTCTGCCCCAGGCCCCATTTAGCCCATTGGTCTTCCTATCTCTTCTAACCCTACTAGGGGCCACCATGCTTCTAAGGTCCCTGGGTTTCCTAAATATAAGGTTCGGGTGTGGGGGTAAATGGTCTTTTAGCACAGGGTCCTGTTGGAGGATTTTCCAGTTCCTCTTCAGGACTTTCTGTATAACAGGGGCTTGGTTATTAAACCTAGTGCAGAATTTAACTTGTAACACCCCTTCTGTTCCATGATTTCCCACTTTCGCTGTATCCACCGGGAAAGCGTCATACAAGGACAAGTACTTTCTATAGGCCTCCTTTATGTGTTCGGCTTTGTATCCCTTTTCCTCAAATTTCTTACTTAAAATGGCTCCCTGTTCCTCATAATCAACCTTACGTGTGCATGTCCGCTTAAGCCTGCAGAACTGGCCGAAAGGGACATTTCTGATCCACTTGGGGTGATGATGACTACGGGCATGGAGAAACGAGTTCCCAGCACTAGGCTTGAAGTGTGTTTTTGAATAGATCAAGCCTTCGTTATCCACCCGAAGCTCAAGATCCAGAAATATCAAACACTCATCATCCAGCACATGAGTGAAAGCAATGCCATAGGGATTATCCGAACAGTAAAGCAAAAATTGCTGCAGCTGTTCATCGGATCCATCCCAGATGACTAGGATGTCATCTATGTAGCGTGCGAACAGGACCAGGTTTGCCCCAAAGGGATTGTTGGCCCAAATGAATTGGCTTTCCCAATATCCCATAAATAAGTTGGCATAGCTTGGGGCAAACCTGGCCCCCATGGCTGTGCCCTTGATTTGTCTGTAGTGGCTCCCAAGGAACGTGAAATAATTATGCGTAAGCATATATTCAATGCCACTATACAGAAACTGAATTTGGGCATGATGGAATGCTTGGTCCTTAGTTAGAAAGTGCTGCACCGCCTGCAGGCCAAAGACATGTCCTATACTCGTATACAAGGACGTGACATCCAGAGACAGCCATCTGTAACCATCCTGCCATTTGTATGATGACAGGATGTCCAGCATATGACCAGAGTCTTTGACATACGAAGGTAGTGTGGTGACTAGATCTTGTAGGAAATGATCCACATAACAACCCAGGTTGCTAGATAGGCTATCAATGCCGGCGATGATGGGCCTGCCTGGGGGATTAAGAGGGTCTTTGTGGATTTTAGGGATATGATAGAAGTGAGGGGTGACTGGATATTTGCGAAACAGGAATAAATACTCATCTTTAGTGATAACTTCACTCTTTAGAGCTACTTCCAGGAGCACCTGGAGTTCTTGCTTATACCTCGTAGTGGGATCACAGGGGAGTCTTTCATAAGTGGTGGTGTCATTCAAGAGCCTCTCAGCTTCCTTTATGTAGACTTCCCTGTCTTGAATAACCAGACTTCCTCCTTTATCCGCCTGTCTGATGACAACCTCCGTTCTATCTTTAAGTGCTGATAGAGGGCCTTTAAGATCAAGGTTCGATTGTGTCTTACCCATATGGATATGCACAGGATAAGCAGTGGAGTTCTCATCTGATCCAATAGAGACCTAAAGTACTGACTGTTGATGTGAGTGTATATGTGCATGTATATGTATGTATGTGTGCATGTATATATATACGTATGTAGTTATTATATGTGTATATGTATATACGTATATATGTATACCACTTCTGACCACAATGCATTACCCGTCACATTTGGTTTGTTATCTCCTTTCTTGTTCGAACAAGTGTTTCATTTGCTGTATATTTATTTTATCTATTATATTTCTTTTGCCGCTGATCACATAGTCCGAGCTGGCCTTGGAAGGTGGGTGTGTTTTGGCTCGGACTGGACAAGTGTCCTCTCTGTCCTCCCCTCTTCCCCTCCCCCTCCCCCCTTCCATGTTCTTTCCCTGTCCCAGCATCCCCATTTTTCTTTCCCCCCCTTCTCCTTCTTGCTGTTGTGTCCGTTTTATTCTTCTCCTTTCTCTTCTCCCCTCTTCTTCCCTTTTCTCACCTTCCCCCTCCCCTCTGTCCCGCCCTTAGGGTTGGGGCGGAGCAGGAAGAGGTGGGGCCTACTCCCATTTAGTCTTTGGCCGTTCGGCTTGTGATCTAGCAGCATCTTTTCTGGCTCTGAGGAAGGGGGCTCGCCCCTGAAACGCGTCAGCCTAGCCACAGCAGCCCCATGCGACTATCTGTATGCCCATTTGTCACTATTGGGACCTGGCTACCTTGGAGACTGTATATGCTATTCTTGATGTGTGTTGTACCACACCAGTCTTGTGAGTATATTGTACACCTTTTAATATTTTAATAAAAGTTTTTATGGTAATGCACTAGGTCGGTGCGCCCCTCTTTTTTCTTTTTTTCTTTTTTTGTCTTTTCTACCAGTGGCTGCCAGGGTGGCCAGGGGGGGCAGGGTGGCTAGGGGGGGCCGGGTGGGCAGATCGTCTGGCTCTGGTGTGAGGGAGGCTCCAGCTGTATCCAGGAGGGAGTCCACCATCCCCATCCCGGAGGAGGAAGCCGAGGGAGGTGTTAACACACCAAGTGGACAAGCTGGCTCTTCTGACAGTAGTCCTGGAGAGGGTCTGTCCACCAGAGTCAGCTTGTCCACATTATCCCGGCTTCCCCGTTTCACCCCCAATCAGTGCTGTGCCCTGGTCCAGGCCTATATGGCCAGATATGAGGTGCTACATGGGACCAGGGCCGCGTCTCACTCTGTAACAGAGAAGCGCAGATTGTGGGATGAAATCCGGGATGCTGTAAATGCACTGGGTGAAACACCTCGCCACAGTAACAGCGTGCGGAAGAAGGTCACTGACATCTGTGCGTCCGTTCGGAGGAAGCTAATTGCATGGGCTGCGGAGGGTCTTTATGACCGACAAGGTCGGCTGGATGAACGTGCACAAAGTTCTCTCTGGCCTTATCAATTACCTTTTTTGCAGATAATCGGGCCCAATGCCATCTTTGCCAGAAAGGACTTAGATTCGGATGCTTTGCATCAAGGTAGGATATTATCTTGGATGTCAATTGTGTGTTTTTTACAAAAGATTAACTACTATCCTATGTGTGACATGAATAGAATTTGATACTTGGCCTTCCAATTGTCCTTTTTTTCTTTTCCCCAACCTGCAATTTGTTCATCTGTAGCACGGATCTCAGCCCCTCCACAGCCCATGCAGCTTGGCGACCCCGACGGACTCACGGGTGTTGACATCAGTGCTGACCCTCCTCCTGGTAAGTCCCATATCGTACTGTGCCAAACAATGTAGATGTATATTTTATTGTTTTGAAGATAGCTCATATTGCTATGTCCTCTTTACAGAAGATCCGCAGCAGGGAACACACCCAGTGCAGCAAGGCCTGGAGGAAGGTGTTGGTATGTATAGCAATTTTATAATTTTTATTAACCCAGTTAACACACATGTATTTTCTTTAAAAAGAGTGTTGCCTTTTAGATGTTTACCCTGCAAAACACCGTTGACAGCTTCAATGGGTGCCGTCCTTAGTATTCAGACCAAGCCTTCTTAACCTTTGGGAGGGTTTAGCAAGTGTCCTATGAGCCCAGGAAAGCAATTTTGAATCTTTGGCCGCAATGCTTAATTCCTGAAGCTAGGAGGGCAATCTGGCCATATTCATTACTGCCTAAGGTTATGTACTAAACATGTTTTTTTTATTTTTTTTCAAAGAACATCAGGCCCCTCTTGACGTAGCAGCTGGAGTTGGATCAGAAGCTGGCGACGATTCTGCATCCAGTGCTGTGGTATGTGATATAAGGGAACAAGGTGCACATGTAACATTTCAATGGTAGTAATGATTTTGGCCTAGATGTGGCTTACATTGTGTGTGTTAAATTAGTGCTATGACATTCTGACGATGCACCAGCACAACAAGAGTTCGATCTTGAACATCAGGGAATTATGTTAGAATTTGGGTTGCCACTAATGTGCCAAAAACATCCATGACCTTTAAAGTCCAGCCAGTCTTTGATTTTTCAGGTCCAAATTCATGTGTATCGTTTTGTTGGGTTGTCCTGCAGCCGATTGATGGCGAGATTTTAGACAACATACGTAGATGTCGAAAGTCATTGGTGTAGTAACAGATTTACCAAAAGCAAAAACAACCTACCACACCAGGGTTAATTGGGAACAGCTTCATGTCTAAACGTTGTTGCCTTTGTCATATTAGTCCTACCAACATAATATGTACCCATTATCAGAAGTGTTGCTAGCTTGGATAATATTACAATGAACAAGTACTTATTAGAAGCACATCAAATTTTTCAACGTTCAGCTTGGGGTGTTAAGTTGTCAAACTAATCCGAACTATTTAGTCATGATGTTTTATAATGATTTGGTCTATTTCTTCTGCTTTCAGGCAGCCTTCGATGCAGTGGGATTGTCACCTACCCAACCTCGTGCATCTCTGCTGGATGTGGCCGAGAGGCTGCTTACCGAGTATCTGATCCAAAATGAGTTAAGGAGGTCTACTCATCAATCTAGTGAGGTAGTACGGCTGCTAGGGCTCATACATGAATCTGTAGCAACGATGGCACGGGTTCAACAGGATATGCGTGAAAGCTTGGTAAGTTTAGCAAACCAGCATCAACGGGATCGGCAAAGTGTTGACACTCAGGTGCTGGACCCACGCCAACGCCTGTTTGGATCAGAAGATGCCCCATTGGCAGAGCCCTATCACTCACCTGCCACTGCAGGTTGTGCTAGTGGGAGGGTAATGCCAGTGTTGGCTACTTGGCAAGCAGCTGGGGATGTGACAATTCCTCCTGTAGCCACTCCTAGCACTTCACACTCCGTTCGGCCTCCCACACCCCTCAATGAGCAGTCCTCCTGCACAACCTCATTGCGCACTGGTTCCACAATATCCCTTCCATTTGACTACACTCCCTCCACACCTTTAGAACTTCAATCCTACCCAGGCCGTCAGCCTTTGTCACCAGCCCCAGACGCCGTTTCCCCCCGCACCGTGGACCCCAACAACCAATCAACCACAACTCCCCACACATCTTCACAACCCTTGCACCACCAGCAGCATCAAATAGCCTCGGGGCAGCAGCAGCAGCAGCGACAAAATCTAATGGTAATGGCACACTATCCCCAAATTCTGAGGCTGAGCCCAGAGCAGATTGGACTATTGGCCCAAGATCTTCTGTCTGGTACATTTCCAGGGTTTACCACATTGCAGCAGCCTCCTGGACACAATCTGATAATAATGGCCCACTGTACCAAAACCCTAAGGCTGAGCACCGAGCAGATTGGACTATTGGCCGAACATTTGCTGTCTGGAACCTTTCCAGTGTTCACCACACTGCATCAGTCACCACCACCAGCACCTTAATTTGATATTTATTGTATTTATTTGTGTTATTTTTGTTAATGATTGATACATTGGCCAATTTGTGGGGCCATTTTTTGGTTCAATTTGAGGGTGGCACAATATGATTTATTAGAGTGGTTTTTTTTGGTGTTAAGCAATAAAAATTTCAGCAAAATGAATAGTTTGTGTTTGATCTTTGGTTTTTTAGGAGTGTTGGTGGCCAAGTAAGGGCCCTGGTTAATGTAGGCATTTATACACACGTGCTTCTCTATCTCCAAACATATGATTTCATTTAAATTTGGAAAACTCAATGTTCACATAATGACCCAAGAAAAGGTCTCCCTTCAAATGTAGCTTCAAAACAAGTCTCAAGGATAACATAAACCAAAGCCAACATGCTAACAATTACAGACCACACCACTCGACTAAACAAATACAACACAAAAGACATTCGATGTGTACACCAAAAAGAAAACTTTGGTAATAAAAGATAAACTCTTTTTAATAACACATGTAGGTGTCTACCAACTGTAGCGTCAAAAAAATATATTATTAAAATATATAATATAATGAACAAAATTTCAAATGTAACATTTGTGTTGCAACGTGCAACATACAATTTTTTTTTTATTTTTATTAAAAAATATATATTTTTTTTTCAAAAATTTTTTTTTTTTTTTAGTAAACATTTTTTTTATTTTTTTTGAAAAATTATTTGTTTCTTTTTTTTCAAAAATGATTTTGTTTTTTTTTTTTACTAAACAGTTTTTTATATTTTTGTTTAAAATATTTTTTTTTTCTTTTTTTTGTAAGAACGATTCAAAGGCGTGACATTACGCACAAATGGCTCCTTAGGGTCCGGATCCACCCCACACAGCTGCTCCAATAACATTATTCATTCTCCGCACCACTTTAAATACACCAGCATTACCTCGCTGGTGAGGTGGGTGTGCCCTGGGTAGAAAAAGACATGACAATTAGTTTTATGCAAAATGATCCTAACAAGGATTGTAATTAATGTGCCTCAACAAATATGCTTAGGAGTCTATTGGTTGGCTTTTATGAACACTCTGAAGCAAATATGCTAAATTGCTGTTGTAAACCTTGAACTCAAACTTTCAACTCAAATTGTTCAAAAGGTTACATAAGATGGCTTGGAATGTTAGTAGCAGTTCCACCAAAGCTAAGTAAAAGGCTTTTCTGCATGTAAACACAAGCAATCATTTTGAAGAATGTAAGGTGTTTTGTGTTCAATTGGTCAACACGATACATGTGCACACATTTATCTCTATCACCATTGGAATCTGTGGAGCGTTCTCTCTCCCTCTTACTGTCTATAGTTTGAACCTGACACATAGTAAAGACTCACCCTTTGGAATTTTGAGGGACAGTTCTGGACGGAGCAGATGTGTCTCCTCCCCTGATGTCCTTCGCTCCATCCCAGCTGTGTTAAGAGAGAAGTTTCTCAACAAATGGACTCACGCTAACTGTAGGTTACGCAGTCATGAAAACGCTCTAACACACACTCCTTACCCCTCCACACTTCCCTGAAAGTTTTATTTAGACATTGATACGGTGGTGATGCAGATTTGTACAGTGCAAGCGTCATTCTTCTGGGTGAAGCTTGTAGCGTTAAGGATACGTACTCCCTGCTTTTGTGCTGATTGTGTTTCTCTGATGTTTTTTGTGCCTCAGCCCTGCCTGTTCTAAGTGTTGGGAACATATCATTTTTGGAGGGCTGCGGAAAACTAATCAGGTTAGACTTACCCTCTCTAGGTTTTTGGGGATGAGAGAAATCACGATCCTCCTTTTTACATGGCCCCTGTACACACCTCTAGGCACCTCCCTCCTGTTGGTTGACCCCACAGCAGGCAGCTTGCTATGGAGGCACATGAGATGAAGCCAAGCACCCTGTGCCTGTTCAGGCACTAGGCTGTGAGCCAGCCTTGCCCCCCTCCCTTCCGATGGTCTCAATGATTAGGAGTGACAGCATCAGGAGGCAATATTGGCATGCTGTCACCTCAGTTAAGAAGGAGGGGGGGAGTCTGTTCCAGACAAGTATTTGTGCAAAATTTTAGACAGTAAGAAAATGGTCCCAGTAAGTCTTAGGGGGAATATGCACACCTATCACTTGGAATACTAATGCATAGAATGCATTCACATAAAGAACCTGCTGCCTTTAGAACAACTTGAAGCCTGATCGGGGACATACACAGTTAGCATTTCTCCACTTACTAAGTAGACACATTACTGCAAAAGCACACAACTTACCATCATCACGGTTTTGTTGGCCCCCAGAACAGGATGGGCTTGCTGGCTCAGGAGAAACTGCACAAAAAGAACACAAATTGTGAACTGGAATGTGGTACATTACCGAGGAAGAGTATTTATGAAAGATTGATAAACACACATTTTCAGTGTTGACTAAATCAGGACATGAGTAAATTACAATGTCCCCAAAAAATTTACAAGTACAAAGCACACCATTTCCAATGTAGAGAAACTAACACCAATTTAGAATAGGGTGGCTTGAGAAAACTTAAAAAAAATAACATGTCCTGTAATGCTCCCCAAAACCACCTTTCAAACATGAAGGTTAAGCAAGAGTGTTTCATGACCAACCTTCCTGTCACATATAGCAAAACTACACTTGCTTTGACTCCAACTTAGATTATCCTAGATACACATCATCCTAGCACACACAATACATGTGATAATCTAATTTTAGGTACTTACAGACTAGTTCAGGGGAGCCACTAACATCATCTGCCTCCACCCCTGGAGTGGGGGAGGATGGGGGAGACCCTTCATGGGGGGATGGTGTCCCTTCATGAGGGGATGGTGTCGTATCTCCTAGAAACACAAAGACACGGATACAATCCTTGAACAAAAGCTATTTGATAAAGGCACACAGAAAGTAGTCGGGAAACATTGAAGGTAGTAGTTACAGTGGACTGGGTAAGCAGCGCCCCCTCTTCCCCAGTCCTCCACAACAAACATCCTCAATGTCAGCTGCTACATAACCCCAATGTCAAAATATATATATTACAGCCCTTATATTTCCCAGGACACATTGAACACACAAACACATGTAGAATACTTACTTCCCATTTGAGGAGAGCCCAGGTCCTCATCACTGTCTGACAAATTGGCCTCTTCTTGGGCAACAATGTCTTCCTGGCCCGGATCCAGGCGACTTGGCCCTGCCTGAGGCTCCTCTCTTGCTGAAGTTACATCAACCACAAAAGAAAACAAAACAAACAATCATTCCTCCAAGTTCGACCTAATACACAACACACCAGCACATCCACATTACTTGCAGTGGGCCTGAGAATGCTGAGGCTCAAGATCCTCATCACTGGTTTCTAAAAAAATAAAAACATCAAAAATAATACATTATATATTATTTATGGACACAAATAGGCAGTAACCTCTCATCATGCTAGCACCATACTCAATGCCCCTATAATTCAGAACATAGAAGTGCACTTACACCAATGAGATGCATTGACCATGTTTTAAAACAGGAGGGCACAATGCAAATTAAGCGGTCGCCTAAGGCCTCGCACCTACAGGGGCCTTACGGCCAGTGGCGGAGCACCAACATTTCGAAGGGCGCAGTCAGGGAAATCGCCCAAGTAAAAGATTGCTTTCAATCCTCGGATCTAAAATTTGCAGCAGTGTGCTGCAGTCCCTTCACTGCGTCTGCCAGGTGTCTGTTGTCCGCTGACACTTACTCCTCCTTCTCTGACTGGGGATTGGCCGCCTGATCATGTTATCCTAAGATGTTGAGGAATTGGTAGGTGTGTACCTGCACCAGTAGGAAGTTACTGCCTGGTCAACTCACTCTGCTATCATCGGTTGTTGCTCTGGGAGGAGAGCTCCGCCCTGGATCCAGAACATACAGGTAACCAGGCCCAGACTTGATATTTTGCAGGCTGCTCATAGATTTGTGGTGTCTACTATGCAAAGGGGTGAGTAGCCCCAGGGAAGTTGGAAGAGTCCGAAAATGGTTGGTGGAGGAGGAGGAGAAGAAGGCCCTGGGTGGCTGGGGGACAAGGAGAGGGCCCCTGGGTGTTTTCTAGAGGAGGAAAGACCCCCAATGACGCCAGAGTCAGTTGCCAGGGAAGAGAGTGGAGCTGAGCAAGTCCTGCATATCTGACATGAAAGCCAAACATGGTGGAGATGGAGCCCTCTGCCCTACACCATGACAGCACCATGAGGTGGAAGGTGAGGGGTAGTGGGTCTTTGACATTATAGAGCATATGGACTCTGTCCATTATTGTTAGTTTGGTTTGGAGTTGTCCTTTAGATGTTTAACTCTGTTGTTTTTGCCCCGAGCTGTGAGGGACTGAGGTATGACAGCCCACTATGCTGGGACTTATAGTGCCCTAGAATGTGGAGGACTGAGGAATCCTTAGTCCCTAACAGAGGGCACTACAAGTCTTAGCATAGTAGGCAGTAGTTCCTTAGTCCCCTACAGAGAGCAGTACAAGTCCAAGCAGGTAGCCTTCTGCGTTGGGACTTGTTGTGCCCTTGACTGTGGTGGACTGAGGAAGGGAAGTGTAAGGGGGTCTCTGTAAGCTCAGATGTATGGGGGAGCTTTGGTGACCACAGAGTTCCCTTTTACACCAGAGTCCCCAGCTTTCCCCCTCAAATAATGGTTCCCAGAACTCTCCTTACATCAGAGTCTTCACACTTCCCTCTTACAGTGTAGTAAGTCTGGAGACTCCGATGTAAAGGGGGCTCTGTGAAATGTGATTAGAGATTTGACATTTCTACAATGTACATTTTTATACTTACGATCCACAATTTGTAGCAGCTCAAATGGCTCGCTGCCTCTGAAGGCATAGTTCAATGTGGCAGTCCTCCCCCTCCTCCCCTTCTTCACCAAAAGTACAAGAGGGTGTCGCCCGTCCGCTTTTGCTAGAAGCAGAAGAGAAAAAATAAACATAAAAAAATACTCATGTACATAGTAGTATTAAAGGTTGTGAAGAGACACTTGATGGAGGTAGGAAAGGTAGGAGCGAGAGGGAGGGGAGGGGGGGGGGGTTGTTGGTATTTGTGTTGTTGCATACCTAAACACATGTACACCTACCCACAAAATTGTAACCTATCTGGCCACATGTCATGTATATTTTTACTTACCGGAGATTTGCTCCACAGCCTTTTTCAGGAGCCTGGGTGAGCGCCTTTTGGCATCACTCCAGGCCCGCTGAAGATCCACCACTAGAGGCAGGAAGTTAAATCTTCCCAGCAGCCTCATCCGGAGACGACACATCATCTTGTACTTTTGGTGAAGATGCATATTCACCTTGTCATACCCCCAGAGGAGGAGGAGCTGTGGAAAGAGCAATGTATGATTGAGTCCAAGTATGTCCAAAAATGTACAGTCTTACAAAAACATGCTAGGTCGTCTTTGAGATTTTGTAGAACAAAGAATCCCATTTCTGGTGATACATAGACATCGATGTCCAAATCTACCTCCATGACATAGGTTGCCTCACACTGGTGATTTCCTCTACATGATCTAGACATTTTGACAATTGTCCTTTCATTACACACCCAGGGCCGCCATCAGGGGGGGGACAGCCAAAACACATGTAGGGGGCCTGAGTGCCTGTAGGGGCCCCGGACCCACCATCCATGAAGTGTGCAGGAGACAGTAGCCAGTTGACACATAAGGCAGGAGAAGCACCGAAGGATAAATGCATAGTAAGCACACTAAACTAGCTGGCAGGCCTGGGACTCAGGAGATGTTAGGAGGAAGGGACTTAAGAGCCTTTCAGCTACTCATTGGCTGAGGAGGTAACAGGAGGCAGGCTGATCCACTTCCTGCTGCCTCCTTAGCCAATGGGTACACAGGGTGCACTGTCCATCACTGCACAGCCTTGTGCTTCCTCTGCTGATGGGATAGAATTCCTCTGCCAAAATAACATGCAGCAGAGATGGAGATAAGAGAGATGAAAATTAAATATTTCCTAATGAAGTTGCTATATTTAGCTAGAATACATGTACAATTCATAGCCCTTGGCATGTTAATTACAGTCACTGTATTTACAACCTTATTGCTGTCCATTTAGCAGGGTGAAAGTAACTTTACACACATGTAGCATAGGTATCAACTTTTGTCACCATGTTAAAAGGACAGCAGTATGGGTAGCATTACAGTGACTGTTATTAGTCCAGGCTCACTAAACTAGCCAATGCTTGGAAAAGCAAGCCATGCAGATTGCTTTTCAGGTCCCTTTTAACATGAGCTGTCTGATTGGGTGTGTCTGTTCATTATGCTGTGCTGAATTACCCTGGATTCGCAATTCCTGCAAGAGGAGCACATGGGATGTGGGAGATGTGAATTTAATGTGTCAGAATTATCCACACAATCACACAATCCTTTTTAAAGGTCCCCAGCAGAATTTGATGGCATAGTGGTGGACAGCAGTGCCATCAGATTCCAGTTATATCTGTAAATTAACAAAGCAATGGGATCTGGGGGCGTATTTAACTTGCAATGGACACCCCCATTGAAACACATATGGCAGTGAGAGATGCGTGTGTTGGGAATGTGATCCATTAAGACAAGTGATTATACACTCATGCGTTTCGTTTAGAGGTGATTTGTCCAATGCAATCCTTTGAAGACATGACCAGTCCATATTTTTGTGAGCACTGATTCCATCTCAGGTGAACAAATTACCTGCTGTGTGCAGATCCAGCTTATGATGGCGAGTCTCCGACAAGACAAACGGTGCAGAGCTTGCAGTGTGTATGTAGGTATTTAAGGCAATAATTTTTGGCATTATGTATTTAGGGAATATAATGTTTCTAATCTTGCATATATGAAAAGGGGCAATACATTTGTCTTTATCTAGACTGATTCCAAAGCGTCATAGCAATCTGTCACAGATAATTGTGTTTCATTTTGTGTAAAAGTAGAAACGAATCAAATCTATCTATATACAGGCATACCCCACTTTAAGTACACAATGGGACCAGGGCATGTATGTAAACCGAAAATGTACTTAAAGTGAAGCAATCCCTTTTTTCTTTTCTCAATGCATGAAAATACACCAGCTCCATAGTAAATTTTGGCCACATTGACATGGCCTTGCTCCCAAACCATGTGGGAGCATGTTAAGGGGATCCAGGACTATGACATGATAGATTACCTAGGCAAGCTGGCCAGCCACAAAATGGATATGGTGTAGTCCTGGGTACCCTCTCGGTGCTCCCTAAGTTTGTTATCCCTGTCACTTATGGTTTGTGAGCAGTGTCATGCCAAGCTGAACAAGCTGTGTCCTTACTCACGAGTGTATGTAAAGTGAGTCTACTTAAAGCAGGGTATGCCTATCTATATCTATATAGAAAGTTCAGAGATGTGAACCTGTTCCCTATTATATACACTAATATATGGTATATAATATATTCTATATATGTATAAAATATATAGATTTTATATAATGTATACATAGTATATATATATATATATATATATATATATAGTTGCTTATATATATATAGTCGCTTATATATATATATATATATATATATATATATATATATATATATATATATATATATATATATATAATATAATATATATATATATATATATATATATATATATATATATATATATATATATATATATATTTAATATAATATATATATATAATATAATATATATTTTGTGTGTGTGTGTATATAGATTCACACATATATACACACACACACATTATATACATATATTATATACCTATATATCTATATCTATATATATATTATATACCGAAAAAATTATATATTATATATATATATATATATATATAGTGTAGGGAACAGGTTCACATCTAGGAAGTTTCTATAACAGGAAGCTTCTAGATCACGTCTAATAGGCAGAAAGTGCATGCGCATATCAGCAGACCAAAAGTTACTTGCACACCCGCTAGATAAGCGACCCACCCAGCCCCCCAGCCACCATCCCCCATCTCCCATCTCGCACATTCACCCCCCCCCTCCTTACCTTACACACAAATGCCACAATTTCGGGAGTAAAGAGTGCAGGAGCCATGATGCACAAACTTGCGGGAGGGCCTGGACAATTTCCGGAAACGTGTGCACTCACCAATAGTTTCGTTTCTGGTTGCATGTACAAATGTGAGAACGCGGTTTTGTATATTAGCGAATTCGCAAACAATAGTCACCTTACACAACCATTAAGCATATTTAACTTAAAACAAGAAATACAAATACATACATTTGTGGACCCCAGAAAACTTTATTTAGACACATGAAGACATTTGAAAAAAAGATTTGAAACATGCTGTTTATTACACAAATACACAGCTCAAACATTTCACATAACATATTTTTGCCACAGTCTCCACAGTATCCCATTGAAGCCACAGATTTGTATTTTTAAAACAAAAACAACCTTTGTACAACATTTAGACCATATACATCGACAAAGAGCCCATAATCTACAGATGCATGTGCAGATTGACAGAACAATACACAATTATGTTAACAGCAATAAATACTTACAGAGAGTCAACACAGCCAAATCCCACCTCCATAAATAACAAAGGCCCCCAAATGTTAACCATAAAGCATGTGACACACAATATATTGGACCTCTTCCTAGGTCAAATCTTTCCTGCTGTCTGAGTGAGCTATATATAATCAAGGCAAACACACACCCAGAATGGGAACTCCCAGGCAAAAATTTAACTGTGTGTGTCCTGTGTGTTTTGGAGCATGCTCAGTTGCCAAAAAAAGGGAAATAGAAATGAGGAGGAGGAGAGAGACGTAAACAACCCAAATACATGTATGTATGTATGTATGTATGTATGTATGTATGTAGGTGTGTATATATGTGAATTGATAAAATTCTCTCTTCAAGTTTGCTAGTCATTATTTAGAATGTTTAGATACAGGAATACATACATATATATACAATTACATGAGAGAGCGAGAGAGAGAGAAATATATATTTAGGGAAACAATTTAAACACACCTTTTGGGATTTGGGAGTTGAGATTGTGAAGATTGAACAGATATGTAAGCCAACAATCTGACTCATCACTCATGAACATCCCTAATCTTGGCGTGGCAATTATATCAGGCGTTCTTATGGGCGTTTTTGCTGGCGTTTTCCCAAGCCTTTTGACATGGATTTTTTGGGCAGGCATTTTTATATGAAATCACCTAAAAAAGCCCCAAAAACAGACCACAACAACTACATGTGAACGTAGCCCGTTTGGGGGCGCTTGAGGGGGATTTGTACAGCTCAAGGATCAACTCCCAAAACAGCCAAAAAGTCCAATCCTATTCAGTTCAATGGCCCCTGTTCCCATGTGAGCATTTTGACGGCATGAGGAAAACACCCAACGCTCACTGAGAAATAGCACAATCATTAGGGAGTCTGCCTTCCTGCTGTAGGTTTGTAAGTTCGAATCCAGAAGGAGTCCTCTGTATGGGCAACACTTGGAGGTCTCCAAATTTTTTTTTTTGCATGTTTGAAAAAGGCATGTGTATCAGCAAACTTTTAATCTAAAGACATGAACAAAATACAAAAGATGCCACATAAAGTCAATATGTAGCAATATTGTGAGCTAAAGCTATATTTGTTTGTTGGGCATACTTTGCTAATTAGCCAAGTATGGGGATATATATAGATATACCTTCAGTTAAATGTGTAGTCAAATGCTAACACTTGGCCATACCCATATGGTAGAAAAGGTAGTATTTGCAATATATTTAGAAAAACATTCTTTTGAAACACATAGAATATTGGCAAAATTGTGACATTTCCTTGATATTTGTGAAATGCTAATAATCTTTGAAATATGTTTTACATCTATTTTTGTTCTATCTGACGACCCGTTCCCCAATGTAATATTTTGTGGGATTTTTCAGATAATGTGGAGGTTCTATATAAACACTGTAGATTTCACTGTTATGATTTCTGAGTTAGCAGGAAAGGTGTATGGAATGTGATGGTGTTTACTAAGGGATCCCTTGTTGGAAGTGTGCATGTTTTTCCAATTCCGCCGGTTTTTTCCATTTTCTATGGGCGAGACAGCGGATTTTCAATCGGTATTCAAAAAAAAAATTGCCCAAAATCGCGCTGGCGGGATTTTTTGAGCCTATTTGGCGTTGCGCATGCGCACATTCGCGCGTTCGCAGCTCGGGGCTGGAGGAGCTTTTTAACCTTTCTACACTTTTGCAGATATCTCTCTTTCTAAGTCAGTTTTTGACATTTTTTAAAAGCCAGTCATCTCCAAATTGTTTTCCACACCTTCCACAGTGATTTGGGATTTTTGGGGGTACAGGGGAAAATTTGGCAAAACTTTAGTCGAGCTTTTAGCTGGCGTGTTTTTAAGTCGCGCTCTGACCTTGTTGCATCTTAATGAATCTCACACTAGGTGTTATTGTCCGCCCGCCGTTCTCTGAATACCAATTTAGACGTACAAATTCGCCGGTTCGCAAAAAACCCGCCAAAAAGCCAATTCGCCGTACTATGAATCAGGCCCAAAGTAACTGAAAACACTGCCATTCATTCAATATCATTAATTCTTTCTTGTGTTTCAATTCTTGGTATGAACATATCTTTGTTTTTTTCACTATATCCTTAAGCTGTGCTTATTTATCTATTATCCACTCTCCAAATTGTGCCTCATTCCCAGGGAAAAAGTAATTTGCCCCCGTGAGTGAAATTGAAAGTGAATTATATTCCCATTTTTTTCTTGTTTTTGTTTGTAAATTAAATCCCAAACTCTGAACACATTCTTTATGCGTGTCTACGTCCAATACTCTATATTTTTGTCATTACATTGTTTCTCATCAAAAAAGGTAGGTTGGTAGAATTGCAATTATTTATTATTTACCTAAAATTCACAAAAATAAGGACCAATTAACAGAAAGACCAAGTCTGAACGATATAGGATCTATTAGGTCATGTTTAGAAAAATATCTTGATATTTTCCTTTCACCAAGTGTGGAGGAGATGAAGGCATATTTGAAACATATAACACATTTGTTAGAATCTTGAAGTAAAATTGGAAGAAAACATGATTTTAATCACAGCTGTGTTCTTTATACATAATTATAAAACATGCACATCAATCAATTGGGCAAGATATGTCGTTAGTATAGAAAAGATTTGCTGGAGTAGTGTTAAAATTTGCACTGATTCACAAGTATTTCTGGTACTAACTGGTGGAGTAATTGGGGCTAATTTGGCACAGAGTCTGGTACAAAATGTTATGGTGTTTTGGGAGATGGGAATGATTTTTAAGGACAGTTATCCAGATTGAATAGTTTACAGTATATTTATTGACGATGCATTAATGATCTGGAGAGACTTAGGAGAAGCTTTATGTTAACTTTTACCAGAGATGAATGCAAATAATAAAATAGCTCTTTCTCATACCATTGTATTAAAGAAATGGTTAACTTCTTGGATGTAAATAGCTTTATAAATTGAGGATTATTATACACTATGTTTGACTTAAAAAAAAAGATGACAGTAATGGTTACTTGCTCAAAACTAGCTGCCACAACCCTGTTTTATTTAAGAATATTCAAAATAATGAGAAATAAACACTCAAGGGAATACAGTATAAGAGAACAATACTCTTTAGATAAGAAAATGCTTAAATGTTTTTTCTAAAAATGTTTATAAAGAAAGAGAATATTGAAAAAAAAATGTATAAAATGTATGATGCAAAGAAAATATATTTAGGTTGGAATTAAAAAGAAATGTAGGAAAAAGATAAAAGGGAAGGAAATAAAAGGATTACAGTTTCTTTTATTAAAGATTTTAACACTCAATTAAAAAATCCTGGGTAATATATATATATAGATATATATATATATCTATATATATATATTCTGTATTAGGTAAAATACTTCCGAACAAACCTGTATTTATTTATTTAGAAACGCCCCTAACATTAGGATCAGGGTAATGAAAAGTGTTGTGAGCCCACCAGCTGAAAACGAATATTCCTTTTTTTAATGTGAAGAAATGTATGCTTGCAAAAAGAGCTAGCAGGATGTAAGGTGAAAAAAGTCCACATTGGTTGCTACAAGTAACCAATTTAAAATAAGAAATTGTATTTTGTGTGACATCATGCATGTTGCATACTTGCTACAGTGCTCCTGTGGGCTGAAGTATTTTGCTTGCACTTAAAGCTATCCTTCAATGAGGGTAGTGGACCATACCCACAATATTCAAAATTAAAAAAACAAACTGTGCTTGAAGAAAAAATGTGGCAAAAATTGAATAAAGAATATAATAAAGGAAAGATAAAATATACCCTACAGTGACAGAAGCAGCGACTCTACTGTGAGACATTGGCTCAGTGCAATTCAGGTAAACCATAAAAGAGTACTGATGACAAAAAAAAAACTAGTGCAATAAATAGAAGTGAAAAAATCAAATAATTAAATAGTCCATGTGCGAATATAAAAGTAGGTGAGAGAAAAATTAAGTTCTTTTCATAAATGTCAACAGTATCTGTGTATGCAATCATCATCCATCACCATTGAGAAATCCAAGCTGTGAAACCACCTAATTGTGGAAAAAATGCAAGCTTACCAGCTTAGCAGGACCTTCTAATTAAAGAAAGAATCATATAACCGGCCAGGGTCTTCACAGAAATTTCCCAAAGTGTATCTTTGGAGGCAGATGTTGAGACAGTGATGGTCTTCTCAGCATCATCCTCATAAACTCATTCTGAAGATACACTACATATTCCTTTAAAGAAATCAGAAATAATGGAACATGTGTCCCTTGGAGAAGAATGCATTTTTTTCAGAGAGTAATTAATTCTCTCAATTGACTCTTTATAGAAATTGCCACACCATGTCCAATTTCTCATTCCCACTGCTTGAATTTTCTTGCAGCAGTTCTGTACAACTTGTCCTCTCTATTCTCTGGAAATAAATTGTTCCATGTACAATTCTAGGTATGACTAGTGTTCTCTGCAGTGCTCCAAATGATGGTGGATAAGGATCCAAGTATCATACTCCTACCTCTGCAGAGGAGCCGCATCCACTGCCACCACCAGAGGTATTTTCGTAAAGCAGTGGATTCTAAGAGGTATTATCGTAAAGCAGTAGATATTGTTTTGTGAATAGAACCCAGTGTTTCACAAACCCTATCCCCTTATTCCCCCTACCCCAAGACAAATCCTCTCCTTCCCTTTAAACCCCCCCCCCCCCTCCCACCAGCTCTAATCCTCTTCCCCCAAATGTTCATGTCCATATATGGATGTCACACAGAAACCCCACTCCTTTGCTCATTTTGCAGTAATGGCTACTGGGAGATGACTGCAGAAGTAAAGTGGTGGGTTTTTTATTGTTCAGTGGTCACCAGGCGTCGGGCATCTTGATTGATGTGGATCTACATCCCTGGATGGCATGACTGATGGTAGGTTTACATCTTGGACCTATTTTTTTCTTAAAGAACACAAAAAGTCAAAAAGTGTGTGTTTATTTACCATTGTTTTTTTTGTGAATAAGTAATCTGAAGGCCCCCCTTTTTTTTAAAGGTGGCTTCCAGATTCTGATAAGCCCCTTCCTGCAGAACTCCACAGCCACCAAGCTTTGTTTGGGGGGAAATGGTCCTTGTCCTCATCAATAAAGAGAAAAGGTGCTTTGTCAGGGGTTCCCCCTTGCAAGGATATCCCACCATTTTGAGGACATGTGGCCTAGTAAGGTTCTGGAAGGGGAAGATGCACACTTTTCCCCCTTTTTTCTGGCCACCCAGGCTGCATGCTCAGAAAACAGTCTAGTATGGATTTTGGGGGCGACCTCATGCTTTTGCTCCTGTTTATTTCATGATTTCATGAGGTTCCCCTTAAAGTCAATACCAGATTTGGAAGAGTCTGGTTTTTCAGGAGATCCCCCTTAAAGTCCACAAAAGACCTAAAGAGCCTGGTATGAATTTTGGAAGGATGGAAGGAGGCTAACTTTTTTTTTTACACTATTCTTGCTGTTTATTTACCATTACCTGTCAGTCAGAAATCCCTGGCAAACAGCTGAATATGATGGGCTGGGATGACTCACTGGTTGTTAGGATGCCAGTGGGCCTGGTTCCCTGACAACAGGAGAAAGCTGTCACATTTAGCAGTGGTAATAATACCAAAACGTTTCACTTTACATTGCAACTGAAGGTTAATTCGGCTGTTCACACAGGATTATCCACAGATTGCACTCAGTGCAAAAATCTCTTTCATATCGTTTTCCCTGCTGCTCGAATGTTCTTAGCTAGAGATGAGCTTAAGGTCCGGTTCAAACACAAGTTCAGACTAAACTTTGGCTGTTGGGATTAATTTCTCAACGTTGACCCATTAGGCCAGAGCAGAACGTGATGTATAATAACTACCAAAATGTTTACCACTGAGTACTATACAACCTGTGATGTTGCTAGCCCCATACACTTACATGGCTGGAAATCCCCAGCCATGTAAGCAAAGGGGGTGAATCCCAGTAATGTACTTGATCATATATGGCCGTATATTATATATGGTCATGTTATTGTATATAACAGCTGTCATCCATTAGACATTCTATTCGGCAGGTGACAAGCAAATGAGTAGTTATGGCTTTTTTTGTTACCCTCATACTCATTTTCATGGGGTGGGGGAATGGTATCTAGGTGCCACCTTATTGTTAAAGGGGGCTCCCAAATTTCAATAAGCCCCCTGCCCACAGACCCCAACAACAACCGGGCATGGCTTATGGGGTAAAATGCCCTTGTTGACATGCGCCCCATGTATGGGGCATGTGGCCTGGTATGTTTCAGGGGGCAGCACACTCACATGCTTTTTCCTTGCCAGCCAGGCTGCATCCTCAGATTAGGGGTTTGGAGAAACCACACTTTTTTTTGTTTTTTTTTGCATTGATTTTCCCCTTAATATCCATACCAGATTTAAAGGGCTTGGTATTGACTTCCTGGGGACCTCATACAAATTTATTTTTGCTTTTTTTTTGCCTTAGACACCCCCTTAAAATACATCCCAGACTCAAAGGGGGGGGGGGGTCTAATTTTTTAATTCTTGCTTTAGGATGGGATACAGTAAAAATGACAAATAAAAAGATGAAACAGTTTAATTTCCTGGAAAGTACCATTAATTGCTGGCTTCTTTAAAAAAAAAAAAAGAATAGGACTCAGACCCCTCAAAATGTCCCCTAAATTCCAGAGCAGAACCTTGGGGAGGGTCTGTGTGCTGTTTCTTCTTAAAACAAAGAAGCTGTCAAAGATAGCTATGAAAGTAATTTGCTTGGCACTTTTAAAATTATATTCTTTTCAGTGCTAAAAAAAATCATTGCTCCCAGGTGCATGGCATGTTATTGTATTTCTTTTTTGCATTGGTAAGTATTCCCCAGGGCACTGCCAACCCCATGCTATTTTTTTTAAACCCTATTGCTTAATAGCTCAGAAAATGAGCATTTCTATTTTGACAGACTTGGCTCCTATTTATTTAATTGGAGTTCAGGTTCAGCATCCAAACTTCATTGAAATTTGGCTAACCCTTGACAAACGAAACCCAGGGCAGTTCTGCCAATCACAATTCTTAGCAATGTTAGGCTATTTCTCTATTGGTGAGTTTTACGAGAAAACTGTTACGCACATATTACTAACATTATGGGTATTATTTGTTACACATACACAAATGTTGAGACATTTGCAAAGCACATTTTCTACAAATACACCCCAAAGATTTGTTTAAAAGATTTTATTTTGATCATGTATTGAATGTTCACACTTGTCCATGTGTGTGTCACACAGAGTGGAATTAATAAAAAAAGACACAATGATTTGTTATTTTTTTTTTTAATTATATATTTATTGTTCACATTTTATATTTGTTAATTTCAAAATTATGGTAGGCATCTGTGATTAATTAATTGTCTTATTTATGCTATCCACTACAAAGTTTCAAATAATCTAAGAGACAGGTAATATTTTACAAAGCCATGCAAAGGTTTTTACCAATCTCCACTGTCTCCTTAGTTTCAACTGAGCTTTAGATAAAGGCAGATATGTTTAGCCATGCAGATTAATAGTAAGTGAACAATGATGAAGACTGATCACCACCTGGGCTATAAGGGAGAATGCTTACATAGACGTAGGAGAAGGAAGATTTTGAATTACTCTGGTTCAAAGGCAATATCACCTCATCCTGTTGTTAATGACCCTGATTTCCCTGTTGTGAATGTGCCTGGGAAGAGAAAGAGCTAACCAGCCAACAATATCATTTTCTTGGCTTGGAGTGATAGCCCTGCTGCTTTGAGAGAATATTGAAAACAGCAGGTGACTTATACTGCTGCTTCTGCTTTTATAGAAAGCTGCTGCTGGCGATGCCGATTCCATCAGAATTTAGGGTGGCATTGCATTCTACAGCTGGCAGGACACTAGAACGCTGTTACTTCCACTCCCATCTTCAGCATTCAGTCTGCAAAAGCTTTCAAATTTGTACAGTTTGCTTTATAAAACACTTTCGTACAATAAAAAAAAATGTTTGTGACAGGTATCGAACTATATTTTACAATGACATGCACTGCGGCTCAATAAAATAAGGCTTCTAAATCTGTTTGTAATCTCAATTCTATATTGTTCTATAACAAGTTTATAACACAAAAAACACAAAAGTAATTGTATTATAAACATCAGGATGTTATGTAGTAAAAAGGATAGTACCAATTGAGCATCGTTTAAACACCATGGCCTACCTGAGTATTGTTGCTGACCAAGTCCATCCCTTAATGACTACAGTGGTCTTCTGATGGCTCCTTCCAGCAGGACAATGCACCATGTCACAAAGCTCAAATCATCTCACCACTGGTTTCTTGAACAAGAAAATGAGTTCACTGTACTCCGATGGCCTCCACAGTCACCAGATCTCAATCCAATAGAGCATCTTTAGGATGTGGAGGAATGGGAGATTTGGATCATGGATGTGCAAATGATAAATCTGCAGCAACTGTGGGATGCTATCATGCCAATATGGACCAAAATCTCTGAGGAACCTTTTGAACACCTTTATTAATCTATGCCACAAAGAATTAAGGCAGTTCTGTAGGCAAAAGGGTGCCCATCCCATACTAGTAAGGTGCACCTAAAAAAGTGGCTGGTAAGTGTATATTATGTATAAAAAATAACTGAAATTGCTGCCCAGGGAGATTTATCAAAAAAGTTTCTCTACAAATAAGAGTGAAACCTAGTGACTTTCTTTTTGCAAACCAATCAATTCGCGCAAACCAATCAAAATACGCTTATTGCGATTGGTTTTGCCAAAAATATGTAGCAGAAAGCAAATTGGCCTAAAATGTTAAAAAATTTTGATTTTTAATTTTTTTTTTTGGGAATGTTATATAGCATAAAGTGAAAAATATTGCAGAGATGATCAAATACCACCAAAAAAAAGCTCTATTTGTGGGAAAAAAAGGACATTATTTTATTTGGGTAAAGTGTAGCATGACTGCGCAATTGTCAGTTAAGGTGACGCAGTGCTGAATTGCAAAATATGGCCTGGTCATTAAGGGGGAAAATCTTCTGGTACAGAAGTGGTTAATATTCCAGCATGCAAATCAAACTTAAAGGAGAAGTAAAGCCAAAGCTTGTTTGCATGTACTTCTCCTGTGGATCACAGGAGTGCAGTTCGTTCTGCACTCCTGTGACCTGTTTTCAGCAGATAGCGGGCTGATGTCACAGAGTCGGTCCAGACTGGGGCAAAAACACGACAATAATGTCTGGATCTGCCTACATGCCTGGACAGTCATATAAAGCTTTGGTGTTCTGGTCACATCCTTTTCTCACTTTGATTGGCTGTCACAGAGGTCACATGATCAGGAGCCAGTATTTTTATTCATTTTTGACAGCTCAGTCTCATTGCCAGGATTGCACAGTGAGCATGCTCTCAGCATAGAAACCTCTGCTGCTCATAAACGCATATGTGCAGCACATGGGCGTGAAAGTGCACCCTCTTTTCCAAAGCACATATGGGTTAAGTGAGCGGCAAGAGATTAGGGAAAGAATAAATAATCAAGATCTGGAAATAACCATAATACCAATAGAAAAGGAGGGCATCTGCTAGCTGGCTTCTAGTAGGCTCACATACGTTATAGTGTGGTTCCTTTTTGGTTTCATATTTAGCTAGTCACAATTTTTCCTTTTATCTCTGTGAACTACAAAACACTAAGTAATTTGCTAGTGCTATATCAGTACCTGTAATAACAGTTCTGTAGTTCTGTTCTAGGGTTCATTTTATCCATAGATATTGTGACGAGACCAGTCTCGCCACATTGCATTGGAGGAGCCTGGTTGCCCGCCTGCTGCAATATGACTATGGACCTAGGGGCTTTTACCCATTTAAGACTGTATTTGGGCATGAAAATGTGCCTGCGGTCGGTCAGAAAAGGACTTACGTCTAACTTTTTAACGCCTGGAGGGATTTCTATGATTTTTGGTTATGTTTGCATTTGAAGTATGCTGATTCTGAAAATGTAAGTTTTATTTGAATGTGATGCATATTTTAGAAGTTATGTAAATGTTGCTTTTGGCATGAGGTGGCTTTGCCACACCTATTGTCGGGTGTGCTAAGTATTCCTGTTCCATGCTAATGACCTTGCATTGTTCTGGCCAGGTGGCTAGATAATTAGTTTAGTGTTATTTTGTGCCTGTTTACAAATCTATCTGCATATGCTAATGCAATGAGACTCACATTACCTGATAGTGTATATAATGTGTTTGTGGGGATTTAATAAACAGTCCACTGCTTGAACTTCACACGGAGCCTTGTCTCGTGCTTGGGGGGATTCACTGTATGCTGTACGAGACTGATTGCCAGGAGTGTAAGCTGATGTATGCTTTTCCTGTTCATCTGCTAGCAGCTATTCGTGAGGTTCCAGGTTGGAGTGCTATTTTGTACCCAGTTCGGGAGTATGGTGTTCCTGCAAGTAGCTGTGCCTGTCTAGCAGAAAGGGGCATATCTACTAAACGGATTTTAACCCCTTGTCTGCTGAAACGGTCCGTTACATTTGGTGGCAGCGGTGGGATCGTTCCTACGGCCAGAAGGACAGCTACAGGAGACACCATTGCTCTGGATTTTACAATTGAGGGCAATGCATGTCCCAGTACAGCGACCCTGACAGCACCAGCATGGAACCAGCAGTGGAGTTCGATGAGGGTGCCATGGATGACCGAGATGCAGTCCGTAAAGGCATCTGGTACCAGGCACTGGGCATTGTGGAGTACCAGCGGGGTGAGAGACTCCCCAAGGAAGACCAGCGGTTGCAGAAGCGAGTAGCCCTGCGGATGCCCTTCCTGGGGGAGCAGCCCCGGGAGGAATGGGTAAAAGAATTGGAGCTCCGGGTATGGCAGGAGATGTGGCTGGAGGATGCCTACCAGGCGCTGTGGTGGTGTGTTGCACAGTACCTGCCCTGGACAGCCGAGCATGACAAGCCAGAGGGAGAGGAGTTTGATGGTCCTGGCTTGTTATGGGAGTCTTTTTCAGAGCTGGAATTTGGAAGCCCTACACAAGCCCGGTTCAATTATCTCTTGGAGTGGAGGGAGAGCAGGTATGACTGGGACGACGCTCACGAAATTGAGCAAGACCTGGTCCACCTGGTGACCCGGGAGATGGAGCTAGAACAGGGCTACCAGCAGCTGTTCCAATACTATGAGAAGGCTCAGCAGGAGAGAAGCAGGACAGACCCAGAGCCAGACCCATTCAGAGGGGACGAGGTGGTAAAGTTTTACTGGGAAGAACCCCAGGTGGCCGGTAGAGATGGGACCGAGGTCTCTCCACCGGTCCTGCAGGGAATTGGGAGCCCAGTCTCCATTCCCCAGCGGCAGTGTAAAGTGCAGGGAGAGGAGAGCAGCGTCCTCCCTCCCCAGCGGCTGGCTGAGTTACAGGGGGCAGAGGTAGTTGTTCCTGCCCCCCAGCAGCAGAGTGATATGCCAGGAAGGCAGTGTGAAGTGCAGGGAGAGGAGAGCAGTGTCCTCCCTCCCCAGCGGCAGCATGATTTTTTGGGAATTGGGAGCCCAGTCTCCATTCCCCAGCGGCAGTGTGATGTGCCGGGAATTGGGAGCCCAGTCTCCATGCCCCAGCGGCAGAGTATCCTACAGGGAATAGAGAGCCCAGTCTCCTTTCCCCAGCAACAGGACACTGTATTGGGAGCAGAGACAGTCGGTCTCCCTCCCCAGGGGCTGGAAGTATATTTGGGAGAGGAGCTTGTTACCCCCTCTCCCCATTGGCAGAGTGATATCCAGGGAATTGGGAGCGCAGTCTCCATCCCTCAGCGGCAGATTGAGTTACAGGGGGCAGACACAGTTGGTCCTGTCCCCCTGTGGCAGATTGAGCTATTGGGAATTGGGAGCCCAGTCTCCATCCCACAGCAGCAGCTTAACATACCAGGGGGAGACAGTAAGCCCCCCAACAGTGCAGATGGGACCGTGGTCTCTGCACTCACAGCACAGGGGGTAGGGACAGTCGGTCCTGACCCCCAGCAACAGGGCTGTTTAGCCAAAGGGGAGACAGTCGGTCTCCCCCTCCAACAACCCGTCTCCAACCAGGCTACTTCTGTGGTAGTGCTGGCACCAGGGCAGAGTACCGCTGGTCTCTGCCCACTCAGCAACCCACCAAGGCAGTCTGCCAGTCTCCCACACAGCCAAGGTGAGGCACCTGGACATGGACAAATTTCTCTTCTACCCAGGTGTAGTAGCCAGTTCTTTTGGGTGGGCTGTACTGCTGTTTCTGTTTTGTGGGTGGGCTGCTGGACTAACAAGGGCACTGACCGGCAGAAGGTCAGGTACCCTGTTAGTCTTTTTGGAAAGGGGGAGAGATGTGACGAGACCAGTCTCGCCACATTGCATTGGAGGAGCCTGGTTGCCCGCCTGCTGCAATATGACTATGGACCTAGGGGCTTTTACCCATTTAAGACTGTATTTGGGCATGAAAATGTGCCTGCGGTCGGTCAGAAAAGGACTTACGTCTAACTTTTTAACGCCTGGAGGGATTTCTATGATTTTTGGTTATGTTTGCATTTGAAGTATGCTGATTCTGAAAATGTAAGTTTTATTTGAATGTGATGCATATTTTAGAAGTTATGTAAATGTTGCTTTTGGCATGAGGTGGCTTTGCCACACCTATTGTCGGGTGTGCTAAGTATTCCTGTTCCATGCTAATGACCTTGCATTGTTCTGGCCAGGTGGCTAGATAATTAGTTTAGTGTTATTTTGTGCCTGTTTACAAATCTATCTGCATATGCTAATGCAATGAGACTCACATTACCTGATAGTGTATATAATGTGTTTGTGGGGATTTAATAAACAGTCCACTGCTTGAACTTCACACGGAGCCTTGTCTCGTGCTTGGGGGGATTCACTGTATGCTGTACGAGACTGATTGCCAGGAGTGTAAGCTGATGTATGCTTTTCCTGTTCATCTGCTAGCAGCTATTCGTGAGGTTCCAGGTTGGAGTGCTATTTTGTACCCAGTTCGGGAGTATGGTGTTCCTGCAAGTAGCTGTGCCTGTCTAGCAGAAAGGGGCATATCTACTAAACGGATTTTAACCCCTTGTCTGCTGAAACGGTCCGTTACAGATATGGTACAGCAAGTGAGCATTGTCAGCCAAGGAAAGGAAGTGTGCTACTGGCTGGGTCACCAGGAAAAAAGAGGAAACAAGAACACTAATGCAGCCACAAAATCACATTAAAAAGCATGTAATAAGCATTCACATCATAGATGTGGGAAGATACTGTGATTCAAAAGCATTAATAATGTGCACAGTGCAGTGGCCCATGATGACCAGAAATTGAAGTTTAGTTGACCATCCTCTACAAATCCTTGTTTTCATTTGTACTGCTTATGGAAAAAGCCTGAGAGTGCATTAAACCAAATTTGATCTTCATTTACTGACCGGTTTACTGCTTCCCAGGTGATGTTACTCCAGTGAATGGAAGAATGTAGGGTACCACCAGTAATAAAAAAGACTGTTAACTTAGCAAAATTAATGTTCACAATAATGTGATGTTTTGCTCCCTTTAATCATCCACTCCACATCCACCAAAAATCTGACATTTTAAATTGCCTTGGCACATGCTGCAAATACGAGGTCATATCTGTTTATAATGATCAGCATCATGGGTGATTAACAGCATGCCACACCTCATGCCCCAATATTTTGAACTCCTTTATTGAATACATTTCTTAACAAGTCACAAACCAGACCCATTAGTGCCTATTCTCACACTACAAGAAAGTCCTCTTATGCTCTAGAATTAGGCTGTGAAAAAAAAACAATGTAAAACCTACAGGAGGTTCATTTCATAGGGCAGTCATGTTCGATTTTTCATCTGTTGCGGTACATTAGCAGCCCATTCATAACGTCTGCCTTAATCGAACACATATTAATGCATGACATAATGCACCTTAACGCACCAGTGGGTTAATGTAACACAATGGATTGCTAAAGTGTGAAAAGACCTTGAATGTTTTAAAATATGTATGTATTATCAGCTTGATAAAAACAGGCTTAGCATGTACAGTACATTGAATACACACATACTGTAAATCTTTACTTAGAATCTATGGATCTGGCATGGTTATCCCATCATACCTAACATATTCCCAAAATCATTGTTTGCATGAATTAGAAATAGTACAGAAGCACCAATATTTTTTTCAAATACATATTTTTTTCTCAATAAAATTTTATTGAAAAATAGGTAACATCATAATGATCATACATGCAAATGTCCACATTTTGCATAAGTGCATAGACCAAATATGAATCATGTCACATCATTTGTAATACAAACATTTGCTATTCTGAATAGAGTTGAGCGGACACCTGGATGTCCGTGTTCGGCGGGTTCGGCCGAACTTGAAAAAAAAGTCCGGACACCGAACCCCATGGAAGTCAATGGGGACCCAAACTTTCAGGCACTAAAATGGTTCTAAAACACCAATGGAAAGGGCTAGAGTGCTGCAAATGGCAGCAAAACGTAGTTAAGAGCATGGCAAGTGCTCTGCAAACAAATGTGGATAGGGAAATAACTTAAAACAAAAAAAAAACAGAAAAATAAAACAATGTTCTTCATCTGTGAAGGACGAGGCCCATAGGGAGTAGGAGGGAGGTTGAGGTGGTGGTGGATGTGGCGGTGTCATAGGCGTGCGCACAGGGTGTGCCGGGTGTGCCTGGGCACACCCTAATCATCTAGGGCATATTAGCATTATTTCTCTGTTTGCCAGTGAGGAGATGGGAAAGATCTCCCTCGGACCTGCTCTGCCATAAGAGAAAAGCCACACACTTCTATTTCACTTTGCCAGCAGGGAGAGTAATGTACCGGGGCCATATACATGTAGGCAAACACATGCATGTGTATTTAAACTTTGGGGTGCACACCCTAATGCAATAGGCTGTGCACACCTATGGGCGGTGTAGGTGGAAGCGGCGGTGGAGGAGGACGAGGTAGCCAACACTGCTTTTTTTCAGTCATTTTAAATGAGGGTACACCCCAAAAGAGTGAGAAAGATCAAAAATAGAACAATGGCTGGGTAAGGTCGGTATCCATCACTATTCTGCACAAGGTACGGAAAAGTCCTGTGGGATCCATGCCTGGTTCATTTTAATGAACGTGAGCTTGTCCACATGATCTCTGGCCAGGCGGCTGTGCTTGTCTGTGATAACGCCCCCAGCCGTGCTATATACACGTTCAGATAATACACTGGCTGCAGGGCACGCCAGCACCACCAAGGCGTAAAGGGCAAGCTCAGGTCATGTGCCCAATTTGGAGACCCAGAAGTTGAAGGGGGCAGACCCGTCATTCACTACATGTAGGCGTGTACACACATACTGCTCCACCATGTTGGTGAAATGCTGCCTCCTGCTAAGACGTTCCATATGAGCTGCTGGTGCTGCTGTTTGTTGTGGCGTGCTGACAAAGCTTTTCCACATTTCGGCCATGCTAACCCTGCCTTCTGAGTTGCTGGTGGTGCCCTGGTTGCATTGGCAACCTCTTCCTCCTCCTCCTCCTCCTCTGCCTTGGCCTTGTGCTTCCACTGTGGCCCCGCTGTCAGGTGGGAATGCCAGCAGCATCGCGTCTACCAGCGTGCGATTGTACTCGCGCATCTTGCGATCGCACTCCAGTGAGTGAATTAAGGACGGTACATTGTCCTTGTAACGGGGATCCAGCAGCGTGGCCACCCAGTAATCAGCACAAGTTAGAATGTGGGCAACTCGGCGGTCGTTGTGGAGACACTGCAGCATGTAATCACATATGTGTGCCAGGCTGCCCAGAGGCAATGAAAGGCTGTCCTCTGTGGGAGGTGTATCGTCTGTGTCCTCTGTATCCCCCCAGCCACACACCAGTGATGGCCATGAGCTGGCCTGGGTGCCACCCTGCAGTGAACATGGTTCCATCTCCTCCTCCATCTCCTCCTCCTCATCCTCCTCATCCTCCAGAACTGTGCCCCTGCTGGACAATTGTGTCCCTGGCGTTTGTGGGTGCAGAAACCCACCCTCGGAGCCACTTGCGAATGACTGCCCTGAAAGCCTTGGAAATGTTATCTCTTCATCCTCCTCCTCCTCCTCATCCTGTGCCACATCCTCTTCCATCATTGCCCCGAATCGTTTTTTGAAGGAGGCATAGAAGTGGGATAGTTAAGCTGACAACGGCGTCATCGGCACTGGCCATGTTGGTGGAGTACTCAAAACAGCGCAACAAGGCACACAGGTCTCGCATGAAGGCCCAGTTATTGGTGGTGAAGTGGTGCTGTTCCACAGAGCGACTCACACGTGCGTGCTGCAGCTGAAACTCCACTATGGCCTGCTGCTGCTCGCACAGTCTTTCCAGCATGTGCAAGGTGGAGTTCCCCCTTGTGGGCACGTCACATATGAGGCGGTGAGCGGGAAGGCAGTGCTGACAGGCGAGCAGCAGCAGGGTGAGAACGCCGAAAGTGCGCACAGACGGCCCACACTTTCTGCAGCAGCTCTGACATATCGGGGTAATTTTTAAGGAACCTCTGCACCACCAAATTCAGCACATGCGCCAGGCAAGGGATGTGCGTCAAACCGGCTAGGCCCAGAGCTGCTATGAGATTTCGCTCGTTATCGCATACCACCAGGCCGGGCTTGAGGCTCGCTGGCAGCAACCACTCAATTGTCTGCTGTTCCATGCTCCTCCACAACTCCTGCGCGGTGTGTGGTTTTTCCCCCAAACAGGCAAGTTTTAAAACTGCCTGCTGTCGTTTATCCCTGGCTGTGCTGAAGTTGGTGGTGAAGGTGTTACGCTGACCGGATGAGGAGGCGGTAGAGGATGAGGAAGTGGAGTAGGAGGAGTTAGGAACAGGAGGCAAACTGAAGCACCCTGCAATCCTCGGTGGTGGAAGGACATGCACCAAATTGCTATCCGCCTCAGGCCCATCCGCCACTTCATTTACCCAGTGTGCCATTAGGGAGATATAACGCCCCTGACCGTGCTTACTGGTCCATGTATCGGTAGTTAGGTGGACCTTGGCACAGATGGCGTTGCGCAGTGCACACCTGACTTTTTCCCCCACTTGGTTGTGCAGGGAAGGGATGGCTTGCCTGGAAAAGTAGTGGCGGCTGGGCACGACGTACTGTGGGACAGCCACCGACATAAGGCTTTTAAAACTGTGCGTCTCCACCAGACGGAATGACAGCATTTCAAAGGCCAAGTATTTTGAAATGCTGGCATTCAGGGCCAGGGATCGCGGGTGGGTAGGGGGGTACTTCCTCTTCCTCTGAAGTGTTTGGGAGATGGAAAGCTGAACGCTTCCACGGGACATTGTGGAGATGGTTGGTGACCCAGGTGGTGGTGTTGCTGACAGATCGTCTGTTTGCGGGGTGGCAGGTGCCGGTATCACTACAGAGGTGGAGGGAGAGGCCGAGACTGCAGCAGAAGAGGAAGCAGGTGGAGCCAGAGACCTTTCTTGGTTTTGAAGGTGTCTACTCCACTGCAGCTCGTGCTTTGCACTTAGATGCCTGATCATGCAGGTTGTGCTCAGGTTGAGAAGGTTTATGCCTCGCTTCAGGTTCTGATTGCACAGGGTGCAAACCACTCGTGTCCTGTCATCAGCACATTTTCTGAAGAACTTCCATGCTAGAGAACTCCTTTGAGCTGGCTTTGGTGCGCTCGGTCCCTTGCTGCGTTGGGCAGTAGCAGGCGTAGTGTCTAGGGCATGGCCGCTCCGCTTCTGCACCCTCTTCTGCTGTGCTGGTGGCTCTGTGCGACCACCGCCTCTTCCACCAAACTACTCAGGTCACCTGCATGACCTTCATTCCATGTGGGGTCGAGGACCTCATCGTCCTCCACATCATCTTCCACCCAGTCTTCACCCCTGCCCTCCTTGTCGGTCTCCACAATTCTGAGTGCCGCAGCAGTTGGCACCTGCGTTTCGTCATCATCGGAGACGTGCTGCGATGGTCCTTCCATGTACTCATCTTGAGAAATAAGTGGTTGGGCATCGCTGCACTCAATCTCTTCCACTTCTGGGGCAGGGCTAGGTGGATGGCCCTGGGAAACCCTGCTGACAGAGTCATCAAAAAGAAGAAGAGACTGCTGCATGACTTGGGGCTCAGACTGCTTGCCTGATTTGCAAGGGGGTGAGGTGAAAGAGGGTTGGACATTGGCTGCAGGTGCCAACTCTGACCTTTCTGCAGTAGACTGGGTGGGAGACAATGTGAAGGAACTGGAGGCACTGTCAGCAACCCAATCTACTATCGCCTGTACTTCTCCTGGCCTCATCACTTCTAGAGGCGCATGATGCCCTACCAAATACTGCTGCAGGTTCTGTCGCCTACTCACACTTGAGGAAGGTGTTTCACTTGTGCGTGTAGCTGGCACAGATCGACCACGTCCTCTCCTTGCAACAGGAGCTCTACCAGCAGCACCACGACCCAGGCCACGGCCCCTATTTGACGGTCTCCTCATATTTCTGTAATTTATGATCTTGCCCTAGAAAGGTGTTTATTGAATAGCGGAACAAAACAACAACAGTATCGCACGGGTGTATCTCACAGTCAAATATGCAAAGTATGACGCAAATTTAATTTTTTTCACCCCAAAAGGGTGTATATTGAATAGCGGAATAGAAAAAAGGATATAAAACGGTGTATCTCACACGTACAAACACAGACTAGGCCCCAATTACAATTTTTTTGTACCCTAAAGAGAGGATGAGGAAGAGGAGTAGGAGGAGTTCGGAACAGGAGGCAAACTGAAGCGCCCTGCAATCCTTGGCGGTGGAAGGAGATGCGCCAAACAAATTTAAAAGGTGTATCTCACACGTACCGATACAGACTATGCCATAATTTAATTTTTTACACTCGAAAAGGGTGTATATTGAATAGCGCAATAGGAAAAATTTTATAAAACGGTGTATCTCACACGTACAAACACAGACTAGGCCCCGATTACAATTTTTTGTACCCTAAAGGCAGGATGAGGATGATGAGTAGGAGGAGTTCGGAACAGGAGGCAAACTGAAGCACCCTGCAATCCTCGGCGGTGGAAGATGCGCCCCTGTAACGCTCCTGCGTTTCTTATATGGTGTGGATTTTCAGCTGCAGAAATAGTTCCACGTCAGTAGTCATGTAAGAGATATGCTGAGATACCATTCCCAACCTCAATGACTCATCATGTGTGGAAGGTCTTATTTCAGCCAGTAAATACACACAATTAGCAAACTGGTTCCTAGAGTGACTTTATGTATGTGGTAACACAATGATGAAGGTTGAGGGATAGGTTGAGTGGAGGTGGTAGGTGATAGACACTTGAAGGTGAGACAGTAGCAGATGGATGCAGGAAGGTTTAGCAATGTTGTATGATAGCAGATGATAGAATAGCAGGTGGACATACAAAAGAGATCAACCCAGTGCAGAAAAGTAGCAGTAGTCTCAAGAGCTAGCAATCTAGTTATGCAGATGTGATAAACAGTCTTTACTATGCAGAGCTAGATAGTGTAAGCTTAGTATAAGTTTATAGAGAATTCCCCTGCGGGGTACTTAGCACTATTAGCGATACAGCCGAAGGGTGGTTCAGGAGAGGCGGATGATCCAGTAGCGGGATACAGGGATCAGCGCAGCGAGGTTCCGTCAGCGAAGTAAGCTTGCAAGCATGGAAGCTTCAAGCAAGGTTAGCATCCAGGTAAGGGTGTTTGAACGAACACATGTGAGTGAGAACCGGCACTTTAAATAGCCATCTAGTCCGGCGCTGGGTGATGACAGCTCCAGTCTTAAAGGTGTATGCGCACCTTTCCAAAAGTAAATGGTGGGGCGCATACACTTGTGGAAAGTGTAATTTAGGGTACCAAAGGTACTGGAACATTACAATACCCCCCCCTTAAGGCCTGCTCCTGAAGGCCTCTGGAGCTGGTTTGTCTGGGTATCTCGCATGAAAATTGCGGATTAATCTAGGGGCATGTATGTCAGAGGTGTTTAGCCAGGTGTCGTCTTGGGGCCCATAGTTCTTCCATCTAACCAAGTACTGAAGTCTTCTTCTGTAGATACGAGAATCCAGAATCTCTTTTATCTCGTATTCTTCTCCACCTTCAACTTGTACAGGAGGGGGAGGTGGAATATTAGGCCTTATTCCTTGGTCCGGAACATGGGGTTTTAGTAGCGACACATGGAAAATGGGATGGATTTTTAGGTCCATTGGCAATGTAAGCTGCACTGCAGCTTTTCCAATAAGTTTCTTGATTGGGAAAGGTCCCAAGAACAGAGGTCCAAGCTTTTTGCTAGGGATCTTCAGTCTCAAGTTTTTTGTTGAGAGCCAAACGAGGTCCCCGATAGTATACTGTGGAGAAGGTCTTCTACGAAGATCATAGTACTTCTTTTGTTGACTGTGAGCGTGTGCAATGGTAGTATTTAGTAAACCCAGAGAATCCTTTATTTGGGTAAGATAGTCTGAGGCTACTGGGTTATTTGAAGGAAGGATGCGTGGAGGGAGAATAGAGGGATGGAACCCATAGTTCAAGTAGAACGGACTCTGCTTGGTTGTACTGTGAGTTGCGTTGTTGTAGGCAAATTCTGCCAGGGGGAGAAGATCCAACCAATCATCCTGTTGGTAAGAAGTGTAACAACGTAAATACTGCTCGATGCATTGGTTGACTCTTTCAGTCTGTCCGTTGGTCTGCGGATGGTAAGGAGAAGTGAGCTTCCGCTCAATCCGTAGTATGTGACATAGTTCTTGCCAGAATTTAGAAATAAATTGGGATCCACGGTCAGACAGAAGAGTTTTTGGGATACCATGTAATCTGAAGACATGTTTCATCAGGAGTTCTGCCGTTTGTTTGGACGAAGGTAGTCTGCGAATAGCAATGAAATGTGCCATCTTTGTCAGATGGTCCACTGACACCAAGATGGTATTAAATCCTTTGGAAGGAGGCAATTCTACGATGAAGTCCAATGACAAAACCTCCCATGGAGTTTGGGTTATTGGTAGACTGCATAGTAGACCGGATGGTCTCGTAGTGTCAATTTTGGACCTGGCACAGACATTGCATGAAGAGACGAATTTTTGTATAGATGTTTTCATGTCAGGCCACCAAAATTGTCGAGAAATCAAATTGAAACTCTTTGTCATACCCATATGTCCTGCCATAGGCACATCATGCGATAATTCCAAGATCTTGGTGCGTAGGGTAGGTGGTATGTAAAGTTTGTCGTTGTAGTAGAGGAAGCCTTCTGCATCAGTATTTAGTTGTGGTGGGGGTGAATCCAAACTTATACCATGCAGAACCTCTTCCTTTAAGGAACGGACAACTCCAATAATGCGTTTGTGAGGTATTATAGGAACGGAAGGGATTTCAAAGTAGTTTTCTTCAGTTAGTCGTGATAGTGCATCCGCCTTTTTATTCTTATCTGCAGGTGTGTAGGTCACTAGGAAGTTAAACCTTAGAAAGAATGGTGACCATCGTACCTGTCGATGCGAGAGAGTTTTGCTAGTCTGAAGATATTGGAGGTTTTTATGGTCCGTGTATATAATTATTGGTAGTTGGGTGCCTTCGAGTAAATGTCGCCAATTCTCCAGAGCCAATTTTATAGCAAGCAGTTCCTTTTCACCCACGGGGTAATTTATCTCGGGACTGCTCAGGGATTTAGAAAAAAAAGCGACTGGATGAAGTGGTGAAGTGTGGGTAGGTCGTTGGGAGAGTATTGCTCCTACTGCCATGTTTGACGCATCTACCTCCAGAATGTATTGGAGGGATGGGTCTGGATGGCGTAATATGGGAGCGGAAGTAAACCTTGTCTTTAACAAGTGGAAAGCCTTATTTGCTTCTTCTGACCATTTAAATGGTATTTTTATGCTAGTGAGCTGTGTGAGGGGTCTCACAATAGCAGAAAAGTTTTTTATGAACTTCCTGTAGAAATTTGAAAATCCCAGGAATCGCTGTAGCGCCTTGCGTGTAGTTGGTGTAGGCCAATCCTGAATGCAGGATATTTTACTCATGTCCATCTCTATTCCTGTTTTGGATATGATGTAGCCTAGAAAGAGTACCTCATCTTTATGGAACAAGCATTTCTTCAGCTTCACATAAAGATTATGTGCAAGCAATCTCGATAATACAAGTCTTACATGTCTTATGTGTTCCGACAGGGTCCGTGAATATATAAGTATATCGTCCAGATATACCACAACACAGACATCTAGTAAGTCTTTAAAAATATCGTTTATAAAACGTTGGAAAACTGCAGGGGCATTGCATAGGCCGAATGGCATCACAAGATATTCGAACAATCCGTATCTAGTTCTGAATGCAGTCTTCCACTCGTGTCTATCACGGATTCGAATGAGATTGTATGCTCCTTTCAGGTCTAATTTTGAAAAATAGGTAGCTCCACGCACCTGCTCAATGAGCTCAGGGATAAGCGGTAGAGGATAGCGATCTTTTATTGTGATAGCATTCAATTTCCTGTAGTCGATGATAGGTCTGAGACTTGAATCTTTATTGCGAACAAAAAAGAGTCCTGCTGCTGTGGAAGAAGTGGAAGGTCTAATAAAACCTTTTTCCAAGTTCTCATCCAAATAGGTTTTGAGATGGGCAAGTTCATCCTGTGTATGAGGATAAACATGACCGAACGGCAATTTGCTATTTGGGAGTAGATCAATGCTACAATCATAGTCTCGATGAGGAGGTAATGCTTGAGCATTTTTCTCAAGAAAAACCTCAGAAAGATCCTGATAACATAGTGGTGCAATCTCATCTGTCACCACAGACAGAATCTTCCCGGAAAACGGGAGGTTACACGTTTCCTCGCAATAACAAGAAGGGAAGGTCAAGGACCGTTTCTTCCAATCTATGGTTGGTTGGTGTGTGTGCAACCAGGGAAGTCCCAACACAATGGGAAAGTGGGGTGATGGTATTAAATCGAAGGTAGAAGTCTCCCTATGAGACTCGTTAATAGTGACTAGAAGTGCTTGTGTCTGATCGGTGATCGGACCAGAGGATAACGGAACACCGGTAATAAGATTTACTGAGACAGGTTTGAGTTTAGAAATAATAGGAATTTTATTTAAAGCAGCAAAACATATATCCATATAATTTCCACAAGATCCTGTGTCAATCATGGCCTTAGTAGTAATCCTGTTCTGGTCCCACTGTAATGTCAAAAAAACAGAAATGTAGGGGTTAGTGAATGAAGTTGTCAATCCTCCTAGGGAGACATGTGAACACTCACCCTTCTTTTTGTTGACTAGGGGACAGACGTTTATCTTGTGATCCGGGGATGCACAGTACAAGCAGAGATTTTCATTTCGTCTTTTGGCTTTTTCCATAGTTGATAGCGGTGGGCGTATGGTTCCTACCTCCATAGGAACGGCCAGACTCCGAGAGTAAACGGATAATGGCATTCCCATCTTTTCAGCCTTTCTTTCTCGTAGTCTTCTATCTATGGTAATACTGAGTTGTATTAATGCATCCAGGGTTTTTGGCAGATCCGCTCGGGCGAGCTCGTCCTTAACGGCTTCTGATAGGCCAAGCCTAAATTGGGTTTTCAGAGATGCATCATTCCATTCTGAATCAAGGGTCCATCTCTTGAACTCTGCGACAAAGTCTTCTACAGGCCTCCTTCCTTGTTTCAAGGATCTTAACTGAAGATCAGCAGTACTCTGCCTATTGGGGTCATCATATAGGCTAGTGAGCTCTGCCAGGAACAAGGCATAGGAGTTGAGAAGCTGGTCGTTTTTCTCAAAAAGAGAATCTGCCCAGGCTCGAGGATCGCTTGATAGGTAAGAAATAATAGTACAAACCTTAATGTGATCAGTAAGGTAGGTACGAGGTTTTAGCAAAAAAAGTAACTCACATGCGTTTTTAAATTCGCAAATTATTTTGCGATCGCCTGTAAATACTAAAGGGGGATTTATCTTGGGTTCAGGGGACTGAGCAGAGGTAAGTTGTGTCAGTCTAATTACCTGCTGCGACAGAGCCTGATTGTCTTCTTTTAATTCAGCAAGTGCGTGTATTAACGCAGATACTTGCTGTTTTAATTGTGTCACCTGAGTGGTTATTTCTGGAACTATTTCTGCTGAATCCATTTTTAGGTTCGTTCAATCTGTAACGCTCCTGCGTTTCTTATATGGTGTGGCTTTTCAGCTGCAGAAATAGTTCCACGTCAGTAGTCATGTAAGAGATATGCTGAGATACCATTCCCAACCTCAATGACTCATCATGTGTGGAAGGTCTTATTTCAGCCAGTAAATACACACAATTAGCAAACTGGTTCCTAGAGTGACTTTATGTATGTGGTAACACAATGATGAAGGTTGAGGGATAGGTTGAGTGGAGGTGGTAGGTGATAGACACTTGAAGGTGAGACAGTAGCAGATGGATGCAGGAAGGTTTAGCAATGTTGTATGATAGCAGATGATAGAATAGCAGGTGGACATACAAAAGAGATCAACCCAGTGCAGAAAAGTAGCAGTAGTCTCAAGAGCTAGCAATCTAGTTATGCAGATGTGATAAACAGTCTTTACTATGCAGAGCTAGATAGTGTAAGCTTAGTATAAGTTTATAGAGAATTCCCCTGCGGGGTACTTAGCACTATTAGCGATACAGCCGAAGGGTGGTTCAGGAGAGGCGGATGATCCAGTAGCGGGATACAGGGATCAGCGCAGCGAGGTTCCGTCAGCGAAGTAAGCTTGCAAGCATGGAAGCTTCAAGCAAGGTTAGCATCCAGGTAAGGGTGTTTGAACGAACACATGTGAGTGAGAACCGGCGCTTTAAATAGCCATCTAGTCCGGCGCTGGGTGATGACAGCTCCAGTCATAAAGGTGTATGCGCACCTTTCCAAAAGTAAATGGTGGGGCGCATACACTTGTGGAAAGTGTAATTTAGGGTACCAAAGGTACCGGAACATTACAGCCCCAAAAGATTGGAAGGTGTATCTCACACATACCGATACAGACTATGCCGCAATTTAATTATTTTTACCCCAAGGGTGTAGATTGAATAGCGGAATAGAAAATATGATATCAAAAGGTGTATCTCACACGTACAGACCCAGACTAGGCCCTGATTACAATTTTTTGTACCCTAAAGGCAGGATGAGGAGTAGGAGGAGTTCGGAATAGGAGGCAAACTGAAGCACCCTGCAATCCTCGGCGGTGGAAGATGCGCCCCAAAAGATTGGAAGGTGTATCTCACACATACCGATACAGACTATGCCGCAATTTAATTATTTTTACCCCAAGTGTGTAGATTGAATAGCGGAATAGAAAATATGATATCAAAAGGTGTATCTATCTCACACTTACAGACCCAGACTAGGCCCTGATTACTATTTTTTGTACCCTAAAGGCAGGATGAGGAGTAGGAGGAGTTCGGAACAGGAGGCAAACTGAAGCACCCTGCAATCCTCGGCGGTGGAAGATGCGCCCCAAAAGATTGGAAGGTGTATCTCACACGTACCGATACAGACTATGCCTCAATTTAATTCTTTTTACCCCAAGGGTGTAGATTGAATAGCGGAATAGAAAATATGATATCAAAAGGTGTATCTATCTCACACGTACAGACCCAGACTAGGCCCTGATTACTATTTTTTGTACCCTAAAGGCAGGATGAGGAGTAGGAGGAGTTCGGAACAGGCAGGAGGCACACTGAAGCACCCTGCAATCCTCGGCAGTGTAAGATGAGCCCCAAAAATTGGAAAGGTGTATCTCACACGTACCGATACAGACTATCCCGCAATTTAATTATTTTTACCCCAAGGGTGTAGATTGAATAGCGGATTAGAAAATATGATATCAAAAGGTGTATCTGTCTCACACGTACAGACCCAGACTAGGCCCTGATTAATATTTTTTGTACCCTAAAGGCAGGGTGAGGAGTAGGAGGAGTTCGGAACAGGCAGGAGGCAAACTGAAGCACCCTGCAATCCCTGGCGGTGTAAGATGAGCCCCAAAAATTGGAAAGGTGTATCTCACAAGTACCGATACAGACTATGCCGCAATTTAATTCTTTTTACCCCATGGGTGTAGATTGAATAGCGGAATAGAAAATATGATATCAAAAGGTGTATCTATCTCATACGTACAGACCCAGACTAGGCCCCGATTACTATTTTTTGTACCCTAAAGGCAGGATGAGGAGTAGGAGGAGTTCAGAACAGGCAGGAGGCAAACTGAAGCACCCTGCAATCCTCGGCGGTATAAGATGCGCCCCATAAATTGGAAAGGTGTATCTCACATATACCGATACAGACTATCCCGCAATTTAATTATTTTTACCCCAAAGGGTGTAGATTGAATAGCGGAATAGAAAATATGATATAAAATTGGTGATTTTTCAATAGCACATGTGAACACAGCAGTGTCTTATGTCAGTCAGCTCTGCTGCAGGCTATGAAGGGGAAAAAAAAAGAAAATTCCCCTTTAAGTTTGTAATTTTTAAATAGATTAGTACAGACTATGCCACAATTTTATTTTTTAACCCAAAAGGGTGTATATTGAATAGTGGAATAGAAAAAAGTGTATAAAATTGAAAATCATCACTCAATAATAGCACATGTTAACACAGCAGTGTCTTATCACAGTCAGCAGCACTGAAGCAAAAACGCTGCACACAACTGACTGATAAAAATAGATTTTTTTCTCCCTCCTCCTCAGCGGGCAAAAAGATTGTGTTCACTGCACCACCCCACACACAGCAAAATCGATGTAGAACACTGACCCTGCCTATTCTCCAGCCTCGCCCTAAAATGATCGATAAGATCGTTCACTGGCACTGCACAACCAACCCCCCACACAGCAAAATCGATGTAGAACACTGACCCTGCCTATTCTCCAGCCTCGCCCTAAAATGCCCTAATAACTCGCCCTGCCTGCAGCACTCCGACCTGTCCCTGCATTCTTTTCGGACACAATACAATTTTTCACTGTCTGTCCCTAATCAGCAGCCAGCACGTATGATGTGTGCTCTCTCCCTAAACTACAGCAGAATGGCACAGCGCGCTGGGGCTCTCGAACTTATAAAGACATGGTCACATGCTTCAGATGGCCAATCACAGCTACTTATACATTAGTAGGCATGGCTGGGATGGCTTAAGGCACACCAGTTAAATGCTTGTCGATTGGCTGTTGAAAGCCCGCCATTAAAAGTGCGCCATTACATACAAACCCGGAAATAAAATGACCGAACACGGATTTTAAACCCGAACATACAGTAAAGTTTTCGGGTCCGTGTTCGGGTAACAAAAATCCAATTATTTGGTACGAACCCGAATAATACAGTCCGTGTTCGCTCAACACTAATTCTGAACCTTCCTTCCAAACACTTTGCATATTATTTTATATGTACTGTGATTCTGTACTTGCCAAATATGCTGCAGAAATCTCTCTCCACTAAGTCTGGCTGCAGCTATTTTAACTGTGGGCAGCTTAAGCTGCTGCGTCTTCATTTCCGGGATTTACACACACACATACACATATATACACATATATACACACACACACACACTCACACATACACATACATACAGACTGACAGACACACTCACGTCACTGCTTGCCTTCATATTTCTCCTCTCTCAATGAATACTCATGGATCTCTTCAGTCTCCTGTTATCTCCGCCCTCATCCAGCCTCTCATTGGTTCTCCTATGACTCATCCCTCCTCTCTTGCTGACAAACTCTCACAAGAGTGAGCGAGAGCTGTGCATGATGTCATTAGCCTAGGTTTATGACCAGACAAGAGGAAGTGGGCTGTATAAGGTATTTACTGGCAGAAAAAAATGTTTTACTATCCAAAGTTAAAACAACAAGGGCAGAAGATTTAATAGATGGAAAGATGAAAAAATGACTAAAGGTCCGCTTTAACCCATGGTTAGAACATCTTACGGCTGAGATTATAATGTACCATATGCAATCCAAATTTGTGTAACAAAAGAAAAGAAGAAAAAAAAGGATATAAGATAAAAGAAAGGATATCGTATTCGCATTTATTAAAATATTTTTGTAACATTGGCCCAGTGGGGTTGATTTACTAAAAGCAATTAGTCTTTGCACTTTTGCAACTGCAGTTGCACTCTGCAAGTACAGTTGCTCCAGAGCTTAGTAAATGAGGTAAAGCTTCACTCTACAAAGAATACCCAATCACATGCAAGGAGAAATAGAAAAAGCATTTTTGCTTGCACATGATTGGATGATGGAAGTCAGCAGAGCTCTCCCTCATTTTCTAAGCTCTAGAGCAACTGCGCTTCCAAAAGTGCACAGTCTATTTGCCTTTAGTAAATCAACCCAAGTGTCTCTATATGCATAATATTCCATTTGTGTCCTTAAAGCGGAGTTCCAACCTTTTCACTCACCTGTCCAACGGTCCAGCGATGTGGCCGCCCGAAGCCTCGATCCTCTCCCTCTGGTCTCGGCGGCACCGGCATCACTGCTGTGGGCACCCGGCTGTGACAGTTTGCGGCTTCACAGCTGGGTACCCACTGCGCATGCGCGAGTTGCGCTGCGCATCTTGATTGGCCGGCAATCTTCTGGGACCTCTGACATGTCCCAGAAGATTGCAGGGAGGGAGGGGGAGAGGAGAACTTCCGTTCAGGGCGCCGCGGCGCTCCGAGCGGAAGTGGGAGCGGGTACCTGTCAAAACTAGGTACCCGCTCCCCCCCAAAAAAAATGACATGCCAAATGTGGCATGTCAGGGGGTTAGAATACCTAAAGCGGAAGTTCCACTTTTGGGTGGAACTCCGCTTTAAGTTTCCTCTTAACAAATAAGCCAAGCATGTACAACTGTTTATAAATTACCAAAAATATTGCTGTACTCCATACAAAATCTGTTGAATAATAACAGAGCCAAGAGGGATATGCAGTATATTTGTAGCTCTGTATTGATTCACAATGTATGTATTGTGTTAGTTTTTTTTTTCACTAACTCTTTCTCCAAGCTATTCTACTGACAATTTCAATTCCACCGATGTCACAGACTAATGGGCTGTTTAAAATATTTATCTAAAAAGCAATAGGTATATGTGTACGTGGGAATTTGTGATATCAAACATAACCCATACTAATTTTATTTGAGTATTCCATTGAATAAAACTTAGTTAATTTTTAGCTATACATACAGTTATTGCTTTATAGATATTCAATCTAAACTGAACATTTGTCACTGACAACAGTAGAGGGGATTTAACCACTTGACTTCTGGAAGATTTACCCCCCTTCATGACCAGGCTAACTTTTTTGAATACGGCACTGCGTTATTTAACTGACAATTGCGTGGTCATGCAACACTGTACTGAAGCAAAATTTATGTCCTTCTTTTCCACAAATAGAGCTTTCGTTTGGTGGTATTTGATCACCTCTGCATTTTTTTTTTTTTTAGCTAAAAAAGATCTTCAATTTAAAAAAAAAAAAAAAAAACAATATTTTTTACTTTCTGCTATAAAACACATCCAATAAAAAATTGAACAAATCAATTTTCTTCATCGGTTTAGGCCAGTATATATTCTGCTTCATATTTTTGGTAAAACAAAATACCAACAAGCGTATACTGATTTGTTTGCGCAAAAGTTATAGCTTCTACAAACTATGGGATAATTTTATTTATTTATTTCTTATTTTATTTATTTTTTACTCATAATGGCGTCGATCAGCGACTTATAGAGGGTCTGTGATATTGTGGTGGGTAGTCAGGACACTTACTGACACTTTTTGGGGACCAGTGACACTAATACAGTGATCAGTGCTAAAAAATATGCACTGTCACTGTACTAATGACACTGACTGGGAAGGGGTTAACAGGGGCAATCAAAGGGTTTAAATGTGTGCCTGATCAGTGCTTTACTACTGTGGGGGAGTTGCTTGTACTTGGGGAAGGCATGGATCTGTGCCCCTGCTTAGCAGAGACACAGGATTCATGTTTTCTGTGCTGACAGAACAGCAATGTGCCTTTTTTTTACATAAGCAGACCGCCATTCTGCATGTATACGGAAACGGAAACATCGTTGGGTGCCGGTGAACATAGACATCAGCTCTCACTGTGCCTAATCTAATTGGATGACAGCAGCCATACAGCAACACTATCGTTTGAAAGGTCAGCAACTAGTACCATCTTTGAGCTGGGCTCAATTAAACAGTACAACGATTCTGTGTCAGGTGGCATCTGAGTGGTAAGGAGGGCAGAGCAGGGCATCATTAAAGGAGAGAAAGTGGTAGAGCAGCGATGTGCTTAATAAGGGAGTAAGGGCATGTCATAGGGGACAGCACGCATCTGGAGTTGCAGAAAAAGCTGAACTATAGTTTTCACAATAACTCAACACACAGCCATTAACGTCTAAACCACTTTTGGGATGACAGCCATGCAGCCTTTACAATAACTCAACACACAGCCATGCAGTTTGATGCAGTGTGCGGCGTATGGTCTGAACAATGACAGGCTGCCCCCCTCACCCCTTAAACCTCTGCCGCAATGCTGGCAGCACTCATACATCTGCTTCACAAAGACAACCTCTGGATATGATGCGGAGCACGTGCACTTAACTTCTTTGGTCGACCTTGGCGAGGCCTGTTCTGAGTAGAACCTGTCCTGTTAAACCGCTGCATGGTCTTGGCCACCATGCTGCAGCTCAGTTTCAGGGTCTTGGCAAACTTCTTATAGGCTAGGCCATCTTCATGTAAAGCAATACTTCTTTTTTTCAGGTCCTCAGAGAGTTCTTTGCTATGAGGTTCCATGCTGAACTTCCAGTGACCAGTATGAGAGAGTGAGAGCGATAACACCAAATTTAACACACCTGTTTCCCATTCTTACCTGAGACTTTGCAACACTAATGAGTTACATGACACCGGGGAGGGAAAATGGTTAATTGGGCCCAATTTGAAAAATTTCACTTAGGCCTCTTTCACACAGGCGGACTGTTCAGATCCGTCTGTCAGTTTTTTTGGCGGATCTGAACGGTCACCCCATGCTTCTCTATGGGGCATCAGATGTCAGCGGAGACATGTCCGCTGACATCCGATCCGTCTAATCTGAACGGATGGAAACCCCATTTTCCCTCCGTCCAGCGGATCAGATGCGATCAGATGAGAACGGACAGAGGAGATGCATGGGGACCTGAGAGCTCTGTCTCCGCACACAGCGTGGAGACACAGCTGTCATCCTCCTGCTCAGCGGGGGATCGGCGGATCGATTCCCCCGGTGAAAAAAAGTCCACCTGACGGACTCCGTGTGTAAAAGGGCCCTTAGGGGTGTACTCACTTTTGTTGCCAGTGGTTTAGACATTAATGGCTGTGTGTTATTTTGAGGGGACATCAAATTTACACTGTTATACAAGCTGTACACTCACTACTTAACATTGGAAGAATATAATAAAATATTTACAAAAAATGTGAGGGATGTACTAACTTTTGTGTGATACTGTATGTGCACAGTGCTAGTGGTCTCACTACTGAGGTCACAGTTTTCTGGATTTTTTGGTATTTGTCACGTGTGTTGTAGCATACGTATTTGCATTTTTATTTTATTTTTTATTTTTTTTTGAGCACTTAACAATAGGCTGTTATTTATGTAGCATATACAAGCATTTATTGAAATGTCACATTTTATTTATATTTTGTATATAACAGTGCCTTACTTTACCAGAGTAAGAATATTTTATTTGTGTGCACTGCACTTAAAGGGGCAGCAGTCATTTGATATACTTGAACACTTAATTAGGGTTGGTGCCTTCTGCACGTACTAGTTATTTGGATAAAGCTGTAGTATTGAAAACAGGAGAAGCGTGTCCTAGGTTCTGTAAAGCTCAGCATACACTATACAATCTGATTGTACAATCTCCTTTAGATCTGCCATCAATTATGATTGTAACTGTCTGCCTAATTGGATACAGAGTGATCAGATAGCTGGTGTGTCCTCCCATTTTATAGTTTTGGTAAACCTAAAGGAGATTGTACAGAGCTTGTGCAATCAGATTGTATAGTGTATGGCCACCTAAAATGAACTAGTTGCTAACCACGTCATATTTGCCATCAACGTGATACAATTTATCTCTCGCTGACAGCACTTATGCGTTCACCAAAGCACATTATTTGTCTCACCCTGTGAGTACTACAAGTCCCTTCTCCAGCTCCCAAATCCTCCTCTGCTGAGGGGAGGTGAGGGGACATTGCAGTTCTAGGGAAGTGGTAGCCTTTGGTGGGATTTGAAATCATGACCTAAGTGCTGCTAGCTAAGAATTAAGCCACTGTGCTGAGTACAATTATACCTTGGATATAAAAAAGTACCATGACTACACACTTAATAAAAGTTTGGCATATATAGAATAGAGATATATAACTCTTACATCAATGATAATAATATAAATATCAGCAAAAGAAGCAAAACATGTCATATCTACTAATTTTTGACGATAGCAATGATCTTGCATTTGTATTTTAGGAGACTATAGATTCTCTTGATCTATGTTCATTCATTAATCATGGTACCATTGTATATTCTACGTAAAAGCATGCTCATCTCAATGGCTTAGTGGGTAGCACTTCTACCTAGGGAGGCTCATACCATAGGTTCAAAACCAAGCATGGTATCACCTCCTTAAGTTTTAAACAGCAGTGCCACTGCCACATCAGCATAGTTGTTTCCGCAATTTGCATGCTCAATTGCATGGAATGGTATGTTATTTAGCAAAATTAAATAATCAAACTGTCAGGGTTCAGCAGCAACTAGGGAGACCAGACACATGTAGCTACACACCAAAACAATATAGATAGCCTTAAAGTGAGATTTATTATAGTGAACCACAAAACAAACATACACAGCAACAGTGAACAAAGCAAATACCAGCAAACAAAAACCAACCCCAAAGACACAATAACTAAAGAACCAACTATCTACAAATATATACAATATAAGAGACAAGGGTAACAGGGAAGCAAGGAAGAGGGCAGACTAGACTGGATACTAGGCAGAGAGCAGGAGCAAGGGGTACAGGATAGATCAGGGGATGGATCAGGATCACAGACAACTGGTTCAGGCAGCAAGGAGGCATTCAAAATAGTGACGCGCATGGGAAAGGGAGGAGCAGCCTTAAATAGCCACCTGGCAGCTGAACACAGTTTGGGTGATCATAGAAGCCTGCTGGCTTCTGGGAGACACCTGCTGGTGGACAATGGAAGTGCAGCATTCAGCCCAGGGCAACACAGTGTCACCAGCAGGGGAACTCAATCCTAACATATTCCCCCCCTTAAGGAGCGGCCTCCGGACGCTCCATAAGGCTCCACCACTGGGGTCTGCAGGCTGACTGGGTACCCCACTGCCAAGGTCTGAAGGCTGGCTGAGAACCACACCGCCGGGGTCCCAAAACTGGCTGGGTTTCCTGCTGGTCAGATCCCTAAGAAGTCGCAACACTGAAGGCTTACCATTCTTATAAGCAGCCTGTGTCCCAATGTTGAGACACTGAAAGCTACCCGAATGCTTAATGCCCAAGTCCCTGGTCCATGCAGGTACCCTGACACAAGGGTGTCCCATCACAACTGGACCTCTTCTCACACTGTTAGAGACTGCTCTGTATTTTACCTGCCACTCAGGTCTACCCAGGGCATAGGTTACCCCACTCGGGTCCCCAGATGCACCAGGGATTGCAGAGATGACCCCTGGGTCAGGACAAAGTTCATATGGAACACTGCCTTTTCCCATAGGGCCTCTACTACTGGGGCCGTAACAGCAGATGCAGTTCTCATGTTCAGAGTGGATATCTGGACATCCTGGCCTTAGCATAACAGGATCAGCTGGCTGCGAAAAGAACACAGAACGAGCAACAGTAGGGATCTTAACCCACACAGACAACCCATTTGGGCCACATAACGCTGGAAGTTCAGGAGCCTCAGACATATTAGCAAGTGGGAGCTTAACCCGGTCAACAGAGTCCAGTTTAACAGCAAGGTGTGAATTGACAGAGTCCGGCTGGGCAGCGGCCCCGGTATCAGCAGAGTCCGGCTGGGCAGCGGCCCCGGTATCAGCAGAGTCCGGCTGGGCAGCGGCCCCGGTATCAGCAGAGTCCGGCTGGGCAGCGGCCCCGGTATCAGCAGAGTCCGGCTGGGCAGCGGCCCCGGTATCAGCAGAGTCCGGCTGGGCAGCGGCCCCGGTATCAGCAGAGTCCGGCTGGGCAGCGGCCCCGGTATCAGCAGAGTCCGGCAGGGCAGCGGCCGGCAAGTCACCCGTGGCAGGTTTGGCAACAAACGGCAGGTCCCTATCGGCAGGCGGCAGCATGGAGGAGGTCTGGATCTCATCAGCAGGCGGCAGCATGGAGGAGGTCTGGATCTCATCAGCAGGCGGCAGCATGGAGGAGGTCTGGATCTCATCAGCAGGCGGCAGCATGGAGGAGGTCTGGATCTCATCAGCAGGCGGCAGCATGGAGGAGGTCTGGATCTCATCAGCAGGCGGCAGCATGGAGGAGGACTGGATCTCATCAGCAGGCGGCAGCATGGAGGAGGACTGGATCTCATCAGCAGGCGGCAGCATGGAGGAGGACTGGATCTCATCAGCAGGCGGCAGCATGGAGGAGGACTGGATCTCATCAGCAGGCGGCAGCATGGAGGAGGACTGGATCTCATCGGCAGGCGGCAGCATGGAGGAGGTCTGGATCTCATCGGCAGGCGGCAGCATGGAGGAGGTCTGGATCTCATCGGCAGGCGGCAGCATGGAGGAGATCTGGACACCATCGGCAGGCGGCAACATGGAGGACGGCTGGATCTCATCAGCAGTCAGCAGCATGGAGGATGGCTGGATCTCATCAGCAGTCAGCAGCATGGAGGACGGCTGGATCTCATCAGCAGTCAGCAGCATGGAGGACGGCTGGATCTCATCAGCAGTCAGCAGCATGGAGGACGGCTGGATCTCGTCAGCAGCATGGAGGACGGCTGGATCTCGTCAGCAGTCAGCAGCATGGAGGACGGCTGGATCTCATCAGCAGTCAGCAGCATGGAGGACGGCTGGATCTCATCAGCAGTCAGCAGCATGGAGGACGGCTGGATCTCATCAGTAGTCAGCAGCATGGAGGGTGGCAGATTTGTAAGAGCAGGAAAAAAGTTCTGTTCATTTTTAGGCTTACATACTGGAGTCTTGTGAGCATTTGCATTGTGCTGACCAGAGTCTCCTGCTGATGGAAATGTAGTAACAGTACTGGGAATAATAGAGTGAAGAGCAGCAGAAGTACAGGAAGAGGCCTGAGATGTTGCTATGGGTAACAGTATTGCAGGGGGAGCCTCCAATGGATTACATACTGAGGAAGACTGGTTACTGGTGGCAGGGTACTGATCTACAGGTGGTAAAGAACACTCAGTAGCAGCTGTGGTTGCTAAGGGTAACAGAGGAAAAGATTCTTGATTTATTTCAGCAGATATAACTATGTGACTCATCTAGAACAGGGGATAGGATCTCTGACCAAGCTTGTAGCAGAGGGTAAACTAAAGTCAGTTTGTCTTTCCCTAGTTGCCTTTGCTCCATTAAAGCCTGAACAGCAGCAATGCAATCCAACAACACCTGCTGTGAATAGGCTGAATACTGATGGAAGAAAGAACCTGCACAATATTTCAGCAACCATCCCAAAAATCCAGCCTGGAACATAGTAAATGGAGGAGTGAAAACATCATGGCCCTGGGAGATCGACTGAAATACTAGTTCAGAACAGACCTGAATTAAAGGCTGAACTTGTCTAAGGGAGAATCTGCCCTCAACAGCTAAGGCATGTGCTGTCAGAATGTTTTCAAACAGTTCCTCCTCAGTGAGACTCAGCGCCTGCAACAATGAACGACAAAAAGCTTTATCTTCTGCTGCATGCACACGACAAATAACCTGCACTCTAAGCATCTTGACAACAGGAAAATGAAGTCAAAAGCAACTGGCTTCCAGCTCCAAAGTGTAGCTGATCTGGTCGTAGTGGGCGTCACTATTATGTCAGGGTTCAGCAGCAACTAGGGAGACCAGACACATGTAGCTACACACCAAAACAATATAGATAGCCTTAAAGTGAGATTTATTATAGTGAACCACAAAACAAACATACACAGCAACAGTGAACAAAGCAAATACCAGCAAACAAAAACCAACCCCAAAGACACAATAACTAAAGAACCAACTATCTACAAATATATACGATATAAGAGACAAGGGTAACAGGGAAGCAAGGAAGAGGGCAGACTAGACTGGATACTAGGCAGAGAGCAGGAGCAAGGGGTACAGGATAGATCAGGGGATGGATCAGGATCACAGACAACTGGTTCAGGCAGCAAGGAGGCATTCAAAATAGTGACGCGCATGGGAAAGGGAGGAGCAGTCTTAAATAGCCACCTGGCAGCTGAACACAGTTTGGGTGATCATAGAAGCCTGCTGGCTTCTGGGAGACACCTGCTGGTGGACAATGGAAGTGCAGCATTCAGCCCAGGGCAACACAGTGTCACCAGCAGGGGAACTCAATCCTAACACAAACACTAGTGAACACACAGGGTGTTAGCATGGTTGGGATTTGAACTCATGACCTAAGTGCTTTTTTGTTCATGAGCAAAGACCACTAAGCCAATGTGCAGAATATAACTATAATTACAGAATATTTTACCATGATTAATGAACATAGATAATTAGAACTCTTTAGTCTCCTAAAAAATAAATGTAACATGAAAAAAATGACCAAATAACAGATATGTAACTGTAAATGATAAATGCATGTAACCTCATGAAATAGCAGACATTGCTCTGTAATAATCATTCAGAATAGCATTTGTTAGCAAAAGAAGAGAACAAACTATGCACAATAATTGTAATACAAATAAATAGCCACACACAAGATAAAGCACACCCCATATTTATTGGCATACGTGTACACACATGATCATAGCTAAATACTGCAGTGCAGTTCCTTATAGACATTTTTTTTGGGCAATTGCCAGTTATGGAACCCCGACTATGCCGATTTTGAATTTCCTAATGCATATTCGTGTATTTGAACTCACTTTTCCGTTCACATGTTCAGCTACTTGAGGTCTCTGTTGTTTTAATTGGGAGTAATATATTGTAGAATGACTATTTCTTCTCCTTATTCTTAGTGAATTAGGTCCTGTATGTCCATTGTGTTAGGTCAAAAAATGAGATTAAAGGAGAAGGTTTTTTTTTTAACTTATTGCATTCTATGCATTATGATAAAATACCTTCTGGATGTAGCAGCCTCCCAGTACCCCCTAATACTTAAGATATTAAATATAAAACCAACAGCTGCTAGCAAAAAAAGTGTAAAATATACATACACTAAATAGTCATATATACAAATATTGCAGCGCTTAACAGGACAATAAGGTGCAAAAGCATTAAAGTGCACAAAATATATATAATATCCCAGTGACGGGATATAAAATACGCTTAAACAACTGAAAGAACAGGTTCAAAGGAAAAGTTCATTCAGGTACTAATTTAAAGTGTCCCAGTGTAGTAATAAGCCGTTATGGTCACACATGCAGATGTATCCTCCACCGTATAGGTACATTTCAAATTCACCAGTTCCCAATGCTGTCTAAGTTCTAAGATAGCAATAAGGTACAGTATGTATCCATAGAACTCATGATCTTGGAAAGCCTGGAGATCCAATGATATCAAATATAGAGATTTTCCTCACAGTAAAATATGAAGGAAAAAATGTTTTATTTTTTTTTTAATCCAGATTAAGCAGACACATATGCACTGAGCTTGCATTACATGGCTGCTACACGCCGCACGCCGCCCACCTAACAGACTAATAAAAGTTTTTTTTTCTCCCTCCTCCTCACTGGGCTCAGGTCAGGTCAAAAAGATTGTGCACTGCACCCCCACACAATAAAATAGATGTAGATCGCTGTCTGATTAAAGAAGATTCTCCTATTCTTTCCCTGAAAGCAATCTCCAGCCTGCCCCTACAATAATCTCCTATCTCTCCCTCAGCATCATCAGGAACCTCTCCCTACAGTATTTAGATCAGAGTGACATGCGGCGCTACGTGCCTCCAACTTATTTAGAGGCTGGGTCACATGCTGCACTGGCCAATCACAGCCATGCCATTAGTAGGCATGGCTGTGATGGCTTCTAAGGGCACAATAGTTAAACGCTTGTTGATTGGCTGCCCAGCAGCTGTTGAAACCACGCCATTAAAACCACGCCAAAACATTAAAACCGCGCCAAAACATGAAATAAAATTACCGAACAACGGACTGTATCCCGAATATACAGTAAAATGTTCGGGTCCGTGTCTGGGTACCGAACACCAAAAAATCCGGTACGATCCCGAACAATACAGTCCGTGTTCGCTCAACCCTACTCAACATGCCATATGAAAGAGTTTGAATAAAAAGAAAAAGGCTCATGTTGTAGTATGAAAATAAAAATTTAATAAAACATATCTACAACACTGACAAGCCAGTACAGTGTAAATCGGATAAAAAAAATGATAAAAGTAAGAAAGGACTCACATCAAAAGCCACCACTTCAAGTATGGAGTGATGGCTGGACCTTAGGTGTTGAAGTAATAGCTCTATGGCTGTTTCGCCTCAAACGCGTCATCAGGAGCAGCCATTTTCTAGGTTAATAAGCAGAGGATTTTCAAACAAATGGCACAGGTATGAATAAAAACCCTTGAACCTTTAGTTTTCTGGAACCTCAGGTATCACCCTCTGAGCCCTCAGCTGGTCCAATGCCTGAAAGAGAGATCTTTCTTTTAGGGGATCTGTTGGTATACTTGACCTCACAAACCGAGGATGCGGGAACAACCAAAATTCCAGCTTGCATCCCTGTGAAATGGTGGAAACAACCTAGTTTTCTTGAATTAACTCAACCCATGCCCCAGAGAACTGCAGGAGGCTTCCCCCCACCCAGGCAAGTGGGGGCGTCCCTTCACTGAGAGGGCTTAGAGGAAGACTTGGCTGATCTCTAGGCCCAGGGTTTTGTCTGATCTTGCTCCAAACTCTTGGGTCTGGATGCAGATGGTTGAGGCCTTCGCCACTGCCTGGAATTGGAAGCACTGGTATAATGTGTGCTGGGGATCTTAAAGGAAGGACGCCTGCTCTTCCTCATTACAGGGAGCAATGTACTCTCCCCCAAGATCTTTTGGATATATTTATCCAGACCATCACCAGAAAGCCATTCTCCCCGAAAGGGGAAGCTAGCCAGTCATTTTTTACATGGTAATTCCGCAGAAGAGCTATTTAACCAAAGGATTCTGCGCATATGCACTGTCATCAGAGCAAACCGTGACATTTGCCGCATGGAGTCGGTAAGAGCATCAATTGCAAAACACAAAGTACAAGGTAGATCTGACAGATCTTCCACAGACTCTCCTTGAGAAGGAACTGTCTTGGCCACCCGCTTTATGCGATCTTTCAAAGGCTGACACACTCCAATTGCTGCTACTGCTGGTTGTACTGCAGAACCTGAACTACAAAGGAGGCTTTCAATAAATAATTTTAGAAAACTTTTTATCTGCTGGATCTTTAAAAACCTGGGCATTATCCACAGGATAGGTTAAACAGCAATAAAAACCTTTTAGGAGGAACAAACATCCTATCTGGATGATCCCAGTCATTATGCACTTCTTGCTCCAAGAGTGGATGTATGGGAAATGGCCGAGGACTCTGAAGGAGGGCGCAATGAGCCTAGGGAGGAAAAAGAGGTTTCAGTTGTCTCTAAGGGCGGAAGTTTAAACTCAGCCTGGACCATCTCAGCAAGAGACTGGATAAACAATCTTTGGGATGAGAGACTGATAGAAATTCTTCTGACTTTGACTCCCTGGAAGTGGAAATTTCAGCTTTACCTTCTATAGGGTCACCCTCAGCTATATCTTCCACATCCTCGGCCCAATCCTGAACTGATTCAGGGGGCGGCTCAGGAGAGGGGGATCTAACCCGCTTCTTTCCTCCATGTGGTGCTGCAATCATGTCAGCAATTCTACCCTCTAGGCTTGCGGGAGCAGGCCCCTATGAAGATGTCGAGCGTCTTGGACGTGTGACGCAACACCTATAGGGGGCAGAGACTTCCGGACGAACAGGAACTCGGCAGCCAGCTCCCCTTTTGATTATGAGACAAGTGTTACAAGCCCACACAGCTTAAATGTGCAACCCCATGTGAGTTTAAGCTTTTTTATACTTCAATAAAGCTGTGATAAGCAAAGAGCACTAGATTTCTACTTCTTTTCTTATAAGTACATCGGATGATGCTGGGAGTGATCCGAGGTGATTATTAAGTCCATTCCATTAAGCGACCCCAAGGAGTATTGCCTGTAGAGGAGAGATCTTTATTCCTTAGGGGAACTGCTCACTAAAGCTGGCCATACACTATACAATTTTCTTATTCAATTTCCTTTAGATTTACCTTAAACTATGTAGTGCAAGGGCCTGCCTGACTGCATACAAATTGAAAGTGTTTAGGTTTGACCCTATATTACATGGTTTTGGTAAATCTAAAGGAAAGTTGAACAAGAAAATTGTATAGTGTATGGCCAGCCTTAGACCTGGTGGTAAAACACGGGTCTAAGTTTAAGGTGAGAGGCCATCTTTTGGTGGTGGTGGTGGAAACACAAGCACTTTCAAGCACCTTTCAAGCACCTTTTTCCAGTTATATTTTGCACAGTGGAGGAAGCTATACATTGGACTGACACATTTTGGACATTCTATTGAACTTTATGAGAATATATTTTGCACTTGCGATTAATTTGCACTTTATTTTGCTTATTTGCACAGTGACATTGATGTTTGGCACTTATTAGCGCTGTACCTTTGATATACTTTGATTTTTCTACTTTGCAGTGATAAGCTTTGTTGGTATAGCAGCTGCCCGTTTACACTACAGTTATCTGATTGATATTGGTTTATTACTAGTTGTGCTAATTTATCTATTTTTCACATAAACACACACTGACTCACGCAACCCAGCTGCTGCTGCTCTGTGTCTCTTTCAGCCTTGACAGAGGCTAGTGTGTTGGAAACAGTTCCTTGCAGAATGTGCCCTTTTATGTATGTTCGGCGTGGTGAGTGGCGTTTACATGCACGCCAAATCACGTGAGAACGCTCCCACCATACGGCATACGCCTGTACTTAGATGCAAAAATTCCCGCGAGCAAATAGACATAGACACTCGATCCAGCAGAGGCAAACATGCGGACACTTATGCGCCATGGTGAACACACCAAACAAATGGGGGAGAGAGCAGTTTAGGCTGAATCTTGTTTGTTACAGCTGAAACCTTTCAGATGATCAGCTCAGGGTAACAATATGCTTTAAACATACTTTAAACATACTTTGCATAAACTTGCTACCAGGGCTTTTTTTCTCAAAGAAAAACTCACCTTCCCTGGCCAACTCTCCGCCCCCAATCATGCCCCAACCCCGCCCCAATCACACCCCTAACCCCGCCCCCAGCATTTAAAAATGCCCCTCAGCTTTTACAAATGCCCACTAGCTCTTACAAATGCCCCCAACTCTCATAATAGCTCCCAGCTCTTACAAATGCCCCAAGCCTTTACAAATGCCCCCAGCTCTCACAAATGACCCCCAGCCTGTGCAAATGTCCCCCATCTCTCACAAATGACTCCTCAGCTCTCACAAATGGAAATGGCCTTCAGCCTTTACAAATGCTCCCAGTTTTCACAAATGACTCCTCAGCTCTCACAAATGACCCCCAGCCTTTTCAAATGCCCCCCATCTGTCACAAATGACTCCTCAGCTCTCACAAATGGAAATGCCCCCAGCCTTTACAAATGCCCCCCGCTCTCACAAATGACACCCAGCTCTCAAAAATGACTCCTCAGCTCTCACAAATTCCCCCAGCTCTCACAAATTCCCCCAGCTCTCACAAATGTTTCCTCAGCTTTCACAAATGTTTCCTCAGCCTTTACAAATGCCCCCAGCCTTTACAAATGTCCCCAGCCTTTACAAATGCCCCCTCAGCTTTCACAAATGCCCCCAGCTCTCTCAAATTCCCCCCAGCCTTTACAAATGTCCCCCACCTCTCACAAATGACTCCTCAGCTCTCACAAATGGAAATGCCCTTCAGCCTTTATAAATACTCCCAGTTTTCACAAATTACTCCTCAGCTCTAACAAATGCCCCCAGTCTTTACAAATGCCCCCATCTCTCACAAATGACTCCTCAGCTCTCACAAATGACTCCTCAGCTCTCACAAATGTCCCCCAAGCTGTCACAAATGCCAACAGCTCTCACAAAATTACTCCTCAGCTCTCACAAATGCCTCCAAGCTCTCACAAATGCCTGCTCAGCTCTCATACATGCCCCAGCTCTCATAAATGCTCCCAGCTGTCACAAATGCCCCCTCAGCTCTCATACATGCCCCAGCTCTTAACAAATGCCCCAGCCTTTAAAAATGCCCGCGCAGCTCTCACAAATGCCCCCCAGCTCTCACAAATGCCCCCAGCTCTTAGCAAATGCCCCCAGCCTTTAAAAATGCCCGCTCAGCTCTCACACATGCCACCAGCTCTCACAAATGACCCCAGCCTTTACAAATGCCCACTCAGCTCCCACAAATGCCCTCAGCTCTCACAAATGCACCCTTAGCTCTCACAAATGCCCTCAGCTCTCACAAATGCCCCCTCAGCTCTCACAAATGCCCCCTCAGCTCTCACAAATGCCCCCTCAGCTCCCACAAATGACTCCTCAGCTCTCACAAATGACCCTCAGCTCTCACAAATGCCCCCTCAGTCTTTAAAAATGCCCCCAGCTCTTTTATAAATGCCCCCAGCTCTTTTACAAATGCTCCCTCAGCTCTAACAAATGCCCCAGCTCTTCCAAATGCCCCCTTACGTCTTACAAATGCCCCCCAGCTCCCATAAATGCCTCCTCAACTCACAAATGCCCTCAGCTTTTACAATTGCTTCTCAGCCTTTACAAATGCCCCCGCAGCCTTTATAAATCCCTTTCAGCTTTTACAAATGCCCCTCTAGCTCTCTCACCTCTTGCAAAGTCATAATGCAGCTGACACCGTTGTGTATGGTTTTCCCGGGTTTTTAGTAATGAGCTGGGTGCTGACATTGCTTGCTTGTATTGTATTTAGGTTTTGTGCTGCCCTAGACCTGACTAAACTTGTGCACTCCCTAATTGAAATATGACCCACCCCTTCCTGTAAAGGCCACACTCCTTCCTGTTTATGACCTGTCCTTTCATCTGTAAACCACAGACCACAACCACAGTCTATCAGAGCCCATCAGTGCTGCCTTATCAGTGCAGCCTCATCAGTGGCCACCAGTACAACTCCATCAGTGGCCACCAGTGCAGCTTATCAGTGCTGCCTCATCAGTGGCCATCAGTGCAGCCTATTAGTGCCCATCAGTGCAACATATCAGTGCCCATGAGGGCACCATATCAGTGAAGCCACATCAGTGAAGCTTATCAGTGCCGCCTCATGCCCATCAGTGCAGCCTCATCAGTGCCCATCAGTGCAGCATATCAGTGCTGCCTTATCAATGCAGCCTCATTAGTGCCCATCAGTGCAGTTTATCAGTACCCACCATTGGCAACTCATTAGTGGCCATCAGAACAGCATATTAGTGCCCAACAGTGCAGCATATTAGCGACCATCAGTGCAGCATACCAGTGCAGCATATCAGTGCAGCCCCATTAGTTCTTTTAAGATATTTGGACTTGTGTTTGCTGCCACTGATTGTAATCATAGGATTATGTCACTTATTTGTATAATAAATAGGAAGTCCAGAGTCATTATACAAATACGTGAAATAATCAGTGGCAGCAAACACAAGTCCAAATTTTTTTCTGCCCCCCTACAAAGTGCTGCCCTAGGCCTGGGCCTTGTTGGCCTAGGCCAAAATACAGCACTGACTGGGTCCCCTATATAAGAGGGGCCACGGCCTTGGACCTGTAAAGCACCCTGCACAAAGCGCCTTTGGTATTCCAAGGGTCCAGATCCCAGGGTCCAGTGCCTAAAAAGGACAGAGTTACAGGCAAAACCTTGTATCTGCTTCCCAAGGCTCGGGTACCATCTTTTTAGCCCATTGACTGTTTTAAATGGATCCGATAGCTAACCCCTTAGATCCAGTGATCTTTGTTTGGGGTATGATAGCATAATCTTCTTTCTTCTTCTTTGAAACATAACAAACATGTGAAGCACCTCTCCACAGCAACCTTCACCTTTTAGACACTGGCAAAAAAACTGAGGTACTTCCTGTGTGGAAGGGGTTATATAGGGGGTCATCAATTCTGATTGGTTGACAGTGTCCTTCACTTATAGGTGGCTATATAACCCATATGTTATAATGTATGTCTCTGTGTTCCGTGATGTACGAAAAGAAAAAGGACGTAAATTTTGTTTGGGTACAGCATTGCATGACCACATGATAGTCAGTTAAAGTCAAATTGCAAAAAATGGCCTGGTGATTAAAGGGGTAAATCCTTCTGGTTCAGAAGTGGTTAAAGAAAAAAAAATACATTTAAATTACGAGCAATACATTACCATTGCAGGCAATATAAAAATGTTATAAAAAAAACATTTTTAAAAAATGCGTGGGGTCCCCCTCGAAATCCTTACCAGACCTTTATCCAAGCATGCAGCCTAGCAGGTCAGGAAAGGGGTGAGATTAGCGAGCGGCTACCAGGCCACATGTCCTCAACATAGGGGGCTACTTTGGGGCAGGGGGGCTCTACCCCCATCCTAAAGCACCTTGTTCCCATATGGATGGGGACAAGGGCCTCTTCCCCACAAACCTGAGCTGTGGTTGTAGGGGGTCTGCTGGCAGGGGGCTTGTCAGAATATGGAGGCCCCCACATGCCAGCCCATCCCCATGTAAATGAGTATGGGGTACATTGTACCCCTACCTATTCACCAAAAAAAGTGTCAAAAAGAAATAAAAACAAGCACACAGTTTTTGACAAATCCTTCTTTTAAAATAAAAAACAAAGTCCCCCAATGTAGATCCCCGCCCCGCCGGACCCCCCAAAAAAAGCTCCACCCACAACGCAGTCTAACCATCAACTGCCTGCTCCACTATCTGACAGTTCTTAAATAGGTAAGGAGCAGAGCCACCTTACGATATCCCCTGGTGGCACTGCCCCATGTGACGTCACCGACCCAGCATGCACCAATTAGAGATGTCACACAGGGGCGGTGCCACCAGGTGATGTCACGCATCCAGTGCTCTCTGTGACTGCTCACAGATTATAGTATAGTGCCAATCACAGCGGCTCTTTACAATGTGATCAGCTGATCATACGTAAACAGACTTGCCGGTTATCGACACTCCTATCCTCCTACACTGTGTCTGTGTAAAAAAAAGGAGAGCCGTTAAACAGCAAGACTGTCAGTAAATTGTTTAGGGATGATCGAACTTTTGAAAAGTTTGGTTCGACCAGAACACCCGAGTGTCCCAAAAGTTTGGTTCGGATTCCAGAACCTCATTGAAATCAATGGGACCCGGACTTCTGGAATCAAAAAACACCATTTTGAAGCCCTAAAACCCAATAAATGCCCCTAAAAAGTGCCTAGGGTTCTATTTTGTAAATTTTTGTTTGGGTACAGCATTGCATAACCACATGATAGTCAGTTAAAGTCAAATTGCAAAAAATGGCCTGGTGATTAGTGAAAAGTCATGCCCCCGGGACTATGAATCAGGCAAAAAAAAGTTCTTAAAAATTGTCGTTTTTGATATAAATATATATGTATATATGTATACCCCTAACCCAGAATCTGCATAGTGGGGTCACCCTGACATGGCAGAGTTCGGTCACCCTGACATGCCAGAGTCAGTTCACCCTAAACTACACTACGGTCACCCTGACATGGCAGAGTCAGTTCACCCTAAACTACACTACGGTCACCCTGACATGGCAGAGTCAGTTCACCCTTAACTACACTATGGTCACCCTGACATGGCAGAGTCAGTTCACCCTGAACTACACTATGGTCACCCTGACGTGGCAGAGTCAGGTCACCTAAACTACACTACAGTCACCCTGACATGGCAGAGTCAGGTCACCCTAAACTACACTACGGTCACCCTTACACCTAAAGCTATCCCTACAAAAACTAGATTTTTTAATCTAACTATAGTGCTATATAGTACCCTAACTACACTGCATATCCCTTTCCTCACACTAATAATTGCAAAATGACACTGAAGCAACACAAATGCTTCCAATCTCTTCCACAGCCCCTGTATTACAGTGCTAGAGTTTTGACGGGGCTATGTTATATACTGGGGGTGTATGGGGGGGCGTATTCACTCCTCATTGGGCTCTGGACCTGTAGTCACTCCAATCACATTTTACTGATGTTTCTGGGCCAATCATGGGCTTTTAAAGCCCAGTTCCTCACCCATTGCATTTTGGGTGGTTCTGGTGGCCGAATTCCGAACTTTTACCACAAAATGTTCGGAATTCGGCCGAATTTCGAACACCCACGAAACTTTATTTTGCGCTGCAACCCCGGACCTTTTCACTCGAAGTCACTAAAGTAGGCTTCGTTATTTCCCTTCTACAAGGCGAACCCCAGTCCTGGGCTCACCGTTTGCTTGAACAAAAGGATCCCTGCTTATCCAGCTTAACCTTGTTCTTTGGAGCTATGGCCCAATTATATGAGGACCCTCAGAAAACCACTACTGCTGAGGCAGCCCTCTACACCCTTCAGCAAGGCCGCAGAGCAGCAGAGGACTATGTAACTGACTATAGAAGGTGGAGTGCTGATACTAACTGGAATGATGCTGCCCTCCACCACCAATTTCGTATGGGACTATCTGACTCTCTAAAAGACGAATTGGCCCGTGTAGGGGTGCCAGATACTCTGGAAGCCCTGATACACCTGGCGATCCAGATCTATAGACGCCTAAGAGAGCGTCGTGCAGAAAGATCATCTGGTCAATCCCGACCCGTTTGGATGATGCCTCGAGTCTTCAGACCTTCTGGTCCGACATTCCCAGCATCCGCTCCTCCCACCACAGACTCTTCTGAACCAATGCAGCTTGGCATAATCCGTCCTTCCCTCACCCCAGAAGACCGTCAACGCCGGCGACTGAATAACTTGTGCCTGTACTGTGGAGAAGATGGACACTATGTGAGATCTTGTCCAGCTAAAAGCCGTAAGTGTCTAACCCTTTCTTCTACCAACCAAGGGTTGAGCCTCCACAATTCATCTCACCTGACTGTGCTTATTTCATTACAGCTTCCAGAAGGGGCTATCCAGGCATCCGCCATTATTGATTCAGGAGCCTGTAGCTGTTTTATTGACCTGAAATTTGCGACTCAGCTAAAGGTTCCGCTAAGGCCCAGATCACAGGGACTGACTATCCATTTGGCTGACGGATCTCATATCAGATCTGGACCTGTCACACAAGAGACTCTTCCCTTGCATGCTACCATATCGGGTAACCACAAAGAGTTACTACGCCTAGATGTTATCACCTCACCACTGTTTCCCATCATTCTGGGCATGCCTTGGCTGTAGGCACACAATCCCTGCATTAATTGGAAAATGGGAGAGATTAAATTCCAGTCCTCTTACTGTCAACAACTCTGCCTCTTCCAACCACAAGACCCCCTGTCTCCATTACTGTGTATGGACTCTGATACCGAATCGTGCTCTTCTGTGCCTGCAATCTACCATGATTTCTTAGACGTCTTCAGCAAGAAGGGAGCAGAGACTCTTCCCCCTCACAGACCATACGATTGCCCTATCAAGCTTCTTCCCGGAGCCGAAATACCCTTCGGACGGATTTTCCCACTCACTGAACTTGAACTTTCCGCACTAAAGGAATACCTCGATGATAGCCTGAGAAAGGGGTTTATCCGCCCTTCCACATCCCCGGCAGGAGCTGGGATTTTCTTTGTAGAAAAAAAAGACCACTCGCTCCGCCCCTGTGTGGACTATTGTGATCTAAATAAAATTACGATTAAGAATCGTTACCCGTTACCATTAGTGCCGGAACTATTCCAGAGACTCCGCTGTGCCACCATTTTTACTAAATTGAACTTACGGGGAGCATATAATCTAGTGCGAATCAGGGAAGGTGACGGGTGGAAAACAGCATTTCGCACCCGTTTCGGGCACTATGAGTACCTAGTGATGCCCTTTGGGCTTTGCAATGCCCCAGCCACCTTCCAGCACTTTGTTAATGACATTTTCCGAGATTTTCTGGACTTGTTTGTTATTGTTTATCTTGATGATATTTTGATATTTTCCTCCACCATAGAAGACCATCATGAACACGTAAGAAATGTCCTTGCCCGTCTCAGATAGCATGGCTTATACGCAAAACCTGAGAAGCGTGAGTTCAGTCGACAGAGTATCCAATTCCTGGGTCTGATTCTTTCCACAGAAGGTATTAAAATGGATCCTCAAAAGGTTTCTGCTATTTTACACTGGCCGGTTCCCTCTGATAAAAAAGGGGTGCAACGGTTCGTAGGGTTCTCAAACTTTTATAGAAAGTTTATCAAGAATTTCTCTGCAATCATCTCCCCCATCACTCAGTTAACCAGACAAGGTATCCGTTTCCTGTGGATTCCTGAGGCGCAGACCGCATTTGAAACCCTAAAGGATTTCTTCACCTCTGCAATAGACCTTCGACACCCAGATCCTGGCCTGCCTTACGTCCTAGAAGTAGACGCATCTGAGTCGGCTGTAGGAGCAGTATTGTCGCAGCGGGCAGGAGCCAAAGCTCTGTTACACCCCGTTGCCTTCTTCTCACGCAAGTTATCTCCGGCAGAGAGAAATTATGATGTCGGTGATCGAGAGCTCTTGGCAATTAAGGCTGCCTTGGAAGAGTGGAGATATCTCTTAGAAGGGGCAGCCCATCCAATTCTAGTGTACACAGACCACAAGAATCCAGAATACTTGCAAGCAGCTAGACGCTTAAAACCCCACCAGGCCAGGTGGGCTCTCTTTTTCTCCAGATTTTCCTTTCATGTCACTTACAGGCCGGGATCAAAGAACACAAAACCGGATGCATTATCCCGTATGTTTTCGGATGCTGAGAGATCTGCAGTCCCAGATACAATTCTGTCGTCAGGAAACTTCCTGTTACTGCAAGACGACTTACTGCTACAGCTCAAACAGGCCTCTAAGGATATTTCCCCACTTCCCGGAGTTTCCTTACAGGTTAAGGACGGACTTTTATGGCATAATAACAAAATATTTGTACCTGAGAGTTTGCGGGTCCCTGTCTTGGGTCTCTGCCATGACCATTCCCTTGCAGGACATTTTGGAGTCCATAAGTCCTCTGAGCTACTTCAACGCACCTTTTGGTGGCCTGATCTACAGAAGGATTGTAAAAGGTACATTGAAACCTGTGTTACATGTATCCGGAACAAGACCCCCAGGTCTAAATCTTGGGGCTTGCTCAAACCCTTACCAGTCCCTGACAGAGCATGGAAAATGATTTCAATGGACTTTATCGTTGAACTCCAGCCATCTGAAGGCTACACTACCATCTTCGTGGCGGTAGACCGGCTATCCAAGATGGCGCATTTCTTACCCATGAAGGGCACTCCCTCGGCCATGGATACAGCCAAGTTGTTCATCAAAGAGATTGTGAGACTGCATGGAGTTCCTGCCAACATAGTATCCGACTGCGGAGTCCAGTTCACCTCCAGATTTTGGAAATACCTTTGTGAGAAATTGGATATTGAACTGTCCTTTTCTTCAGCATATCACCCACAGACCAACGGTCAAACGGAAAGGACCAATCAGACACTGGAACAGTATCTACGCTGTTTTTCGTCCTTTTCCCAGGATGATTGGGTGACGCTATTGCCACTAGCGGAGTTCGCATACAACAACTCTGAACATTCAGCTACCAAGCAGACTCCATTCTTTGCCAATTATGGTTACCATCCTTCTTTTCTGATCACCACAGTACCTGAATGTCCTGTCCCTCCTGTCCAGGACACAGTAAACTTTTTTGCATCCAACACTGAGTTACTTCAGGAAACCATGGCTAAGGCTCAGGAAAATAATAAAAGATTCTTTGACAGGAAAAGAAGGGGAGAGCTGATATTGGAACCTGGTGATCAGGTATGGTTGGCCACAACCAATTTAAAGCTTTCCTGTCCCTCAAGAAAACATGGACCTAAATTTTTGGGTCCCTTTCCTATTAAAAGAAGAATCAATGACGTCTCTTATGAATTGGAACTACCAGCTTCCTTTAAAATCCACCCGGTTTTTCATGTCACCCTGCTAAAACCTGCCATCCCTGATCCTTTTCCTGAGCGAAATACAGGTCCCCCCGAGCCAGTAATTGTGGACAATGAAGAGAAATTTGAGGTTGAAGCAATTGTGGGTTGCAGGAAAAGGAGGAATCAGGTACAGTACCTGATTAAATGGAAGGGGTATGGTCCTGAAGACAATTCCTGGGAACCCGAAGAAAACATCCATGCCAAAAGACTCATACAGGCTTTCAACAGGGCCCACCCAGCAAGAATGGCCCAGTTGGGCATCCGGAGGCTGCCCATTGGGGGGGGGGGGCCATGTCAGGAAGGCTCTGGCAGAGGATGAGTTAAATCCACAGGCTAATCCTGGCTCCACCCTTCTCATCAAGGAAGAGCACTATTTAAGCTGGATCAGCACACAGGTTCAGTGCTGCTTTGTCTTCAGCCTTGGATACCTGTTACCTGTTTACCTGCACATTGTTCCTAGTTCCAGACCCGGCTTGTCCTGACGATTCTCTGATCTCCACCTGCACCGACCTTGGCTTGTCCCGTGACCACTCTTCCTGTCTGCTCCTACTGGCTTATACGTTACCGATTGGCTCCTGACCCGGCTTGTCTTACTACGCTTCTGTCATTCCCAGATCCGTCCATCCTGCCTGGGAAGCTCCTCCTGTTATCCAGGAAACCCTGCTTCCAGCACCTGCACAACACCCTGCTCATCGGACTTCTCTGGCAACCTTCACCAGTAGCCATCGTCCGCTTCAAGCAAAACTCCAGGCGCTCGTGCTACTCTACACTCCGGTGTCCCCTGTTTACACTATCAGGGGTCCCGAGTCGGAGGCGCAAGGGAGGCCTTCCTCACAGTGTCAGGCTCATCTCCAGGTACGTGATACCATGCCTGTTAATGACATACATTTATATTTTGGCTGGAACATTTGAACAAAGTCATTAGACTCAACACTTCTGTCTAAGATATACCTTGTCACCACCAACAATACAAATGAATTTCACAAGTTTGAGTTGGTCAGCAACTTCAAATTTAGTCTTCACAAGTCAGAGGCTCTAGACATTTCTCTCCCCACGGGGCAGTTTTTTGCTAAGTTGTGCTATGCTGTGCAATTAAGAACCTTGAGATATACATTGCCACCAATCTTTAAGGCCTTCATAACTACCTCCCCTTATTACAGACCATTATACAACTTTGGGTACCCCATCACCATTCCTAGTCTTTAGTATAGCTTGTTTAAATGGACATACTTCAATGCTACTGGCGTTGTCAGGTGTTAGTGCCTCTTTATTTGCAACCCCCCGGCGATGTAGTGGGTATAATCAGTGCCCCTTTATATACCAGCTGTTGGTGGGGCCCCGTGCAGATGGGGCAAAAGGACAGGACTCTCTGTTCACCAAGATTTCAAGCTTTATTAGAGGAGAGAGAGAGAGCTGGATTGCCAGGTATGGGGCTGGATTGCCAGGATGAACAGAGAGGACACATTGGGGATATAAAAAGAAACCTTGCCACCCCTGATCTTTATCTAGCAGGTCCTGTGGCTTGGTTGAGGATGGACTCGGGGGTCTATGTGGAAGCACCCCATGTGTGTGGAGGGAACACCTAAGTGTGAGCCACTGAAAGAGCTTGTAAAAACTGGGAAGGTGGATGGGAAGGTAACAGTTTTCTGACCTACTGAGTGTTCTGCACTTGAGGGACTGATGATCAGGAAGTCATGTAATGGAGGAATAGTTCTCAGCGGTTTAAACTTCTCAATGAATCCTGATAATGGTTGCTAAACTGTCAATGACTGTGTTTACAAGAGATGTACTGAGCTAGTGACAGAATAGTGAAGTGAAGCATCTAAAATGTAACTGGACTGGACATCGGTAACAGGCCTTTGGCCTGGAACATGGTAGAGGTGGGCCTCAGGCCAGTAGAATATGAGTGACACAATGGGGTTAATTTACTAAAACTCAGTGGAGAGTGCAACATCTGGCGCAGCTCTGCATAGAAACCAATCAGCTTCCAGGCATAAGTTGCAAGACGGGAAACTTCACTGCCCATGGACATGTGTTTGACTACCTGGTTGGAGTAGAAAAAGAGAGAGTCCAGGAAGGCATGGGGATGGTCTGCTGCAAATGCTTGTGAGTTACTGGCAATGTGGATGGTTGTAAAGATGCAGGCTCTGAGGTAAACAGTTGTAAATGTGGCTCTGGCACACTTCTCATACCTACATGTCAAGGACATTACAGTGGACACCGGGCTGTAGGTGATGCTTAGGCAAGGCCTTGCCATGTGTTGGACAGGGATGGTTGAAACTATGGTTGCTAGTCTGTGCAGAGTGTAGTGCCCTAACATCTGTGCTGGAGCCTTGGGCCCATTGTGGGAGTTGCCAAGTGTTTGCATCAGAGACACCTCACTTGAAGCAGCTCAAAAAAATCCAGTATCAGCTTAAAAGGAGCTCAGAAGCACTTTACCCACATTCCAAATAAAAGCTGAAACACCTGAAAATATATTGTATGTACCTGTCTTAAATAAAACTTTATGCAGGCACCTATTGGTGTTTGCGTTTAAATGCCTAGGTCAGTTTTAATAGTTTATAAACATGACAGTTTTTTTTTTTTTTTTTTAATGATTTCCGCAAGGTTGGCTGTAACTTTACTATATAGCTCCCTCATGTTATCTAGTCACATATGCTTTGTATATTGATTATGTGGACTAATTTGTATGAATTTTTCATAAGTGTACTCATTTTTAAGGTAAGTCTAAAGACCCCATTGACCAGTATCTATAGCAACTGCATAACACACTAGTGTCTATTTCTGCAACAACGTGCTCTTCAAGTTTATTGCCTCTATCAGCATAGACAAACCCTGCTGTTTAATATAATGAATGAGCAGATTTGTTTTAAAGTGTCTCTTTATTTACTGGAATTAAATGTATTGTTTATCTTTTTTGTAGTAAGCATAAATGAAGTTGAAAAAATTTAATAAATTCAATCAGCTGGGGGAAAATGAACTGAGAACCTATTTTTTAAATTTCTCTTCATTCTGGTTTTTCTGCTATATTTTGGTAGTGCATTGTATGGGGAAAGGATGTGAGTATTCAAAATACAGGAAAATAAAATGTCACCTTTGGCGCAAACAAACAGGGTCTATTTAAAGTCCTCTCCCTCCCCTACATTCATTTATACATGTACTGTATAATCAAAAAAATGATCTGGCGCCAAAAACAATCAATGGCTATGGGCTATTCTTAAGGAATACTATAATGTGTAGTTGCTGCTAATTGACTGCAGGGGCGTGCAGCATAAAGTGAATCAACAAACTATAAAATCAGCGCAGATCTACTCTTCAATGTTATAGTATCCTAAAATCTCTCAAAAAGTGCAAGTGCAATAATCTTATTAAATTAAATTACCTATCAAATTATATATAAAAAAACCAACAATTCATATAAGTTCAAAAGTCCAGTGAAATACGATATCCATTCATTGATATTCCTGAAAGTCCCAAAGAAAATCCAGCAAAGTGCAGAAAAGTGCATATATTCTGTGCAACAAATCTTCTGTAAAAGGTGCGTGTCAAAAAATACCCTGTGTGCTGCTTACACCAAGCACCCCAAACTGACTCACTAGATGAAGTGGCTGGTCAAGTTATAAACCAGCTACTACGCCCTTGTTATATGTATGGTTTATCCAGCGTGCAGGTCCACAATCCACTCTATATGGTCCCCGTCATACAGACACTCTCATGGGAGCAGGTAGGGATATATCATATATTGGGGGGAAAGATGAGTCCACATAGCGTGATTCCATTAAAACAATTCATCCATTTGATTGGTTTGCGCAAAAGTTATCGCAGCTACTAACTATGGGAAATGTATGTCATTTTTATTGTTTTTTTTTTTTAACTAGTAATGGCGGCGATCTGGCGGCGATCTGCAATTGTTTTTGCAGGACTGCGACATTGCTGCGGACAGATCGGACCCCTAACTGACATTTTTGACACTTTTGGGGGTACCAGTGACATTACTACAGTAATCAGTGCTATAAATAAGCACTGTTACTGTAATAATGACACTGGCAGGGAAGGGGTTAACTTTATTGGGGATCAAGGGGTTAATGAATGCCTGGTGCTTACTGACGTGTGTGGGGGGAGGGGACTGTGTGACACAGGCACAGATCGCAGGTTCAGCTATGCTGAATCCTGTAATCTGTCCCTGCCTGTCACATAGGAGATCCGCCCACTTTGTTTACACAAGCGGGCGGATCTCCTCACTCGATCCCCGACGATCGGGGAAGAGGGGCGGTGATCACCGCCTCTCCTCCCCTGGCCCGACTCCCGCTGTGTCTGAATACAGCGGGAGCGCCGCCCACAAGGGGAGGAGTCCAGCGATGTAGGTCTACGTTGCTGGACGATAACGAGCCACTTTGCAGCAGTACGCTCAATGTGAGCGGTCGGCAAGTGGTTAAAGATAAAAATAAAACTCACATTTGGTAAGTGTCGACCCGACACTAAGAGTACCAGTGTGTAAGTGTTTGTTTGCAATGGGGTGGGACTAGGACGCTTGACATTATCGCGCATGCTCGATTCGTGCTCCCGGCTTGGATGGTGACAGCCGAAGGCGAAGAGCACATTACAAACAAACACATATGATGGAACCCTTAGTGTCTGGTTGACACTTACCAAATGTGAGTTTTATTTTATCTTTAAAAAAAAGGATGAATTGTTTTATTGGAATCATGCTATGTGGACTCGCACCTTTCACAGCAGATTTGTTGCACAGAATATATGCACTGTTCTGCACTTTGCTGGATTTTCTTTGGAACTTTCAGGAATATCAATGAATGGATATTGTTTATGAATTGTTTGGATTTTTTTAACATTTATTTCACTGGACTTTTGCACTTATATGAATTGTTTTTTTTATATATGATATATGATTAATTTATACATACCTTCACAGTGCCCCACTGTCAATTCTTCCTGACACAAAATACCTTGTGTTGTAGCCTAAAAGCCCAAGCACTGTATCATGGAAAGAATTAATCAGCTCCTCCAAAACCAGAAGCACCAGGTATTTTTAAGTGTCTACAACAGAAGAAGGATTATTTTGAACGTTGTGAAGGTGAACATGACTGGGTCAGGGGTGGACTTTTAGGAGACCCTCCCACATTATATATTCATATTAGTAACTATAGTTTTCCTCCCCCACCTTATTGTAATCCCACTCTTGCTTACCTATGCCCCCTGTGCACACTAAATATTAAAAAAAGGAAAAACATCAGGCAAAGTCCGAACCCACATAATTGTGGCTAAGGGAACTACACCTTCCCCATTTAACTATGTTATTCTTTTGTACTATCTAGACCACAGCGATCAACATAGTACATACAGCTGCTGCAGATATGACTCTTAGCAATCAAGAATATGATGGATACATGCATGAGCCTTTCTTGTTCATTGAAAAACAACAGGAACACAGAACAGGGAAGTTACATAACAGACATGTGGTTTTGTAGGTTAGGGGCAAGGGAGTAGTTCCATGGTTTGGCCATAAAGGGTCCACATATTTAGATGTAAGAGTATTTTCAGGAACCCTTTGTAGTGAGTAGACAATGTAGTCTTCTAGATAGCCCTTAGAGGACCTCAGAGTAGCATTGGGGTGTAATTTTAGAAAGTGCCATTACTGCCCTTTTAGTGTGGGGCATCTTGGGAAGTAAAGCTCAGACATAAATAGAATTAACAGGAGTCCACCTGGGGTTCTCATTGGAAATGTCTGAAGGACCAAGCCACAGCAAGGATGTAATCTGCTAGCCCTTTATGAGTTTGTCTTCCCCTTAGGGGGGATACGGGATAGGTGTGGGCTATTGGAAATACTTAGTTTACTGACATGTACAGTATTCTTACCTGTGACTCCCCCTCTTTTAAGTATATTGTAAATATTATTCAATAATACCTAAAGGATCTATGATAGTTTATATACAAAACTTTCATTTTGATTTTTATTATTCAGCGCCTCTTATACCTTAGTGTAAAGGATTCTTTGCAACTATACCAATTTGGATCCCCTGATTTTTTTAACAGGAGAAATCTAATTTTAATGCCCAAAATGTCAGTATACTTCAAAATACTGAACTCTCCACTAGGGTAAAGGAAATTTGTACTAAACACTGGCATATGTTGATGGATGACCCCTCAGTGGTAGATTGATTTCTGAAAATCCAGATCGTCCACAGGAAAACTTGATCTCTGGGTGACCTGTGACATGGAGGCCACTTCATTGTTCAAAGGATGTGGGTATAACTAGATGTGGTTCCTTTGACTTTTGCATCTACATGACTGGGGGGAATACCTTTACTTTTCTGACTGGAAGGCCCCTCAGATGCAAACAAAGGCCTAATTGTAATTAGGGATGATCGAACGGTTCGGGTCGACCATCGGTTTGACCCTAACATTGGGTGTTCGAAATTCGGCCGAATTCCGAACTTTTTGCTGAAAAAGTTCGGAATTCGGCAACCAGAACCGACCAAAATGCAATGGGACAGGAAGTGGGCTTTAAAAGCCCGTGATTGGACCAGAACCATCAGTAAAAGCCAATTGAGGGGGCAGGAGAATGCTAGGAATGTGATTAAAGTGACTAGGGGGTCCAGAGGCCAATCATTAGTGAATACGCCCCCCAGTATATAAGATAGCCCCGCCAAATTCCTAGCATTGTAATACAGGGCTGTGGAAGAGAGTGGAAGCAGTTCTGTTACTTCTCTCAAAGTGTCATTTAGCAGTTATTAGTGTGAGGAAAGGGATATCTAGTGTAGTTAGGGTGCTATTTTCCACTTTAGTTAGATTCAAAAATCTAGTTTCTGTAGGGAAAGTGTTAAGTGCCAGGGTGACCGTAGTGTAGTGTAGGGTTAACTGACTCTGACTGCTATGGCAGGGTGACCAAACCCTTCCATGTCAGGGTGACCGCTATAGAGAAAAGATTGTTTCTCTTAGGTCACTTATAGAACAGCGATATGGCTTCTCGCCTGTCACCCTGCTTTGTTGCTGCAGGCGTTTATAGGGCTTTTTTGAGGACATGTTTGGAGTCAGGCATGACATCTGAACTTCTGTATAGGGGTATATATACACACACATGTATGTATATATATATATATATATATATATATATATATATATATACACACATACACATATATAGGTGTGAAAGTAGCAGAACACTATGCTTGCGCTCATAAAATAATTAACAGGCATATATCTCCGCTCCTATAACACCTATATGTGTGTATGTGTATAAATACATATAAGTGTGTGTGTATATATACCCCTATACAGAAGTTCAGATGTTTTGCCTGCCTCCAAAAACCCCAAAAAAATGCCCAAAAAAACGCCTGCGCCAAAAAAACACCCAGGTGTGTTATTGCAGGCGTTTTTTTTGGGCATTTTTTTGGGATCTTTGGAGGCATGCAAAACATCTGAACTTCTGTATAGGGGTATATATACACACACACTTATATGTATTTATACACATACACATATATAGGTGTTAAAGGAGTGGAGACATATGCCTGTTAATTATTTCATTAGCGCAAGCATAGTGTTCTGCTATTTTCACACCCATATATGTGTATGTGTATAAATACATATAAGTGTGTGTGTATATATACCCCTGTACAGAAGTTCAGATGTTTTGCCTGCCTCCAAAGACCCACAAAAAATGCCCAAAAAAACGCTTGCTACAAAACCGGCAAGGTGTGAAAATAGCGGAGCCATATCCCTGTTCTATATTAATTCTAATACAAACAAACAAACTTTTTTTCTGGTTCTGGACATGCTACAGAGCGGAAACTTCACAGGTACACTTTTTAGACCCCCAGACACTAAATCCAAAGAAATCTAATTTTTTTTTTTTTCAATAATTTTTTCAATAATTGGCTCTCTATCAAAAATGACATTTTTTGAGAACTTTTTTTTGTGTGATTAATAGTCCCTGGGGCATGACCCAAACCCCTAGGCATGTTTTAGGGGCATTTATTGGGTTTTAGGGCTTCAAAATGGTGTTTTTTGATTACCGAAGTTCGGGTCCCATTGATTTCAATGGGGTTCTGAAATCCGGGCCGAACTTTCGGGAAGTTCGGGTGTTCTGGTCGAACTGAACTTTTGAAAAGTTCGATCATCCCTAATTGTAATACCTCTGGCATTATCTATATCATTTTGTGCTCCTGTTGGTCCTTCTATGTCGGCAAATCTATTAAATCTGCATGTAGGTACCTGCAGTACCACATCTATGAAACTTCCACTTATCATCTAAAAGCTCCCTTAGCTCAATATATTTGTTTGGAATATGACCAGGGCCCTCACTGTCTAAAATGTTGGGTGCTAGTCCCCCATAATTCTAGGGAAAGCAATTTTGATCAGATAGTGCTACAACATGTAAAACCATTGCACAGAGCAGGTAAGTACAACATGTTTAGTATTTAAAAAAAAACAAAGCTTTAATACCACTTTGGCAGGTCTGGCCTTCCACCATTCGGTTCACAGAACCTGCCAGTTCCTGAAAGCCTACATTGGTTGGTTTCCCCTCTACCTCTATGCTGAAAGTGCTATGCTATGATGAAAGTTCACCTTTGCCTACATGTGAGTTTTGCTTTTAATTGTTCAATAAATACTGGCAGTTTTCACTGATTCAGCGCTTTTATTTATTATTGACCAAATATGGTCCTGTCCATGATTGGTCAATGAGGTTACCTGGGAGACCCTACCTCTTAGCTCATCATCTGCCAGAGCTGTTATTTGCCGGGGTGAGAAATCATTGGGAGGTGGATTGTGTTGGCAGTGTGTGGGTTTTTTTACTTTTTGGCAGGCATTGTTGAACGTGACTGATGTAGATCTGCATGTCTGGATAAAGTGATTGACAGTGAACCTACATTGTGGGACTTTTTTTAATTAAAGGACACACTGGGGTTGATTTACTAAAACTGTAGAGTGCAAAATCTGCTACAACTGTGCATAGCAGCCAATCTGCTTGTAACTTTAGCTTGTTCACTTAGGCTTTGATTAAAAAAAAAAAAAAAAAAAAAAACCCTGGAATCCGATTAGCTTCTATGCAGAGCTGCACTAGATTTTGCACTCTCCACTCTCTCACACTGTGTGTTTTTTATTTTTTTTATTTTCCGTTTTGTTTTGTGCATAAGTAGGGATATTATTTACTTCTTACCTATCCACATAGGGGGGTATCTTGGGGCCCCCTTATTTTAATATTGGAGGGTGCCTCCATATTCTAATAAGATTCCCACCTGCAGACCCCCACAGTCACCAAGCCATGGTTGTAGGGAAGAGGCCCTTGTCCCCATAAACATATAGACAAGGTGCTTTTCCAGAGAGTAGCCCCTGGCCAGAGACCCTCCTATGTTGAGGGCATGTAGGCTGGCATGGTTCAGGAGGGTGGAACACATGCTTGTGCTTCCATCTCCTGGTCTGTCAGGCTGCATGCACGGATAAGCATATTGTGTGGATTTTTGCAATTTTTGTATGTCTTTTTTTTTTGCAAGGGATCATCAAGGATAAGGATCGGGTATGTTTTCTTATGGAGAACCTCAGGCCATTTTAGTTTTTTGTGCAGGGTCCCCTATTAAAGCCTACATCAGACCTTCATCTAGGATAAGGGTCTGTAATAGCGGATGTAAACAGAAATAGAATGGCAAAGCTGTTATTTGCTGCCAATTTTAATGAGAGTATTTTTTCTTTGTGAATGCCAGTGTTGCTGTAGTACGTTGTATACATCATACAGAGGACTCACTTCACAGGCAAGTTAAGAGCAAATTCAGACATGTTATTTACAGGAATTCAGAATTTTTAATGCTGCCCGGTTTAGTATTTTTTAAAAGCACTGCTCCCTGCCAAACAGAATTGTTAAAAAAATGTTTTGCTTTGGTACAAATCCCCCAGGGCAGTGCCCAGCCCTCTGTGCCATTTGTTTGAAAATCCCCTGCTTATTAACCTAGAAAATGGCCACTATTTTTGTTTTTTAACATTTGGTTCCCACTGACTTCAATTGGATTCTAATTAGGCACCCCATCTTCAGTAATGTTGGAACCTCTCTTGGACCAAACCCAGGTAGATTCTGCTCATCTCTACTCACAAAGTCTCCTTAGCAGGCAAACAGCAATAAAAACAAAGGGTCTAACCCTTTTCCCATTCTATCAATAACAAATAACACATTTTGCCTTTATGTACACTTTAAGTGCTAACAGCCTTAAATAAGGACTACTTCAAAACAGTAAGAGGTGCAAAAATGATTGCAAAACAGGGATCACTAATTTATAATTATCCTGGTAATGTTAAAAGGATTTAATTAAATTCTAGACTAAATCAGGCCATGCTCGGTAACCATAATATTACCAACTCCTTACACTGATCAGCTGAATAAATGTGTAACATTATCTTAAACCTGACATTTCTAGGTCTGAAAAAGCTAAAAAGCATTGGTGATAAAATGACATTTCTTTCTAGTTCAGGCCCGGTGTCTGCTTTTTCCTTATCTGAAGAAAGTTCAGAAATATCAAGAACTTCTGGCCAAAACAGCAGGGATTGGTTGAAAAGAAAAGGTTCTTATAAGCGATTGGAAAAATTGAATCACTCAAGCTGGGAATTGACCTGGTTCAAGCAGAGATGTTGGAGGAAGAAAATTGACTACTTTTTTGCAGTTTGTGCCAAAAGATCCACGTTATAATCATTTCTGCCTGAATAGTATTGGGATGTTAGGCTTTCATATGGTCCTTTCATGTCCTGAAAGCTCTTATACAGCTTCCTGCCCTTTGCACCACTTAGTTATCACAACCTCCCCTATAAAACAATAGTCATGTACATTGATTGATATTTTCTAACAGCTTTGTAGTTGGTTACATCCGCCATCGGCGGCTATTCATCTTTCTCTGCACCAGCATTTTACTGATCACAATAGATAACTGACACAGTTGTTTTGCTGTGTATTAGCAAACTGCACAGGATTTTCTGGAATAGCTAGTGACAAACATTTTAGTGCTTGGGGTATGGTGAAAGTCCAGTTTTACCCTTATTTTTTCCATAGTGTTATGAAGTCAGAATTGCTCATGAATAAAGGGTGGCCTTTTTTTCCAGGAGCTTGTTCTTTATTGATTGAAGCACAGTGGGGCTTGTTAGGCTGCTGGCAATCTGAACTACTGCTTTTACATACAGAACAGCAGTCTGGACCTCTAGCATGCTCCTGAAGAACAAGAGTTTGGAATAGGTCTGCAGCATTATCACAATGCTTTATTTTTTATCTGTCATTATTTCATAACACAAAGAATTTTTTTTTTCTTTTATAGGGGATATTTTGGGCAGAACAGAAACAGGTGCATGGAGTCTAGAGGGACAGCACAGGGGCTTCTTTGGTGATCAAGAACCAGTAAAGATAAATTTGGACTGGAGTGTAGTTGTTGGATATGTGTTGGAATGCCAGTTTTAGTACTACTGGGTGCAGACTGAAGCCCCGTACAAACGTACCGACTGTCGGCCGTAAATATTCGGCCGACGACCGATCGGCCGATTGTAGGCTTGTTAGTATGATGCTTCCGACAGCCGACAGCGCATTTTTGGCCGAACAGAATCTGTTGTGCAGGCATTAAAATTTTTGTTGGCCAACACCAGAACTGTCGATTGTTTGCCAGTCAGTACAGATTTCGGCCGACAGACAGCAGATTAGCAAGACTGGGCATGCTCAGAGAAGAAAAAACACACGCAAAGTTAACCATCACATGACATCACTTCTGCAGTCAGCTGTTGTTGGCCGACAAAATTCGTGTGCAGTCTTTAGCACTTTTCAGCCGACAGGACAGCACCGGACAAAAGACGGCCGATCGTTCGGCCGACATTCGGTACGTGTGTACGGGGCTTCAAGATCAATGTAGACAATGGGAAACTTGTACACAGGTTCAGCATTATTGTAGATAAGCTCAGATACTCAGTGTGATCAGTAGGTGGTAGAATGCTCTGATTGTTCTTATGAGCTGCAGGAACTGGAAGTGTCCAGAGTTTACCAAAGTCCCTATTGGTGTGAATTAGTTTGGCTGCAGGGCATCTCCTTGCCTACAGCCCTCAGGATTGCCTTGCATGCAGTACAGACAGTATCAGGTGGTGTACCAGTGGTGAAGCGGAAATGTAGTTGAGTTCAGACTGGAGATCTGGATAGGTGGAAATAGGTGTAACGCAGGGCAATGCTACTGCAGAACTCTTCTTCCACAAGATGGCAGTGGGCTACATTCACAAAGCAGTATCTTACCGCATCCAAATTTGCATATGCAAGATACTTCATAGCGTTTTTCAAAAACTTTTTTAGCATTCACTAAAAAATGCTACTAAAATACCACATGAGTTAAAGGAAAGGTTAAAGGTAAAGGAAAATCTAAAACTTTGGGTTGTCCCCAGAAAAGTAATTGAGGGGAAATCTTTCAATAGGGACACTAATTCTAGTGACCTAGGGGTCCCCATGAGATTCCCTTGATTTGAAGGGATTTCCTTTCACGTCCTGTTCTGCTGTGGGACAGGAAGTGAAGGTAAATCTCCTCAATGGGACAAAGATGGCAAAAATAAGCCTTACAGGCTATAATCCTACTCTTTTTTATCCAAATTAAAAAAAAAAAAGGTTTTGCCTATAGTTCTACTTTAACAACCAGTAACTGTCACAGTTGTTAAGGAGTGGGCAGCCGCTACGTCCTTAACAATGGATGAGTCATCAGCTGTCAGTGGGCTTCCCTGCTGATAGCTGAATGTTAAAGAAAAAATGTTGGCAACAAATAATAAAGAAAAAAAAACAGCGTGGTGTCCCCCCAAAATTCATACTAGACCCTTATCCAAGCATGCAGCCTGACAGGTCAGAAACAGGAACGACGACCGAGTGCCCCCCTCCTGAACCATACCAGGCCACATGCCCTCAACATAAGGGGGTGCTTTGGGGCAACCCCAAAGCATCTTGTCCCCATGTTGATGGGGATAAGGGCTTCCTCCCCACAACCCTGACTGGTGGTTGTGGGGGTTCTGTGGACTGGGGACTTATCTGAATATGGAAGTCCCATTTAAAAAGGAGGCCCCCAGATCCTGCCCCCCCCCCATGTGAATGAATATCAGGGAACATCAATCGACTACAGTAAAAGGGGGCCCACTACTGTTCATCTAACCAGTCACCATTAGAAAACTGCCGAGAAAGGAGTTGGTGAGAGGGTCACAGACCCACCATTAAGTTGCATTCACCAACAAACAACCCACAGTCACAGACCCCTCACACCTACTGCTGTGGGAATTGACCAAGCTATTTTAGACAGAGCCTCACACAGCCCACTAGTCTGTTTGTACTCCGGAGTGCCTGACATTATGCTCATCATGGCATCTAACTATTATCACAGTATACATCCTGCTTCCAGGCTACATCTTTATACATCAGCTTCAAAGGATTTCCCTCTCTTACTAAGTTCAACATCTGTGATACATTGCTGCAGTACTCATTTCATTTTAAAATTCTCAGCAACCTACATGCCAATGTTCCTCAAAGGCCCCAAAGTAATAGAAGAAGATCCATTACAAAGACTTGCCCAAATTACTTTATCCTGAGGTCAGAACTGTGTTTAACTCTAAGTCCATATCTTGCAGGCCTAAACCTAGCCCCTGTTTGAGAGCTTCCAAGTGACAGTCTACGTTGTTACCCCTATTTTTCTGGTCACTTGGGATGTATCATCTGATACAGAGAGGTGCTGTTTATGCTCTTGGATTCACAGTATAAGCTGAAATCTGAATTCCCATATACATCACTGTGAGGTTCATTATACAGTTGTACCATTGTGTTTATGCTGATTGGCATTCATGTGCCATTATACTCTGTTATATTTTATGACTCTGTTTTACAAGTACAGTCTGTTTATCTTCTAAAGGCTTGTGAGCATCATTCTTGTGTGCCTGCTTGGGGCTTACAGAATGGTATTCTGGTGGTGTCAATGAGGGCAAGACCTCACATAGGACCCAATCAGAGCAGAGGACTCAAATTACCAGCGGCTCTTGCAGGGGTAGCGCTACATGAGGGAAGAAGGAGCAATCACAAGTAATCAGTCGCCTGGCGTTAAGTGGTTAAACATATGCTGGTAGGGAGGAAACTGGTCAGAGAGGCTACCAAGAGGCCTACAGCAACTCTGAAGCAGTTGCAAGAATTTGTGACAAAGAGTGGTCTTTGTGTGCATGTGACAACAATATCACAAAATCTCAACAAAGGTGGCTTATATGGGAGGGTTGCAAGAAAAAGGTCACACCTCAAGAAAGGCCACATGCAGTCACAACTGAGTTTTGCCACAACGCACTTTGAAGATTCTCAGGAGAGACTAAAATTGAATTATTTGGCCTCAACACTAAATGATATGTCTGGCAGAAATCCAATACAGCTCACCATCCAAATAACATAATTTCTACAGTAAAGCATTGAGGTGGTAATATCCTGTTATGGGCGTGTTTCTCTGCAGCAGGGACAGAAGCAGTAGGGATGGCCCAACGGTTCAGCCCGAGCATGAGTTTGGGCCAGATATTTGTCTGTCCTTTTGCCAAACACCCCAATTTGCAGAGTGTTTGCCCCGACAAACACCCTGCAATGCTGAGCCCTATACAAAAGTGAAAATATATCAGCGCATACACCTCTACTAAAGACAAAAAGCAGCTGACACTCAAAGTTAATCTAAATAACCAAAAAAACAATGATAGGAAATTAGTGCAGCGCTAAAGCTAAAATGAATCAATTGAATAGGAAATATAGTCCATGCAAAGGAGGAAGGGCCCCGTGTGGATAAAGATGCACTTAGAGCAAATGCTGTGGTCTTGAAACTACAAATCCACCACCAGATAGAATGGCCTCTCACCTCAAAGCACTGACCACAAAGGGTCAAATCACCAGGACAGATTCCACTTGCAACTGAACACTGACGATAACACCTTTGGCAGAATGGATGGATGGGGTGATCCCAGTTGCTCCAAATACCTCCAGGGGATATCGATTAGACAATCCAAAGGCTTGCTCTCTTAGTGGTGTGACTCAAAGAAAGGCAAGGGATTGCACATAGTGAAGTATGTCTAACACATTTATTGATTAAAACATAAGAAAGCCTCTTACTTAATAACAGCAGGCACATCACATCCTCTCTTGCTGAACAGTCATACACTTCCTCGAGTGACTCTGTGAGACAGCGGGTGATTTCACGGCTCCTCCCTTCCGCACGCGTGACGTCCCATAAGGGAAGGGACTTCCTCAGCGGCTTGTGAAGCCGCTGAGGAAGTCCCTTCCCTTATGGGACGTCACGCGTGCGGAAGGGAGGAGCCGTGAAATCACCCGCTGTCTCACAGAGTCACTCGAGGAAGTGTATGACTGTTCAGCAAGAGAGGATGTGATGTGCCTGCTGTTATTAAGTAAGAGGCTTTCTTATGTTTTAATCAATAAATGTGTTAGACATACTTCACTATGTGCAATCCCTTGCCTTTCTTTGAGTCACACCACTAAGAGAGCAAGCCTTTGGATTGTCTAATCGATATCCCCTGGAGGTATTTGGAGCAACTGGGATCACCCCATCCATCCATTCTGCCAAAGGTGTTATCGTCAGTGTTCAGTTGCAAGTGGAATCTGTCCTGGTGATTTGACCCTTTGTGGTCAGTGCTTTGAGGTGAGAGGCCATTCTATCTGGTGGTGGATTTGTAGTTTCAAGACCACAGCATTTGCTCTGAGTGCATCTTTATCCACACGGGGCCCTTCCTCCTTTGCATGGACTATATTTCCTATTCAATTGATTCATTTTAGCTTTAGCGCTGCACTAATTTCCTATCAATGCTGAGCCCTGATTGATTTTCCTGCTGACAGCTGATCAAAAAAAAAAAAAAAAAAGCATGCTACAGAAAAAAAAAAATAAGTTTCTAAAGAAAAAAAATGAGTGAAATCCCATTTAAAATGACTCGCAGTTAAAAGTGCCGGCTCCCGGCTATTAAAATATTAAAGAAAAGAAGGCGTAGGGTCCCCACCATAATCCATACCCTTATCTGGGCATGCAGCCCAAAAGGTCAGGAAAGGGGGGGGGGACAAGCAAACGCCCCCTCTTCTGAACCATACCGGGCCACATGCCCTCAACATGGGGTGGTGCTCTGTCCCCCCCACGCCAGAGCACCTTGTCCCCATATTGATGGGGACAAGTGCCTCTTCCCAATGACCCTGGGCTGTGGTTTTCTGGGTCTGCGGGTGGGCAGCTTATCAGAGACTGGAAGCCCTAAACACACGAGACAGTTTTTGAGAAGTCCTTTATTCGAAAATTAAAATATAGTGATCCCGATGTAAATCCATCATCAATCATGCTGCCCGTCGCACCCACCGACCCGAAAAAAGAAAAAAAAAAGCTCCGCTCTCATTGAACGCTTCCCGCGGCCTTACTGTTCGCAGTTTGACAATTCTTATATAGGGAATAGGCGGGGCCACACTGGTGATGTCACCGGGTGGCCCAGACCCCTCGTGACCTCCCGGAGTGGTACATGCTGAATCAGTGGTGTCACGGGGCAGGGCCGACAGGTGATGTGAATGGTGTGGCCCCGCTCATTCCCTATATAAGAGCTGTCAAACCCCGAACAGGAAGACCGTGGGAAGCATTCAATGAGATCTGAGCTTTTTTTTCTTTTTTTCGGGTCTGTGGGTGCGACCCCCCCCGTCCCAGAGCAGCCCCCCATGTTGAGGGCATGTGGCCTTGTATGTTTCAGGAGGGGGTCGCTTTCTCATCCTCTCCCCTTTCCTGCCTTGCCAGGCTGTAAAATTACTTAGAACCCCCAAACATTATATATTTTTGTAGCAGAGGCCCTAGAGAAGAAAATGATGGGTTTTGTAAATTTTTACTTTTTCAGATTTTTACTTGTAAACAAAGAGTGTCAGAAGAAGGCCTGGTCTTAAAGTATATAATGCCTGAAGGTACTCCTTGGATGTTGCGCATTTCTATGTGGCTAGGCTGTGAAAAAGTCTCACACATGTGGTATCACCATACTCAGTACAAATAGCAGAATGTGTTTTGGGGTGTTTTTGCAAGTATGCCTATGCTGTGTATGAGAAATAATTTGTTAATATGACATTTTTGTGAAAAAAAATCTATTTAATTTTTTAATGTAATTAATTAATTGTGGGAAAAAATGTCAACTTCAAAAAACTCGACATGCCTCTAAGGCCCCTTTCACATGGGCTTTCTGATCCGGTCCGCCTGTCAGTTTTTCAGGTGGACCTGATTGGATGCTCCATGCAGCCCTGTGGAGCAGCAGATGTCAGCGGAGACATCTCCGCTGACACCCGCTGCTATCCGATCCTGTCCGTGAAATTCGGATGGATGGAATCCTTATTTTTCATCCGTCCGGAGGATCGAATAAGATCGTAGGAAAACGGACGGGCGGTCCATTTTCATCCAATCTCCCATAGAGGAGAGCAGGGCTCTGACAGCTCCGTCTCTGCAAAGTAGGCAGAGACGGAGCTGTCATCTGCCTGCTCAGCGGGGATCGGCGGATCGATCCGCCGCTGAGCAAAACGGAGTCCATCGGACGCACCGCCCATGTAAAAGGGGCCTTACTAAATACCTTGGATGGTCTATTTTCCAAAAAGGGCTAATTTGGAGAATATTTGTACTATCCTTAGGGCTTCAATTCAGAAATTAGATAGGCCATCGGTACATCAGGTGTGAGCAATTTTCAATGATTAGCACCATAGCTTGTAAAAATTTTGGACAAAAAATATAAAGAAAAATTATTTATTTGCAAAATTTTATAACAGAAACTAAGAAAAACGTATTTTAACCACTTCAATACAGGGCACTTTCAACCCCTTCCTGCCCTGACCAATTTTCAGCTTTCAGTTACACTTTGAATTACAATTACTTCATGCAACACTGTACCCAATCAAAATTTTTATAATATTTTTTCCACACAAATACAGCTTTCTTTTGGTGGTATTTAGGCACTTCTGGACCAGAAGGATTTGTCCCCTTTAACCACTTAAGCCCCGGAAGATTTTACCCCCTTACTGACCAGGGGGTTTTTTGCGATTTTTTACTGCGTGACTTTAACGATAAACTTTAATGTTACATATGTTTGGTAAAAAAAATAAATAAATTGCAAAAAGCGTATTTTGATTGGTTTGCGCAAAAGTTATCGCGTTTACTAACAAAAGGGAAAGATTTTTGTCATTTTTGGTGTTTTTTTTTTTAACGAGTAATGGCGGCGATCTGCAATTTTTTTTGCGGTACTGCGACATTGCGGCGGACAGATCGGACCCTTGACTGACATTTTTGACACTTTTGGGGGTACCAGTGACATTACTGCAGTAATCAGTGCTATACATATGCACTGTTACTGCAAAAATGACACTGGCAGGGCAGGCAACTGTATTGGAGAGGGAGGGGTTAAGTGTGTCCTAGGGGCATGTTTCTAACTGTAGTGGGACAGGTCTACTATTGTAAAAACAGAGATCAACGGTTCTACATAGTAGAACCGTCTGATCTCCATTTTTACACATGGGAGAATGACAAGCAGCTTGTTTACATAAGCCGCCCGCCTTTCTCCCGCTGTACCGACGATCGTAGTGTGACCGGCGGACATCGGGTCCGCCGGTCACACGCCCGCATTCCTCTGTGAACGAGCCTCAGCATTCACAGAGGCTATTGGCTCAAAACCCGGTGACAGGCGAGCAACGTAGACCTACGTCACTCGGCCTGGCCGGGGCTGACTGCCGCAGTAGATATACTGTGCGCAGTCGGCAAGTGGTTAAGCGGAGTTCCAGCCTCTTTTTTTTAAAATCATCCCCGTGATAGTCGCCAAATATGTATTGGAAATCGGCATATGCTGCATATGTCAACGTTTTCTGTGTCATTAAAAGTGTTAGTACTCACTGTAGCCTTCTGATCCAGCAAGTGCCCATCCTGAGTGTGGGCATCTGATGCCCACTAGGAGTCTCTTCCGGGATAAGGTACTGCTGGCTACCCAGCAAGCACCTCCCGATCTTGCGCATGTGCAGTGGGACTATTACGGCCATAGCAATGGAGCCTAACATTGCATCATTTTTGGTTTAGAAGTAACGCAATACTAGCCATGGAGGATGCCCATTGGCTCCTAGGATTGCTTACACTGGTATCCCAGGAGCCATTGCGAAAGAGGATATGACGTACTTTGCCGAGGCCGGGTTTGGACGGAAGTGGATTGTTTTTAGAAGAAAAGATACTATAGATTTAAAAAAAAAAAAAATGACACTATCCAAGAGGGAATCAGCAGCACATGCCGATTTAAATGAAACTCCGGTTTAATGACCAGGCCATATTTTGCGATTTGGCACTGCGTTACTTTAACCACTTGCCGACCGCTTACTTTATATAAACATCAGCAGAATGGCTCTCCCAGGCAAAGTCATGTATCGGTACAAAGTCATGTATCGGTACGTCATTCGCCTGGGAGGAGCTAGGGGGCGATCCCCGACCGTCAGCGGGGAAGCTGGCGCGTGTGTCAAGCGGCTCTGATTGCTGTCTGACACTCTCGATCTCTCCCCGTTTAGAGAAAAGGACGGATGGTTGATGTAAACACAGCGGTCCGTCCTTCTGCCTGCAATGATCACAGAGACTATGTGATCCTGCTATATGGGATCGCATGTCTCTATGTTCATTTCAAAAGCCCAACCCACCCACAGTTAGAAACACTCCCCTAGGCTTACATTTAACCCCGTGATCATCAACAGTACCTTCCCTGCCAGTGTCATTATTACAGTAACAGTGCATATTTATAGCGCTGATTACTGTAGTAATGTCACTGGTACTCCCAAAAGTGTCAAAAATGTCAGTTATGCCCCGTACACACGTGCAGATTATCTGCAGACTTTTGTCTGCAGACTTACCTTTTCTATGTAGTGCAAGGGCCTGCCTGATTGCATACAAATTGAAAGTGTTTAGGTTTGACCTCATATTATATGGTTTTGGTAAGTCTGCAGACAAAAGTCTGCAGATAATCTGCACGTGTGTATGGGGCATTAGGGGTCCGATCTGTCCGCCGCAATGTCACAGTCCTGCAAAAAATCACAGATCGCCGCCATTACTAGTAAAAAAAAAAAAAAACAATAAAAATGACATGAATCTTTCCCGTAGTTAGTAGACATAATAACTTGTGTAAACCAATCAAAATACGCTTATTGCAATTTTTTTATACCAAAAATATGTAGCAGAAAACAAATTGACCTAAAATGTTAAAAAATCTTGATTTTTTAAAAAAAAATTTTTTTGGGAAGGTTATATAGCAGAATGTGAAAATATTGTTTTTTTTTTTCAAAACTGTCGCTCTTTTTTGTTTATAGCGCAAAAAAAAAAAATCGCACAGGTGATCACATACCACCAAAAGAAAGCTCTATTTGTGGGAAAAAAAGGACATCAATTTGTTTGGGTACAGCTTTGCACAACCACGCAATTGTCCGTTAAACGCGATACCGAATCACAAAATAGGGCCTGGTCATTAAGCAGGAAAATCTTCCGGTCCAGAAGTGGTTAAATGAAAATTGCGCGGTCGTGCAACGCTGTACCTAAATAAAATTGATGTCCTTTTTTTCCCACAACTAGTGCTTTCTTTTGGTGGAATTTGATCACCTGTGGGATTTTTATTTTGTGCACTATAAACAAAAAAAAGCGACATTTCTTAAAAAAAATATATATATATTTTTCACATTCTGCTATATAACATTCCCCTATAAAAATTTAAAAATCTAATTTTTTCATCCTTTTAGGCCAATATTTATATTCAAAATCGCGATAAGCGTATTTTGATTGGTTTGCGCAAACGTTATCGCATCTACAAACTAGGGGAAAGATTTATGTCATATTCATTTATATTTTTTTACTAGTAATGGCGGCAATCTGCAATTTTTAGCAGGACTGCGACATTGCGGCAGACAGATCGGACACCTAACTGACATTTTTGACACTTTTGGGGGGGACCAGTGACATTACGACAGTAATCAGTGCTAAAAATCTGCACTGTTACTGTAATAATGACATTGGCAGGGAAAGGGTTAACCTAGGGGCGATAAAAGAGTTAAGTGTGCGCCTAGGGGAGCATTTACTAACTGTATGGGGGATGGGCTTGTGAAATGATAATGGAGACCTGTATTTACAACAGCTGACCATCCTTCTCTGTTGGCGGGGAGCGATTGCGGGTGCCCGGCGGTAATAGCGGCCGCCGGCCCCATGCATCGGCATCCCCACTGCCAACGGCGCACGCTCACCCCCCCAGCACCACACGCGCGACCGACGTATGGCTACATCGGTTCACGCAGGAGAGGCTGCCTGCCGCAGTAAATCTGCGGTGGGTGGTCTTAATGTGGTTAATCACCACTGAGTTTTTTTTTATATAAGTGCAAAAAGAGCAAACATTTTGAAAAAATCACTTTTTTTTCGTTTCTATTATAGCATTTTGCAAATAAGTAATTTTTGTTTATAAATGTGAGCCAAATGTATACTGCTACATATTTTTGGTAAAAATAACCCAAATTAGTGGAAAATATTTAGTCTATGTGAAAGTTATATAGTCTACAATCTATGGTGCCAATAATTAAAAATGTATCACACCTGATGTACTGACGACCTATCTCATTTCTTCAAGTCCTGAAATGTAAGGACCCTACAAATACCCCCCAAATTATCCCTTTTTGGAAAGTAGACATTCCAGGGTATTTAGTAAGAGGCATGGTGAGTTTTTTGAAGTTGTAATTTTTTTCCCACAATTCTTGGGAAAATGAAGAAATACATTTTTTTTTTACACAAAACTGTCCTAATACCAAGTTATTTCTCCCACACAACATATGCATACTTGCAATTACACCCCAAAATACATTCTGCTAATCCTCCTGAGTATGGCTATACCACATATGGGAGACTTTGTCACAGCCTGGCCACATACAGAGGCCCAACATGCAAGGAGCACCGTCAGGTGTTCTAGGAGCATAAATTATACATATAATTTCCTAGCGACCTATTACATTTTCGAATGCCTTGGAGCACCAGGACAGTTGAATTACCTGCAAAATGACCCCATTTTGGAAAGCTAACACCCCAACGTATATTCTATGGGGCATTGTGAGTCTTTTGAACATGTCATTTTTTTCCACAAGTTTTTGGAAAATGTGGAAAGAAAATGAAAAGGTTTTTTTTTTTTTGTTGTTTTTTTTACACAAAGTTGTCATCTCATAAGATATTTCTAACACATAGCATGTACATAGCAAAAATGACACCCAAGAATACAATCTGCTACTCCTCCTGAGTATGGGGATACCACGTGTGTGAGACATTTACACAGCCTAGCCACATACAGAGGCCCAACATCTAAGTGCCACCTTCAGGTGTTCTAGGAGCATAAATTAGACATATAATTTCCTGACTACCTATCACACTTTTGAAGGCCCTGGAGAACCAGGACAATGGAAACACCCACAAAATGACCCCATTTTAGAAAGCAAACACCCCAATGTACAATCTATGAGGCATGGGCTGAGGATAGGTGCTCAAGTACTCTGATGGGCTGCAGAAAGGTACTCAGGTACTCTGATGGGCTGCAGAGAGGTACTTGAGGTACTCTGATGGGCTGAAGACAGGTATTTTGGTACTCTGATGCGCTGCAGATATGTATATGGGTACTCTGGGCTGAAGACAGATACTCGAGTACTCTGATGGTCTGTAGATAGGTACTCAGGTACTCTGGGCTGGAGACAGGTACTTTGATGGGCTGGAGGCAGGTACTCGGGTACTCTGATGGGCTGGTGACAGGCACTTGGGTACTCTGATGGGCTCCAAATAGGTACTTGGGTACTCTGATGGGCTGGAGATAGGTACTTGGGTATTCTGAAGGGCTGTGGACAGGTACTCGGGTAGTTTGATGGGCTGGAGACAGGTACTCGGGTACTCTAAATGGCTGGAGACAGGTGCTTGGGTACTCTGATGGGCTGGAGACAGGTACTCAGGTACTCTGATGGGTTGCAGATAGGTACTCAGGTACTCTGATGGGTTGCAGATAGGTACTCAGGTACTCTGATGGGTTGCAGATAGGTACTCAGGTACTTTGATGGACTGGAGACAGGTACTCAGGTACTCTGATGGGCTGGAGACAGGTACTCGGGTACTCTGATGGACTGGAGACAGGTACTTGGGTACTCCGATGGGCTCCAGATAGGTACTCTGATGGGCTGGAGAAAGGTATTCAGGTACTCTGATGGGCTAGAGACAAGTACTCAAGTACTATGAAGGGTATTTGCATTAGTGATCGACCAATATCATTTTTTCATTGCCAATACGGATACCGATATTTCGCCGATCGCATATCTATATCGGCTGATATTGGCCGATGTAAAATTTTCCCAAAAAAAACCCCACAAAATTCGACACAAATCTCTTATTAAACATGTGAATCTTTGTTTATAAACATTTTTAGCATGAAGTGCTCGTTCTTCACACCCTAACTGCATAAAAACTGATAGGAAAACTTCAATTGCAGGGACATTTGCTTTGCATTTCTCATCATCTGATTGTGCATTAATGCATAATAAAGTGCTGCAGTAGTGGACTAACTCACTGCAATATGTCACTGCAGTGCATTCAGTGCAAAACTGCTAGAAAAAAAGCTAGGCAAAAACAACAGCTACACAAAAAATACACATACACAGTGGATTGGATGGACTGGAGTCAACTGCAACTAATGCAGTGCAGTCAGTGCAAAACTGCTAGAAAAAGAGCAAGGCAACAGCTACACATGTCACAGTGGATTGGACTGGAGTCAGTGGAGGACTACCTCTGTCTGCAGTATGGCATTCACTGCAACTACTGCAGTCAGTGCAATACTGCTAGAAAAAAAATCAAGTCAACAGCTAGACAGTGGATTGGATTGGAGTCAGTGGACTACCTGGCTTGGTGTCACCCTGTTATGGGTGGCTGGCTTGGTAACTGGTGTCACCTTGTTATTGGTGGCTGGCTTTCAGGAACAGTCTGTGGTGGCTGGTTGGATGGCTTGGTGTCACCCTGTTATGGGTGGCTGGCTTGCAGGAACACTGTGGTGGCTGGCTGGCTGTCTTGCTTGGTGTCACCCTGTTATGGGTGGCTGGCTTGCAGGAACACTGTGGTGCCTTGTTGGCTTGCTTGGTGTCACCCTTTTATGGGTGGATGGCTTGCAGGAACATTGTGGTGGGTGGCTGGATTGGTGTCACCCTGTTATGGATGGCTGGCTTGCAGGAACACTGTGGTGGGTGGCTGGATTGGTGTCACCCTGTTATGGGTGGCTGGCTTTCAGAAACAGTCTCTGTGGTGCCAGGTTGGCTTGCTTGGTGTCACCCTTCTATGGATGGATGGCTTGCAGGAACACTGTGGTGGGTGGCTGGATTGGTGCCACCCTGTTATGGGTGGCTGGCTTGCAGGAACACTGTGGTGGCTGGCTTTGTGTCACCCTGTTATGGGTGGCTGGCTTGCAGGAACACTGTGCACTGTGGTGGCTGGCTGGCTTGGTGTCACCCTGTTATGGGTGGCTGGCTTGCAGGAATACTGTGGTGGGTGGCTGGCTTGGTGTCACCCTGTTCTGGGTGGCTGGCTTTCAGGAACACTGTGGTGGCTGGCTGGCTTGGTGTCACCCTGTTATGGGTGGCTGGCTTGCAGGAACACTGTGGTGGGTGGCTGGCTTTGTGTCAGCCTGTTATGGGTGGCTGGCTTGCAGGGACACTTTGGTGGCTGGCTGGCTTGCTGGAACACTGTGGTGGGGGGCTGGCTTGGGGTCACCCTGTTGTGTGGGTGGCTGGCATGGTTTCACTCACTCACACTGGCCTGTTGTGGCGGGTAGCTGGCTTGCTGGAACACCAGTCACGGTGGCGGGTGGCTGGCTTGGTGTCATCTGGGTGGCTGGTTGCTTGCTAGCTGGGCTGGCACCCTATTGTGGTGGGTGGCTGAGGCCATAGCCTGTGGGTGGATGGATGGCTGGCAGCATGACCGAACCGGACTAAAGCTGGCTGTAACACAAGGCTGTGTGAAGCGTGGGAGGTGGTCTTAAGTGCAGTGCGCGGTGAAATGGCTTTATGTACGGGCTGCACAGGCGTGGGAGGCGGTGTTAGAAGGCAGAACGTGTGTTCGCAACATACGGAATGACGTCATGAAAAAATCTGCAATATCTGTAAATTCAAAGGCCGATACTGATATATCGGGGAAAGTGCATATTGGCCCCTGATATATCAGTGTTGCCTAATTTGCATTAATGAGTAATTATCGTTCAACAGCGAAAGCACTAAAAGCTGAAAATTGGCCTAGGCAGGAAGGGGGTGAAAGTGCCCTGTATTGAGGTGGTTAAAGGGGAGTGATTATTTTCTGTACCCACTGCACAGTATATACAGATTATACTGCTAATCATCATACTCTAAGGAGCACAATGTTTTTGTTCTGTTTTATTGTTCGCTTGCATAAATGGACAATGGAACAATATTAGCTTGGTTTTACTGTTGCTATAGCTATACATTATGTTGCATGGCTTTTTTATTTTTTAATGCAGTGTGTTCTATACTATTCCATAAGAATACGTACATAGTAAATATAGTGTTGATGCATCTTAAAAGCAATACATTTTTCTCTAAAAGCAACTCAAAGCATGCTTTCCTGTGGTTAAATTTGACTTGCTTTTGAGTCTAAAGCCCTTTTAAAGACCTACTTCCATTGCTGCCATTTGTGAATAGGAACAGAACTTAAACTGTAGTGCAGTCATTTATCAGGTAGCTCACAGCAAATTGTTACAGGTGTATTATAGTTACTACTTTTACTGTACACATTTACCTATACATATTGTGTGTCTCCACAAATACTGCATCTCCACTCAGGGCTGGTCTTTTTTAGTTATTTTGCTGTTTATCTTTATTTCTTAAATCAATTCTGTGCTTGTTCTTCATATTATGTTACTGCATTAAATATTAAGTGTTGTAGATTAGCCAATAATGGGAACTTTCAGTGCTTCAGTGAAATTACAGTGAAAGTATACAGTATTTTCAATAAGTACATATTTTGAGCTAATGTTAACATTGTTTACCTTAAAATACTTACTCTAATGAACATAGGGATGTGCAGGTTAGCAAATAGAAGGAGCTCTGTGTTTGATTCTGTTTAAAGTGAATATTTGCTATCTTATAGGTCAGCATTTATTGAGCTATGGGCAAGGACCCAAATTGGTGAGTGATTGTACACTGACTATGATTGAAAGCACAGACATTCATGCAAAACTACAGCACTTGTGAGATAAAAGGTGGTGGTGGGGAGGGGGGAGGGGCAGGGACAAGGCCTCTACACTGTCAAGACCCACCACTAGCTAGGAATGTCTACTGCCAACTAGTGTTGAGCGAACACGGACTGTATTATTCGTGTTCGTACCGAATAATTGGATTTTTTGTACCCGAACACGGACACGGACACTTTACTGTATGTTCGGGTAAAAATCCGTGTTCGGTCGTTTTATTTCCGGGTTTTGCATACTTTGGCGCTCTTTTCATGGCGGGCTTTCAACAGCCAATCAACAATCGTTTAACTGGTGTGCCTTAAGCCATCCCAGCCATGCCTGCAAATGTCTCAGTAGCTGTGATTGGCCGTCTGAAGCATGTGACCAATAGGGATGATCGAACTTTTGAAAAGTTCGGTTCGACCAGAACACCCGAACTTCACGAAAGTTCGGTTCGGATTTCAGAACCCCATTGAAATCAATGGGACCCGAACTTCTGTAATCAAAAAACACCATTTTTAAGCCCTAAAACCCAATAAATGCCCCTAAAAAGTGCCTAGGGTTCTGGGTCATGCCCCAGGGACTATTAATCACACAAAAAAAAGTTCTTAAAAATTGTCGTTTTTGATAGATAGCCAATTATTGAAAAAATAAAAAAAAAAAAAAAAAAAGAGATTTCTTTGGATTTAGTGTCTGGGGGGTCTAAAAGTTGTACCTGTGAAGTTTCAGCTCTGTAGCATGTCCAGAACCAGAATTACAGCATACCAAACCTTCAAAAATGACTTTTTTGCTTAACCGCACCTTTCTTTTGCTCCTAATCAACGGCTCAGCCAATGTGTATGATGGGGACATAATGCAGTGCACTGGGAACAAGATTAGAGGTTTTTTTGGAAAAAGGTGCTGTCTCTTTAAATGTGCATATAATTAACGGGTGTATTTCCACAATGGGGCTTTTATTACCAAATGTTTCAAGAAGTCCAAAGATGTATGTAATTGCACTTTATTTCATGTAAAATGGTGTTTGGTGCACTTTAACTTGAAATCTCACAAGAAACAGACATATATGCACGGATACATTGAGGGTTAGGGGTAGGGGCCACAATGTAGTGCAGAGTGAACAAGATTAGAGATGTTTTGGATGAATACTGTTGTCTCTTGACTTTGAATAGAAGTAAAGGATGCTTAAAAATTGGGCATTTGGTGGTGCGGACGATGCCTTGACACCATATCCCTATGAAAGTGCTGGTAATGAAAGCAATAATTGCCTTTGTAAGGAAAAAAATTACAATGATATGCATCTGTGTGACAGGTGCGCAAAAATTGTTGTTTGGGTGTTGGCGGAGCCATACCACTGTAAGCCCAAAGAGCTGGTGTTGAAGAAGGCGTAAAAATTATGAAGGTGTGCACCTGTGGAACAGGTGCGCAAACATGGTAGTTTTGGTGTTGGCGGAGCCTCCCCACCATAACCCCAAAGAGCTGGCTTTGAAGGAGGCCCAAAAATTGTAAAGGTGTGCACCTGTGGAACAGGTTCGCAAACATGGTAGTTTTTGTTTAGCATAGCCTCCCCACCTTAACCCCAAAGAGCTGGTGTTGAAGGAGGCCCAAAAATTGTAAAGGTGTGCACCTGTGGAACAGGTTCGCAAACATGGTAGTTTTTGTTTAGCATAGCCTCCCCACCTTAACCCCAAAGAGCTGGTGTTGAAGGAGGCCCAAAAATTGTAAAGGTGTGCACCTGTGGAACAGGTTCGCAAACATGGTAGTTTTTGTTTAGCATAGCCTCCCCACCTTAACCCCAAAGAGCTGGTGTTGAAGGAGGCCCAAAAATTGTAAAGGTGTGCACCTGTGGAACAGGTTCGCAAACATGGTAGTTTTTGTTTAGCATAGCCTCCCCACCTTAACCCCAAAGAGCTGGTGTTGAAGGAGGCCCAAAAATTGTAAAGGTGTGCACCTGTGGAACAGGTTCGCAAACATGGTAGTTTTTGTTTAGCATAGCCTCCCCACCTTAACCCCAAAGAGCTGGTGTTGAAGGAGGCCCAAAAATTGTAAAGGTGTGCACCTGTGGAACAGGTGCGCAAACATTGTCGTTTTTGTTTTAGCATAGCCTCCCCACCTTAACCCCAAAGAGCTGGTGTTGAAGGAGGCCCAAAAATTGTAAAGGTGTGCACCTGTGGAACAGGTTCGCAAACATGGTAGTTTTTGTTTTAGCATAGCCTCCCCACCTTAACCCCAAAGAGCTGGTGTTGAAGGAGGCCCAAAAATTGTAAAGGTGTGCACCTGTGGAACAGGTTCGCAAACATGGTAGTTTTTGTTTAGCATAGCCTCCCCACCTTAACCCCAAAGAGCTGGTGTTGAAGGAGGCCCAAAAATTGTAAAGGTGTGCACCTGTGGAACAGGTGCGCAAACATTGTCGTTTTTGTTTAGCATAGCCTCCCCACCTTAACCCCAAAGAGCTGGTGTTGAAGGAGGCCCAAAAATTGTAAAGGTGTGCACCTGTGGAACAGGTGCGCAAACATTGTCGTTTTTGTTTTAGCATAGCCTCCCCACCTTAACCCCAAAGAGCTGGCGTTGAAGGAGGCCCAAAAATTGTAAAGGTGTGCACCTGTGGAACAGGTGCGCAAACATTGTCGTTTTTGTTTTAGCATAGCCTCCCCACCTTAACCCCAAAGAGCTGGTGTTGAAGGAGGCCCAAAAATTGTAAAGGTGTGCACCTGTGGAACAGGTGCGCAAACATTGTCGTTTTTGTTTTAGCATAGCCTCCCCACCTTAACCCCAAAGAGCTGGTGTTGAAGGAGGCCCAAAAATTGTAAAGGTGTGCACCTGTGGAACAGGTGCGCAAACATTGTCGTTTTTGTTTTAGCATAGCCTCCCCACCTTAACCCCAAAGAGCTGGTGTTGAAGGAGGCCCAAAAATTGTAAAGGTGTGCACCTGTGGAACAGGTGCGCAAACATTGTCGTTTTTGTCATAACCAAAATGAGGTTCTGTGAACGTAAAGAGAATGAGAGGAGGGTTTGAGGGTGGCACCATGGTCCAGGCTTAAACTGAGGCTCAACTGCCACATCACAACGATAGCCTAGTCTACAAGGTCTGCATCAGGTGCATCAAAGCTTGATATCCACGACTGATTCATCTTAATGAATGTCAAACGGTCGACTGAGTCGGTGGAGAGTCTAGTTCGATGGTCTGTGACGAATCCTCCTGCTGCGCTGAATGCCCGTTCCGATAGGACACTGGAAGCAGGGCAGGCCAACAACTCCATGGCATACTGGGCCAGTTCTGGCCAGTGGTCTAATCTTAAGACCCAGTATGCCAGTGGATCGGATTCGTCACATGAAAAGCCCTCTGTGTCACTTTGTGCCCTCACGTAATCGTCCACCATGTGATGCAGACGCTGTCGATGCGATGTGGCAGCTGAGAGGCCTGGGCGGTGAGGACTAAAAAAAGACCGAAAGGCATCCGTCAACCGCACGCCTTCTCCAACGCTCCTCTCGTGACCACCAGTAGAATCCATGGTAGGTTGTCCCCGCCCCTGCACCCTACGGGAGTCGGGGAACATGTTCACCAGATTCCTCTTGAGACTGTCCTCAAGGGATTTGATCCTGTGGACTCTATGGGTGGATGGGAAAAGCTCCGAGACTTTACACTTGTACCGGGGGTCAAGTAGGGTGGCCAACCAATAGTGGTTAGTCTCTTTAATGGCCTTGATTCTGGGGTCCTTTCGCAGGCTCTGGAGCATGATGTTTCCCATGCGTCGCAAATTAGCGAAGGCCTGAGAAGCTGACTCCTCGGGGTCACTCATAACGACATTATCTTCAACGGGCTCCTCCTCCTCCCAGCCACGTACTACTCCAAAGTGTCCCGAGGGAGTCAAACTAGGCCTTGCAGATTGCCGCATGTCTTCCTCCTCCTCCTCCTCAAACCCTGCAAAAGTTCCCGCAGAATCATCCTCCTCCTCCTCTTCCACCCCTGGATCCTGCTCGGGCCTCTGGGAGCTAGGCATAATGGGGTCAGGATTCTCAGGATAAAGGGGGCCTTGAGAGGCAAGGAAGTCCTCCTCTTCCTCCTGCTGCTCTGCCTCCAGTGCCCTGTCCATAATGCCACGCAGAGTGTGCTCCAACAAAAACAGTACCGGTAGGGTGTCACTGATGCATGCGCTGTCCCGGCTGACCATCCTTGTGGCCTCCTCAAATGGCGAGAGGACAGCGCATGCATCCTTAATCAAAAGCCACTGCCGTGGTGAAAAGAAGCCCAGGCGCGCAGAGCCAGTGCTGGTGCCGTACTCGCATAGGTATTCATTGAGGGCCCTCTGCTGCGTGTACAGGCGCTGCAGCATAGCCAAGGTGGAGTTCCAGCGGGTGGGCATGTCACAGATGAGGCGGTGTACCGGCAGGTGAAACTCGCGCTGCACTTCGGCCAAACGTGCAGTGGCACTGTACGACCGCCTGAAGTGACTGCACACCCTTCTTGCCATCCTTAGCACATCCTGCATTCCCGGGTACGAGTTCAAAAACCGCTGTACCACGAGATTCAGGACATGCGCCAGGCATGGCACATGGGTTAACTTTCCCTGACGAAGGGCGGCCAGGAGGTTTGACCCATTATCAGTAACCACCATCCCTGGCTGCAGCTGGCGTGGTGTCAACCACCTCTGGGCCTGTGCCTGCAGAGCCCCAAGAATCTGAGGGGCAGTGTGCTGCCTGTCCCCTAGACACACAAGCTGCAGCACTGCGTGACACCTTTTGGCCTGAGACATAGAATAGCCCTTTGAACGTTTACGTGGTATCTCATCATATTCAAAGGACCATTCTGCAGAGGAGGGCATGGAGGAGGTAGAGGAGGAGGAGCAGGAGGGGGTAGAAGTGATCGATCTACCCGGATCAGCGACACCACCAGCTGTTTGCAGACGTGGGGGCAACACTGGCTGCAGCACCGAGCCCTGGCTACAATCCCTTCCACTGGCAAGCAGTGTCACCCAGTGAGCAGTGACAGAAATGTACCGTCCCTGCCCATGTTTGCTTGACCAAGTGTCAGCCGTCAAGTGTATCTTACGGCTGACTGACTTGGCCAGGGATGACACTACATTGCCTTCCACATGTTGGTATAGGGATGGCAGGGCCTTACGGGAAAAGTAATGCCGACTTGGCACCTGCCACTGTGGAACTGCACATTTTGCGAAGTCACGGAAGGGAGCAGACTCTACCAGGTTAAATGGTAATAGTTGCAGAGCCAGTAGTTTAGCCAAACTACTGTTTAGACGCTGGGCATGTGGGTGGCGGGGAGTATACATTTTTTTTCGTTCCAGCATGTGTGGAATCGAAATTTGGCGTCTAGATGATACAGCTGGTGGTGTGCTGGAGGTAGATGCGACACTGCCTGCTATATCATCATCCCTGCCAGTGGAGGCTGCCAACAGGTGACGAGTGACTATAGCAGGGCCAGGAACAGACTGATGTGCAGGTGGAGCAGGTGGAGCAGATGGAGCATGAGGAGGAGCGCGAGGAGAACTAGGAGGCCGACTGACCAATCTTTGGCCCTTTTGTGGGTTCTTTAAATGCTCCTGCCAACGGGCCGAGTGGTGGGTTGTCAAATGCCTGTTTAGGCAGCTTGTACCCAGGTGGTTGACATTTTTGCCACGTTTTATACCCTTCTTACAAATCTTGCAGATCGCAACTGTTTTATCTGCATGGGATGTCTCAAAAAAGGCCCAGCAAGATGAGGTGTGTATAGTGGCCCGGGAGACAACAGGTGCGGCCTTAGATGGAGTAGGCCGTCTGCTCTCCCCTCTTGCTTGCTCTGCCTCCTCCTCAACCTCAGACCCAACATCTGACTCCATCAAAGACTGAGCATCAGGCCTGGCCTGGGAGACAACAGGTGCGGCCTTAGATGGAGCGGGCCGTCTGCTCTCCCCTCTTGTTTGCTCTGCCTCCTCCTCAACCTCAGACCCAACATCTGATTCTATCAAAGACTGAGCATCAGGCCTGGCCTGGGAGACAACAGGTGCGGCCTTAGATGGAGCGGGCCGTCTGCTCTCCCCTCTTGTTTGCTCTGCCTCCTCCTCAAACTCAGACCCAACATCAGACTCCATAAAGGACTGAGCATCAGGCTGGAGTAGATGGCCGACACTGTGGTCAAACAGCTCAGCTGACTCCTCTGCCATGTCTGAAATTGGGTCTAAGGGAGGACATGAGGTGGACATGGACTCATCTGTATTTGTTCTGACAACTGCAGAAGACTGACCACTTTTCTCTGCCTGGGTCACTGTAGTTGCAGATGATGCCGATGATGAGGGTTTGTTCATATAGTCCACCACCTCCTGTACATACTGTGGACGTATAGCTTGGCCACTGCCGGAGAACAATCCAAATGGTGGCCTGGCTGAGGACTGACCACCACGTCCACCCCTGCCTCTAGACACCCTAGAAGCTGTGCCCCTTTCCGCAGCAGGGCCACGTATGCCTTTTCTTGGTCTACCAGGCATATTTGTCACTGATGCGTTGGCAACTGTGTGCGGTGAAAAACGCACACTGCTATGCGACCCACAGTTGTCGCTGGATACAGCACAGCAGTTGCGGTTCACGCACAGTAGCAAAGCCTTTTGCACAGTGGACCTAACGCTTTGAACAACAGGCGTTAGGTTGTCACTGATGCGTTGGCAACTGTGTGCGGTGAAAAACGCACACTGCTATGCGACCCACAGTTGTCGCTGGATACAGCACAGCAGTTGCGTGTCACGCACAGTTGCAAAGGCTTTTGTACAGTGCACCTAACGCTTTGAACAACAGGCGTTAAGTTGTCACTGATGCGTTGGCAACTGTGTGCGGTGAAAAACGCACACTGCTATGCGACCCACAGTTGTCGCTGGATACAGCACAGCAGTTGCGGTTCACGCACAGTAGCAAAGCCTTTTGCACAGTGGACCTAACGCTTTGAACAACAGGCGTTAGGTTGTCACTGATGCGTTGGCAACTGTGTGCGGTGAAAAACGCACACTGCTATGCGACCCACAGTTGTCGCTGGATACAGCACAGCAGTTGCGGTTCACGCACAGTAGCAAAGCCTTTTGCACAGTGGACCTAACGCTTTGAACAACAGGCGTTAGGTTGTCACTGATGCGTTGGCAACTGTGTGCGGTGAAAAACGCACACTGCTATGCGACCCACAGTTGTCGCTGGATACAGCACAGCAGTTGCGTGTCACGCACAGTTGCAAAGGCTTTTGTACAGTGCACCTAACGCTTTGAACAACAGGCGTTAAGTTGTCACTGATGCGTTGGCAACTGTGTGCGGTGAAAAACGCACACTGCTATGCGACCCACAGTTGTCGCTGGATACAGCACAGCAGTTGCGGTTCACGCACAGTAGCAAAGCCTTTTGCACAGTGGACCTAACGCTTTGAACAACAGGCGTTAGGTTGTCACTGATGCGTTGGCAACTGTGTGCGGTGAAAAACGCACACTGCTATGCGACCCACAGTTGTCGCTGGATACAGCACAGCAGTTGCGTGTCACGCACAGTTGCAAAGGCTTTTGTACAGTGCACCTAACGCTTTGAACAACAGGCGTTAAGTTGTCACTGTATTTTGCTGCCTAGCAAGCACGTATACCTGCTGTGATACAGCAGCACTGTGCCACGTGCTCACTAAACAGAACCCTCACACTTTCCCTACAGAAACTAAATTTTCAAATCTAACTAATGTAGTACAAAGTTCCCTAACTACACTAGATATCCCTTTCCACTAAATAGAAAGCTCCATACAGCAGAAGACTGACACTGTCCCTTAAGTTTTTTTTTTTTTTTTTTAACTCTAAGAACCAGCACAATCGCTGTATCTAACTACACTGGCTGTAAGCTAAATACAATTCTGCTATATGGAGCTTTAGAACCACTCGATATGTAGGAAATGTAGTGTAGCAAGCAGGAGTCAGACAGAACTGCTTCAACTCTCTTCAACAGGCTCTGGATAACTGTGCTAGGGGTTAGGCGGGGCCATCTTATATAGTGTGGGGCGTATTCACTCCTGATTGGCCTCTGGTCCCCGTAGTCACTCCAATCACGTTCCTAGGAGACTCCTGCCCCCTCATTGGCTTTTGCAGACGTTTCTGGGCCAATCACGGGCTTTTAAAGCCCAGTTCCTGTCCCAGTGCATTTTGGGCGGTTCTGGTGGCCGAATACCGAACTTTTGCCGCAAAAAGTTCGGTATTCGGCCGAATATCGAACATCCAATGTTCGGGTCGAACCGATGGTCGACCCGAACCGTTCGATCATCCCTAGTGACCAAGTCTTTATAAGTTCCAGGCAGCCGCAGCGTCTTCATTCTGCTGCTTAGATCAGGGACAGAGCACACATCAACGTGCTGGCTGCTGATTAGGGAAAGACAGGCAGGAAAAAAACATTTGTGTCCGGATAGAATTGAGGGACAGGTCGGAGTGTTTAAGCAGGGCGAGTTGTAGGCATTTTAGGGATAGAGTCTGGTGAATTATAGGGTCAGTGTCTTCTACAAACTACAATCGATATTGCTGTGTGGGGGGTGGGGTGACTCTGCACTCAATCCTGATCTACGATCTCTTCTCAATCCTGTTAGGGAGAGGCTGCTGCTGCTGAATTTTAGGGAAACTGTGTTCTACAAACTACAATCGATATTGCTGTGTGGTGTGGGATAGGAGATAGGCAGGTGTCAGTGATCCACATCCATTTTTCTGTGTGTGAGCTGCAGTGAACACAATCTTTTTGGGCTGCAGTGAACACAATCTTTTTGGGGTGCAGTGAACAACGTCCTTTTTGGGGTGCAGTGAACAAAATATTTTTGGGGTGCAGTGAACAAAATCCTTTTTGGGGTGCAGTGAACAACATCCTTTTTGGGGTGCAGTGAACACAATCTTTTTGGGGTGCAGTGAACAAAATCCTTTGTGGGGTGCAGTGAACACAATCTTTGTGGGGTGCAGTGAACACAATCTTTTTGGGGTGCAGTGAACAACATCCTTTTTGGGGTGCAGTGAACAAAATCCTTTTTGGGGTGCAGTGAACACAATCTTTTTGGGGTGCAGTGAACAAAATCATTTGTGGGGTGCAGTGAACACAATCTTTGTGGGGTGCAGTGAACAAAATCTTTTTGGGGTGCAGTGAACAACATCCTTTTTGGGGTGCAGTGAACAAAATCCTTTTAGGGTGCAGTGAACACAATCTTTGTGGGGTACAGTGAACAGAATCTTTGTGGGGTGCAGTGAACACAATCTTTGGGGGGTACAGTGAACACAATCTTTTTGGGGTGCAGTGAACAAAATCCTTTGTGGGGTGCAGTGAACACAATCTTTTTGGGGTGCAGTGAACACAATCCTTTGTGGGGTGCAGTGAACACAATCTTTGTGGGGTGCAGTGAACACAATCTTTTTGGGGTGCAGTGAACAAAATCCTTTTTGGGGTGCAGTGAACACAATCTTTGTGGGGTGCAGTGAACACAATCTTTTTGGGGTGGAGTGAACAAAATCCTTTTTGGGGTGCAGTGAACAACATCCTTTTTGGGGTGCAGTGAACAAAATCCTTTTTGGGGTGCAGTGAACAACATCCTTTTTGGGGTGCAGTGAACAAAATCCTTTTAGGGTGCAGTGAACACAATCTTTGTGGGGTACAGTGAACAGAATCTTTGTGGGGTGCAGTGAACACAATCTTTGGGGGGTACAGTGAACACAATCTTTTTGGGGTGCAGTGAACAAAATCCTTTGTGGGGTGCAGTGAACACAATCTTTGTGGGGTGCAGTGAACACAATCTTTTTGGGGTGCAGTGAACAAAATCCTTTTTGGGGTGCAGTGAACACAATCTTTGTGGGGTGCAGTGAACACAATCTTTTTGGGGTGGAGTGAACAAAATCCTTTTTGGGGTGCAGTAAACAACATCCTTTTTGGGGTGCAGTGAACAAAATCCTTTTTGGGGTGCAGTGAACACAATATTTTTGGGGTGCAGTGAACAAAATCCTTTGTGGGGTGCAGTGAACACAATCTTTGTGGGGTGCAGTGAACACAATCTTTTTGGGGTGCAGTGAACAAAATCCTTTTTGGGGTGCAGTGAACAACATCCTTTTTGGGGTGCAGTGAACAAAATCATTTTTGGGGTGCAGTGAACACAATCTTTTTGGGGTGCAGTGAACAAAATCCTTTGTGGGGTGCAGTGAACACAATCTTTGTGGGGTACAGTGAACAGAATCTTTGTGGGGTGCAGTGAACACAATCTTTGGGGGGTACAGTGAACAGAATCTTTTTGGGGTGCAGTGAACAAAATCCTTTGTGGGGTGCAGTGAACACAATCTTTGTGGGGTACAGTGAACACAATCTTTTTGGGGTGCAGTGAACAAAATCCTTTGTGGGGTGCAGTGAACACAATGTTTGTGGGGTGCAGTGAACACAATCTTTTTGGGGTGCAGTGAACAAAATCCTTTTTGGGGTGCAGTGAACAACATCCTTTTTGGGGTGCAGTGAACACAATCTTTTTGGGGTGCAGTGAACAAAATCCTTTGTGGGGTGCAGTGAACACAATCTTTTTGGGGTGCAGTGAGCAAAATCCTTTGTGGGGTGCAGTGAACACAATCTTTGTGGGGTGCAGTGAACACAATCTTTTTGGGGTGCAGTGAAAAAAATCCTTTTTGGGGTGCAGTGAACAACATCCTTTTTGGGGTGCAGTGAACAAAATCCTTTTTGGGGTGCAGTGAACACAATCTTTTTGGGGTGCAGTGAACAAAATCCTTTGTGGGGTGCAGTGAACACAATCTTTGTGGGGTACAGTGAACAGAATCTTTGTGGGGTGCAGTGAACACAATCTTTGGGGGGTACAGTGAACACAATCTTTTTGGGGTGCAGTGAACAAAATCCTTTGTGGGGTGCAGTGAACACAATCTTTGGGGGGTACAGTGAACACAATCTTTTTGGGGTGCAGTGAACAAAATCCTTTCTGGGCTGCAGTGAACACAATCTTTGTGGGGTGCAGTGAACACAATCTTTTTGGGGTGCAGTGAACAAAATCCTTTGTGGGGTGCAGTGAACACAATCTTTGTGGGGTGCAGTGAACACAATCTTTTTGGGGTGCAGTGAACAAAATCCTTTTTGGGGTGCAGTGAACACAATCTTTTTGGGGTGCAGTGAGCAAAATCCTTTGTGGGGTGCAGTGAACACAATCTTTGTGGGGTGCAGTGAACACAATCTTTTTGGGGTGCAGTGAACAAAATCCTTTTTGGGGTGCAGTGAACAACATCCTTTTTGGGGTGCAGTGAACAAAATCCTTTTTGGGGTGCAGTGAACACAATCTTTTTGGGGTGCAGTGAACAAAATCCTTTGTGGGGTGCAGTGAACACAATCTTTGTGGGGTACAGTGAACAGAATCTTTGTGGGGTGCAGTGAACACAATCTTTGGGGGGTACAGTGAACACAATCTTTTTGGGGTGCAGTGAACAAAATCCTTTGTGGGGTGCAGTGAACACAATCTTTGGGGGGTACAGTGAACACAATCTTTTTGGGGTGCAGTGAACAAAATCCTTTGTGGGCTGCAGTGAACACAATCTTTGGGGGGTACAGTGAACACAATCTTTTTGGGGTGCAGTGAACAAAATCCTTTGTGGGGTGCAGTGAACACAATCTTTGTGGGGTGCAGTGAACACAATCTTTTTGGGGTGCAGTGAACAAAATCCTTTTTGGGGTGCAGTGAACAACATCCTTTTTGGGGTGCAGTGAACACAATCTTTTTGGGGTGCAGTGAACAAAATCCTTTGTGGGGTGCAGTGAACACAATCTTTGTGGGGTACAGTGAACAGAATCTTTGTGGGGTGCAGTGAACACAATCTTTGGGGGGTACAGTGAACACAATCTTTTTGGGGTGCAGTGAACAAAATCCTTTTAGGGTGCAGTGAACACAATCTTTGTGGGGTGCAGTGAACAAAATCCTTTTTGAGGTGCAGTGAACACAATCTTTGTGGGGTGCAGTGAACACAATCTTTGTGGGGTACAGTGAACACAATCTCATACTTCTGAAGATTTGAGGGTGCTGCCTGTTCCATACTCCTCCTCCTACTGCTCAACCATCCTTTTAGGGGTACAAACAATAGTAATTGGGGCCTAGTGTGGTGGTGTACGTGTGAGATACATACACTTTCTTTTTGATCATATTTTCTATTCCGCTATTCAATTAAAACCTTTGGGGATCAATTAAATTGCGTGATAGTCTGTGTCGGTACGTGTGAGATCCACCTTTCCAAGTTTTTGGGGTTCATCTCATACTTCTGAAGATTTGAGGGTGCTGCCTGTTCCATACTCCTCCTCCTACTGCTCAACCATCCTTTTAGGGGTACAAACAATAGTAATTGGGGCCTAGTGTGGTAGTGTACGTGTGAGATACATACACTTTCTTTTTGATCATATTTTCTATTCCGCTATTCAATTAAAACCTTTGGGGATCAATTAAATTGCGTGATAGTCTGTGTCGGTACGTGTGAGATCCACCTTTCCAAGTTTTTGGGGTTCATCTCATACTTCTGAAGATTTGAGGGTGCTGCCTGTTCCATACTCCTCCTCCTACTGCTCAACCATCCTTTTAGGGGTACAAACAATAGTAATTGTGGCCTAGTGTGGTGGTGTACGTGTGAGATACATACACTTTCTTTTTGATCATATTTTCTATTCCGCTATTCAATTAAATCCTTTGGGGATCAATTAAATTGCTTGATAGTCTGTGTCGGTACGTGTGAGATCCACCTTTCCAAGTTTTTGGGGTTCATCTCATACTTCTGAAGATTTGAGGGTGCTGCCTGTTCCATACTCCTCCTCCTACTGCTCAACCATCCTTTTAGGGGTACAAACAATAGTAATTGGGGCCTAGTGTGGTGGTGTACGTGTGAGATACATACACTTTCTTTTTGATCATATTTTCTATTCCGCTATTCAATTAAAACCTTTGGGGATCAATTAAATTGCGTGATAGTCTGTGTCGGTACATGTGAGATCCACCTTTCCAAGTTTTTGGGGTTCATCTCATACTTCTGAAGATTTGAGGGTGCTGCCCTTTCCATACTCCTCCTCCTACTGCTCAACCATCCTTTTAGGGGTACAAACAATAGTAATTGGGGCCTAGTGTGGTGGTGTACATGTGAGATACATACACTTTCTTTTTGATCATATTTTCTATTCCGCTATTCAATTAAAACCTTTGGGGATCAATTAAATTGCGTGATAGTCTGTGTCGGTACGTGTGAGATCCACCTTTCCAAGTTTTTGGGGTTCATCTCATACTTCTGAAGATTTGAGGGTGCTGCCTGTTCCATACTCCTCCTCCTACTGCTCAACCATCCTTTTAGGGGTACAAACAATAGTAATTGGGGCCTAGTGTGGTGGTGTACGTGCGAGATACATACACTTTTTTTGATCATATTTACTATTCCGCTATTCAATAAAAACCTTTGAGGATCAATTGAATTGCGGGATAGTCTGTGTCGGTACGTGTGAGATCCACCTTTCCAAGTTTTTGAGGTTCATCTCATACTTCTGAAGATTTGAGGGTGCTGTCTGTTCCATACTCCTCCTACTCCTCATCCATCCTTTTAGGGGTAGAAACAATAGTAATTGGGGCCTAGTGTGGTTTTGTACGTGCGAGATACATACACTTTTTTGGATCATATTTCCTATTCCGCTATTCAATAAAAACCTTTCTAGGGCAAGATCTTAAATTACAGAAATATGAGGAGACCGTCAAATAAGGGCCGTGGCCTGGGTCGTGGTGCTGCTGGTAGAGCTCCTGTTGCAAGGAGAGGACGTGGTCGATCTGTGCCAGCTACACGCACAAGTGAAACACCTTCCTCAAGTGTGAGTAGGCGACAGAACCTGCATCAGTATTTGGTAGGGCATCATACGCCCCTAGAAGTGATGAGGCCAGAACAAGTGGAGGCGATAGTAGATTGGTTTGCTGCTGACAGTGCCTCCAGTTCCTTCACATTGTCTCCCAACCAGTCTACTGTAGAAAGGTCACAGTTGGCACCTGCAGCCGATGTCCAACCGTCTTTCACCTCACCCCCTTGCAAATCAGGCAAGCAGTCTGAGCCCCAAGCACTACAGCAGTCTCTTCTTCTTTTTGATGACTCTGTCAGCAGGGTTTCCCAGGGCCATCCACCTAGCCCTGCCCCAGAAGTGGAAGAGATTGAGTGCAGCGATGCCCAACCACTTATTTCTCAAGATGAGTACATGCAAGGATCATCGCAGCACGTCTCCGATGATGACGAAACGCAGGTGCCAACTGCTGCGGCGTTCAGCATTGTGGAGACCGACAAGGAGGGCAGGGGTGAAGACTGGGTGGAAGATGATGTGGAGGACGATGAGGTCCTCAACCCCACATGGAATGAACGTCATGCAGGTGACCTGAGTAGTTTGGAGGAAGAGGCGGTGGTCGCACAGAGCCACCAGCACAGCAGAAGAGGGAGCAGGGTGCAGAAGCGGAGCGGCCGTGCCCTAGACACTACGCCCGCTACTGCCCAACGCAGCAAGGGAACGAGCGCACCAAAGTCAGCTCAAAGGAGTTCTCTTGCGTGGAAGTTCTTTAGAAAATGTGCTGATGACAGGACACGAGTGGTTTGCACCCTGTGCAATCAGAGCTTGAAGCGAGGCATAAACCTTCTCAACCTGAGCACAACCTGCATGATCAGGCATCTAAGTGCAAAGCACGAGCTGCAGTGGAGTACACACCTTCAAAACCAAGAAACGTCTCTGGCTCATCCTGCTTCCTCTTCTGCTGCAGTCTCGGCCGCTCCAGCCACATCTGTAGTGATACCGGCACCTGCCACCCCGCAAACAGACGATCTGTCAGCAACACCACCACCTAGGTCACCAACAACCATCTCCACAATGTCCCGTGGAAGCGTTCAGCTTTCCATCTCCCAAACACTTGAGAGGAAGAGGAAGTACCCCCCTACCCACCCGCGATCCCTGGCCCTGAATGCCAGCATTTCAAAATTCTTGGCCTTTGAAATGCTGTCATTCCGTCTGGTGGAGACGCACAGTTTTAAAAACCTTATGTCGGTGGCTGTCCCACAGTACGTCGTGCCCAGCCGCCACTACTTTTCCAGGCAAGCCATCCCTTCCCTGCACAACCAAGTGGGGGAAAAAATCAGGTGTGCACTGCGCAACGCCATCTGTGCCAAGGTCCACCTAACTACCGATACGTGGACCAGTAAGCACGGTCAGGGGCGTTATATCTCCCTAACGGCACACTGGGTAAATGCAGTGGCGGATGGGCCTGAGGCGGATAGCAATTTGGCGCATGTCCTTCCACCACCGAGGATTGCAGGGCGCTTCAGTTTGCCTCCTGTTCCTAACTCCTCCTACTCCGCTTCCTCATCCTCTACCGCCTCCTCATCCGGACAGCGTAACACCTTCACCACCAACTTCAGCACGGCCAGGGGTAAACGACAGCAGGCAGTTTTACAACTGTTTGGGGGACAAACCACACACCGCGCAGGAGTTGTGGAGGAGCATGGAACAGCAGACAAATGAGTGGTTGCTGCCAGCGAGCCTCAAGCCCGGCCTGGGCGAAATCTCATAGCAGCTCTGGGCCTAGCCGGTTTGACGCACATCCCTTGCCTGGCGCATGTGCTGAATTTGGTGGTGCAGAGGTTCCTTAAAAACTACCCCGATATGTCAGAGCTGCTGCAGAAAGTGCGGGCCGTTTGTGCGCACTTTCGGCGTTCTCACCCTGCTGCTGCTCGCCTGGCAGCGCTGCAGCGTAACTTCGGCCTTCCCGCTCACCGCCTCATATGTGACGTGCCCACAAGGTGGAACTCCACCTTGCACATGCTAGAAAGACTGTGCGAGCAGCAGCAGGCCATAGTGGAGTTTCAGCTGCAGCACGCACGCGTGAGTCGCTCTGCGGAACAGCACCACTTCACCACCAATAACTGGGCCTCCATGCGAGACCTGTGTGCCTTGTTGCGCTGTTTTGAGTACTCCACCAACATGGCCAGTGGCAATGACGCCGTTCTCAGCTTAACTATCCCACTTCTATGCCTCCTTGAAAAAACAATTCGGGCGATGATGGAAGAGGATGTGGCACAGGATGAGGAGGAGGAGGAGGATGAAGAGGTAACATTTCCAAGGCTTTCAGGGCAGTCATTCGCAAGGGGCTCCGAGGGTGGGTTCCTGCACACACAAACGCCAGGGACACAATTGTCCAGCAGGGGCACAGTTCTGGAGGATGAGGAGGATGAGGAGGAGGAGGAGCTGGAGGAGGAGATGGAACCATGTTCACAGCAGGGTGGCACCCAGGCCAGCTCATGGCCATCACTGGTGCGTGGCTGGGGGGATACAGAGGACACGGACGATACACCTCCCACAGAGGACAGCCTTTTGTTGCCTCTGGGCAGCCTGGCACACATGAGCGATTACATGCTGCAGTGTCTCCACAACGACCGCCGAGTTGCCCACATTCTAACTTGTGCTGATTACTGGGTGGCCACGCTGCTGGATCCCCGTTACAAGGACAACGTACCGTCCTTAATTCACTCACTGGAGCGCGATCGCAAGATGCGCGAGTACAAGCGCACGCTGGTAGACGCCATGCTGCTGGCATTCCCATCTGACAGCGGGGCCGCAGTGGAAGCACAAGGCAGAGGAGTAGGAGGAGGAGGAGGAGGTCGCCAACGCAACCAGGGCACCGCCGGCACCTCAGAAGGCAGGGTTAGCATGGCCGAAATGTGGAAAAGCTTTGTCAGCACACCACAACAAACAGCAGCACCAGCAGCTCAGATGGAACGTCTTAGCAGGAGGCAGCATTTTACCAACATGGTGGAGCAGTATGTGTGCACACGCCTACATGTAGTGAATGAGGGGTCTGCCCCCTTCAACTTCTGGGTCTCCAAATTGGGCACATGGCCTGAGCTTGCCCTTTACGCCTTGGAGGTGCTGGCGTGCCCTGCAGCCAGTGTATTATCTGAACGGGTATTTAGCACGGCTGGGGGCGTTATAACAGACAAGCGCAGCCGCCTGTCCAGAGACAATGTGGACAAGCTCACGTTCATTAAAATGAACCAGGCATGGATCCCATGGGACTTTTCCGTACCTTATGCAGAATAGCAATGGATACCGACCTTACCCACCCATTGTTCCATTTTTGCTCTTTCTCTCTCTTTTGGGGTGTACCCTCATTTAAAATTTGTGAAAAGAAGCAGTGTTGGCTACTCGTCCTCCTCCTCAGGGCCAGATTAACGTAGGGGCTATTGGAGCTGCAGCTCCAGGCCCCTACCTTTTATATAGGCCCCGGGTTGGCCATATTCACTGTTACCGCTCTTCTGTCACTTGTAAACACAGAAGTCTGGCTTCTATGCTCGCTTCCCCAGGCAGCACCCTCAGAACCTCCCCACACAGCGCGAAGGCCGGACAAGGAGGGACAGTTGCCGATGCATGGATGTGTTTATGGGCTTCAGAGACAGCATCCCATGTTGAATTAGGCATGCATGGCTGCACCCTTCCTCCTCTGGGTGCATGGCAAGGCACGGTCCTTAAGGCCCTTCAAAATCCTCAGCACCAAGCCCATGATGCTCTTAATCCGGCCCTGGTCCTCCTCCACCGCCGCTTCCACCTACACCGCCCATAGGTGTGCGCAGCCTATTGCATTAAGGTGTGCACCCCAAAGTTGAAATACACATGCATGTGTTTGCCAGCAGGGAGAGTAATGTATCGGGGCCATGTACCTGTAGGCAAAGAGAAATAGAGCAGAGCAGGTCCGAGGGAGATCTTTCCCATCTCCTCACTGGCAATGCTATGTGCCCTAGGTGATTAGGGTGTGCCCAGGCACACCCGGCACACCCTGTGCGCATGCCTATGTCACCGCCACATCCACCACCACCTCAACCTCCCTCCTACTCCATATGGGCCTCGTCCTTCAGAGATGAAGAAGAACATTGTTTTATTTTTCTGTTTTTTTTTTGTTGTTTTAAGTTATTTCCCTATCCACATTTGTTTGCAGAGCACTTGCCATGCTCTTAATTACGTTTTGCTGCCATTTGCAGCACTCTAGCCCTTTCCTTTGGTGTTTTAGAGCCATTTTAGTGCCTTAAAGTTCGGGTCCCCATTGACTTCAATGGGGTTCGGTGTCCGGGAAAAGTTCGGTAAAAGTCCGGGACACGGACCCAGACTTTTTTTTAAAGTTCGGCCGAACCCGTCGAACATGGACATCTAGGTGTCCGCTCAACCCTACTGCCAACAAATACTTTTTTTTATTGGCTTTTCTAAAATTTACAGAAATAGAGAAGAGTGCTTACATTGTGTTTTTTGTGGGAAAGTTCCTAAACTGAACAAGATAAAAAAACATGTGCAATATGAACACAAAACCAAGGCATTCTTTACTGGCAATGCAACAAGTCTCCTAAGTACACATGGGTGTACTTGGGAGTATTCTTGTGCAAGGACTGTGTTTGCCCACACAGGAATGCTCAGGGTTCCATATGTCCATATGCAGGTAGTCCTATTCATGTCAGTTGGCTGCTGCTCCAAATTTGACAGCCATGTGGGTTCAGGTTTCCAAATGTAGACCATGTGCAGGCACGCACAACTCTTAGATGGGTGCATGCTTAAGTACAGCTGTGTGAATAAGGCCTGATACAGTGTTTTGATAGTAATGGTATGCTTTTTGAAGCAGAATCAGCTTGTAAAATGAAATCTGTGGGTAGCTAGCTAGCGTCATGTCACCAAATTTAGGCAGCATTTTTCTTCAATGGTTATGTTCAGTCCTTGCCTTTCTAATATGTATTATGAATATAGCATTCCATTAACATTATTATGCAGCCATTGTTATTTGGCATTGGAAAGAGGGCTGCCCTTGCGGCTCTGGTCCGAGCCCCCCTGGAGGTAGTGGCAGAGGTACAAGGCTCAAAGAAGCACAGGTGCCATTAGCCTAATTGCAGGCCACTGTCACAGTCAGGGACATTGTCAAGGTGAGCCAGGGGTCATACACGATAAGACAGCAGGATTGTCAGAAGGCAGGCCGGGTCAGTATCAGGGAAGAAGGTAAAGCAAGTTCCAGTAGCAAGCCTAAGTCAGAACCAAGAAATCAGGCAGAGAATAGTCAGAGGCAAGAGGTCAGATTCTACAGAGCGAGGTTGTGAACAATGGTCAGCAATGGAAGATCAGTAAGCACAGGAACATGGTTTAGGAGAAGCTGAAGAACATCCAGCAGCTAGCATCCATCAGGGTCTCCTTTAAATATACCGTTTGGTACCAATGTGTGAAGATGTGTGCGCTAGTGCTTGCTGGCACACGGAGATACGCCTACGCATCCGTGCATGCTGGACATTATGCATGTCTGTGTGCTGGTACACATGCACGAGAATTAGCTGTATGTATGGGAATGAACAGTAGATGTAGAAGAATTAGCATTAGTTGCAGAAGTATAAGCATTAGCTGCAGAAGGATTAGCATTATCTGTATGAGAATTAGCATTAGCTGAACCAGCTTCCTGACAGTGCCCCCCCAATGGGCAGCCTCTGGATGCCCATTCTGGCCATTATCTCTGGGAACCTGTTGGCAAAGTCCTGGAGTACCTCAGAGGCATGAATATTATTTTCTGGCTCCCAGGAATTCTCTTCAGGGGGGTAACCCTTCCATTTTATGCCATACTGAGTTTGGCCTCCTCTCCTTCTACAGTTCAGAATGGATTCAACTTCAAACTCCAGTTCACCACCTACATTTACAGGTGGAGATGGCAGCACACTTCTCCCAAGAAAGGGATCAGGCACAGCTGGTTTAGGCAATGAGATGTGAAACACTGGGTGGATTTTGTAAGTGCTGGGTAATATGAGCTCATAGGCCACAGGGTTGATTTTACTTTTTACCTCAAAGGGCCCAATTTATCTGGGACCCAACTTCTGTGATGGACATGCAAGCTTCTGGTTAGCAGTGGACAGCCAGACTTTGTCTCCTTCTTTTAAAACCAACTGCCCCCTCCTCTTCTTGCCATAGTATTTTTTGCTGTCTTCATGACTTTCTGGAGTAGCTGAGATTTGCACTGAAGAAAAGCTAGCTTATCTTGGACTCCGGGCAACATAGTTTCCAGCATGATGTCTGGTAGGAAGGTAGGGTGGAACCCACAGTTAGCCCAAAACGGAGCCTGAATTGTTGAATGCAAATTCTGCAAGGGGCAGCAGAGAGACCCAATCATCCTGTGAAAAGGATGAAAAACATCTGAGATACTGCTCCAAGGTTTTATTAGTACGCTCTGTCTGGCCATTACTCTGAGGGTGGTATGCAGATGATAAGCAGATCTCAATTTTCAGGGCCCTGCAAATGGATTTGCAAAATCTAGATGTGAATTTTACACCTCTATCAGACACAATGTTCATTGATACCCCGTGCAGCCGCACTACTTCTTTAATGAGAGCATGTGCCGTCATGCCTTCATTAAAGGCATGGGGTCTTTTGGACAGTCTATGACCACAAAGATAGCAGTAACCTACTGGGAATGTTGGAAAAGGCGTTAAATAAACTCCTCTATATAGTGTCCTCAAAAGATTTCATCTTCTGCTCCCTCTGTGGGGACAGGATGAGTTTCAAGACTTTCCCCTTGTAATGGTGGTCAAGGAGGGAGCTGGCAACAGCTATTTTTAACTTGGTTTGGTAGGTGTAATGCACTAAAAAATGAATGTTTTACCTAGGATTCTATACATAATGCAGGCCCTACCAATTGCAATTCCGTCTACTTTTTTTCAGCAGATTAAGACGATGTTCCGCTCTTTCATTTGGGCTCAAAGATCCCCGCGGATCCGGTTACAGACCCTGCACCTCCCCAAAGAGATAGGATTACCGGATATTCGTAGGTATTATAGAGCTATTCACTTGACACGGGTAGTGGACTGGAATTGCAATGGGGCCCTTAAACGATGGGTTGGGCTTGAGGTAAACGAGGCGGGCCAAATTACCCCTCCTGCACCATGGTCAATATACTCTTCTGCGGACGAGGTGTATGCACATCCTACTATAGGGACGACAATACGGGAAACCAGACGTATTCAACATTTCTCTAAGATATCCCCCAGCCCATCCCCACTGATACCGATCTTAGGGAACCCTGAATTCCCTCCGGGATGTTTAAGCGCAAAGGTACGAAGTTTGGCACATGTCAGTAAAGTTCGTATACATGATATATGGAAGAAGGGGCAAATACCTACACAGGAAGAGATTGCGGAATGGCCAGATGTTGATCTGGATTATTTCAGTATTTTTCAATTAAGACACTTCCTGAGGACATATCAGAAAGGGGGGTATGTCCCTAGGAAATTAACCCCCTTCGAAGAGATATGTATCTCGAAGGCCCTGCCCAAACATTTGATATCTTTATTTTATACATGGTTGTCAGAAGAGCAAGAAGATCAACACCTCTCATTTATACAGAGGTGGGAACATGAGCTTGAGTGTAACGCTCCTGCGTTTTTATAGTAAGCTGGATTTGCAGCTGCAGAATCTCCACTCAGTAGTCATGTAGAGATGTGTTGAATTACCAGATCCAACTCTCCAGACTCATCACTGTGGACCCGCCTGCTTCAGCATACAGATATACACACACTCAATAAGATGTTCCTGGAGTGATAGGATGTATATGACAGTATAGAGGTGATGTGCTGAAGGGACAGGGGTGAGCAGTGATAGCAATGATAAGCACTTGATAGTAATGTTCAGGAGAGTAGTAGACGGTAATAGGTAGGATGTAGATAGGTTAGTAATCATGTATGGTAATAGGTGGTAAGGACAGCAGATGATATACAGGAGAGACTAACCCAGTGCAAGGATAGATGGTAGTAGACTCAAGAGCTAGCAATCTATGTAACAGTGCAGATGATAGAATTAGTAATGCATAGATAGTAACAGTTCTTAATGCGCAGAAGTAGATAGTGTAAGTTTGTTATGTTGGAATCCCCTGTGGGGTACTTATCACTAGTAAGGTTAGTAAGTAGAGAGGTCCGGTAGTGAGGGAGTGATCCGGTAGCGAGATACGGGATCAGTATCGAGGTTTCGGTCTGTTCCAGGTAAAGAGAATAGCTGGAGGCTCCGGCAGCATAAGACAAGGCTTGTAAGCATGCGGTTTGAACGAACAACCTGAGAGAGAAAGCCGGCGATTGAAATAGCCGTTCAGAGCGGCGCTCAGTGATGATGTCATACGGCTTAAAGGTATATGCGTTCCACCTAACTAAAAAGGTGGGACGCAATATGAAAAGGAAAATGGGCAATAAGGGTACCAAAGGTACCAGAATCTTACAGTACCCCCCCCCCTTAAGGCCGGCTCCAGAAGGCCTATAGCACTGGTTTCTCCGGGTATTTAGAGTGAAACCTTCATATAAGCCTAGGTGCGTGAACATCAGAAGTATCCAACCAGGTGTCGTCTTGGGGTCCATAGTTCTTCCATCTTATGAGATATTGGAGTCTTCCTCTGTGGATACGAGAATCCAAAATCTCCCTAATCTCAAATTCTTCTCCGCCTTCAACTTGTATTGGAGGTGGAGGCAAGATGATAGGCCTTATTCCTTGGTTAGGAACATGTGGTTTCAGTAGCGACACATGAAAGATGGGATGTATTCTGAGATCTGCCGGTAAAGTGAGTTGTACTGCAGCTTTTCCAATGAGTTTCTTAATTGGGAAGGGTCCCAGAAATAAAGGTCCAAGCTTTTTGCTAGGGATCTTTAACCTTAAATTTTTCGTCGATAGCCAAACGAGGTCCCCAATAGCATATTGAGGAGAAGGTCTTCTACGAAGGTCGTAGTACCTTTTTTGTTGACTATGAGCGTGTGAGATGGTGGTATTAAGTAAACCCAGAGAGTCTTTTATTTGGGTAAGATAATCCGAGGCTACTGGGTTACTTGATGGTAGGATGCGTGGTGGAAGAAGTGTGGGATGAAACCCATAGTTTAAGTAGAACGGACTTTGCTTAGTAGTACTGTGGGTTGCGTTGTTATAAGCAAATTCCGCCAGAGGGAGGAGATCCACCCAATCATCCTGTAGGTATGAGGTGTAGCAACGTAGATATTGTTCGATGCACTGGTTGACTCTTTCAGTCTGTCCGTTGGTCTGAGGGTGGTAAGGAGAAGTGAGCTTTCGCTCAATCCGTAGTATGTGAGATAGAGCTTGCCAAAACTTGGAGATGAACTGTGAACCACGGTCGGATAAAAGAGTCTTTGGAATTCCATGTAACTTAAACACATGTTTCATTAGTAATTCCGCTGTTTGCTTAGATGAAGGTAGTCTGCGAATAGAAATAAAATGTGCCATCTTTGTCAGATGGTCCACTGACACTAGAATGGTATTAAATCCTTTGGAAGGTGGTATTTCTACTATAAAGTCTAAGGACACAACTTCCCATGGAACCTGGGGTATTGGTAGACTGCAGAGTAGACCAGATGGTTTTGTAGTGTCAATTTTGGACCTTGCACAGATGTCACATGAAGAAACAAAATTTTGTACAGATGTCTTCATATCAGGCCACCAAAACTGCCTGGTAAGCAAATTAAGGGTCTTAGTCATACCCATATGTCCTGCCATAGGCACATCATGTGACAATTCCAAGATCTTGGTGCGCATAGTAGGGGGTATGTAGAGTTTGACGTCGTAGTAGAGGAAGCCTTCTGCATCAGTAGTTAGTTGTGGTGGAGGTGAATCCAATCCTATACTGTGCAAAATCTCTTCCTTCAGGGAACGAACAACACCAATAATACGTTCATAGGGTATTATAGGAATAGAAGGAACTTCAGCGCAGTTATCTTCGGTTAATCGTGATAGCGCATCCGCTTTTTTGTTTTTGTCTGCAGGTGTGTAGGTCACTAGGAAGTTGAATCTTAGGAAGAATAATGACCATCGTACCTGCCGGTGGGAAAGAGTTTTGTTAGTCTGAAGGTATTGAAGATTTTTATGATCTGTATATATGAGTATTGGTAATCGGGTACCTTCAAGTAAATGTCGCCAATTTTCTAGTGCCAGTTTTATGGCAAGCAACTCTTTTTCACCCACTGGGTAATTCACCTCTGGGCTGCTTAGTGATTTAGAGAAAAAAGCAACTGGGTGGAGTGGTGAAGTATTTGTTGGTCGTTGGGAGAGAACTGCTCCTACTGCCATGTTTGACGCATCTACCTCCAGAATATATTGGAGGGATGGGTCTGGATGGCATAGTATGGGAGCAGAAGTAAAGCTTGATTTTAACAAGCGGAAAGCTCCATTTGCTTCTTCTGACCATTTGAATGGTTTCTTTATACTTGTAAGTTGTGTGAGAGGTCTCACAATAGCAGAGAAGTTCTTGATGAACTTCTTATAGAAGTTTGAAAATCCGAGGAATCGCTGTAATGCCTTACGAGTTGTTGGTCTAGGCCAATCCAGAATACATGATATCTTGCTCATATCCATCTTGATTCCGGTTTTAGATATGATGTATCCTAGGAATAGTATTTCTTCTTTATGAAATAGGCATTTTTTTAATTTCACGTATGAGTTGTGTGCGAGTAATCTGGATAACACAAGTCTTACATGTTTTATATGTTCAGACAAAGATCGAGAATAGATAAGTATATCGTCCAGATATACCACAACACAGACATCAAGTAAGTCTCTGAAGATGTCATTTATGAATCTTTGAAAAGCTGCGGGAGCATTACACAACCCGAAAGGCATCACAAGATATTCGAATAATCCGTATCTGGTTCTGAATGCTGTCTTCCACTCATCTCCATCACGGATTCGGATTAGGTTGTATGCCCCTTTTAGGTCCAATTTAGAAAAGTAAGTAGCCCCACGCACTTGTTCAATGAGTTCAGGAATGAGCGGTAAAGGATAACGATCCTTTATCGTAATGGTATTTAGTTGCCTATAGTCAATAATAGGCCTAAGATTTGAATCCTTATTGTGGACAAAGAAAAGTCCTGCAGCTGTGGAAGAAGTAGAGGGTCTGATGAACCCTTTCGCCAAATTCTCATCCAAGTATTCCTTGAGATGAGAAAGTTCATCCTGTGAAAGAGGATAAACATGGCCGAAAGGCAATTTGCTATTAGGGAGTAGATCGATAGAACAATCATAGTCCCTATGGGGAGGCAACACTTGAGCATTTTTCTCAAGGAAGACTTCGTACAGATCCTGATAGCATAGTGGTGTAATCTCATCTGACACCACAGACAGGATCTTTCCATAAGATGGGAGGTTACACGTGATCTCGCAATAGTGAGAAGGGAAGGTTAGAGTCCGTGTTTTCCAATCTATGGTTGGTTGATGTATGTGTAACCAGGGAAGTCCCAAAATATTGGGAAAATGTGGTGAAGGTAGTACATCAAAAGTGGTGGTCTCCATATGAGACTCGTTAGCAGTGACAAGGAGTGCTTGTGTCTGATTGGTGATTGGACCAGAAGATAACGGAATACCGTTAATGAAACTAACAGAGACAGGTTTAGGTTTTGAAATAATAGGTATTTTATTTAAAGTAACAAAACGTGTATCGATATAGTTCCCACAAGATCCTGTGTCGATCATAGCCTTGGTGGTGATCCTAGTCTGGTCCCACTGCAATGTCAAATGAACAAAGAGGTAGGGATTAGAAAAGGAAGTCGTTAATCCCCCTAGTAAGACATGTGAACACTCACCCTCTTTTTTGTGGACAAGGGGACAGACGCTTATCAAATGATCCGGGGATGCGCAATACATGCAGAGATTTCTGGATCTTCTCCTGGCTCGTTCAGTGGTCGATAAAGGTGGGCGTATGGTTCCTACCTCCATAGGAGTAGGGTCTACGGCCGAAATCCGAGAAGGACTGGACAATGGCGTTCCCATTTTCTCAGCCTTTCTTTCTCGCAGTCGCCTGTCAATGTTGATACTAACTTGTATTAAGGCATCTAAAGTGCCAGGTAAATCCGCTCGGGCGAGCTCGTCTTTAACGGCTTCTGACAACCCGAGCCTGAACTGAGTTCGCAGAGATGTATCATTCCACCCTGAATCAAGGGTCCATCTTTTGAACTCTGCTACAAAGTCTTCAACAGGTCTTCTTCCTTGTTTTAAAGCCCTCAATTGGATATCAGCAGTACTCTGCCTATTGGAGTCTTCATATAAGCTAGCGAGTTCCGCTAGGAATAAGGGATAGGAGTTGAGAAGAGGATCATCTTTCTCAAAGAGAGAGTCTGCCCAGGCCCGTGGATCACCCGTTAAATATGAGATAGTGGTACAGACTTTAATTTGATCAGTAGGGTAAGTACGAGGTTTTAGCAAAAAAAGCAATTGACATGCGTTTTTGAATTCACTAAATTTTTTCCGATCACCTGTAAACACTAGAGGAGGGTTTATTTTAGGTTCAGGGGGCTGAGCAGCAGTAAGCTGTGAAAGACGGGTTATCTGCTGTCTCAGAGTCTGATTTTCATCTTTTACTTCAGTAAGAGCAAGTATTAATGCATTTACTTTTTGTGTTAATTGTATCACTTGAGTGGGTAATTCTGCTGAATCCATTTTTTGGGTTTGTTCAATCTGTAACGCTCCTGCGTTTTTATAGTAAGCTGGATTTGCAGCTGCAGAATCTCCACTCAGTAGTCATGTAGAGATGTGTTGAATTACCAGATCCAACTCTCCAGACTCATCACTGTGGACCCGCCTGCTTCAGCATACAGATATACACACACTCAATAAGATGTTCCTGGAGTGATAGGATGTATATGACAGTATAGAGGTGATGTGCTGAAGGGACAGGGGTGAGCAGTGATAGCAATGATAAGCACTTGATAGTAATGTTCAGGAGAGTAGTAGACGGTAATAGGTAGGATGTAGATAGGTTAGTAATCATGTATGGTAATAGGTGGTAAGGACAGCAGATGATATACAGGAGAGACTAACCCAGTGCAAGGATAGATGGTAGTAGACTCAAGAGCTAGCAATCTATGTAACAGTGCAGATGATAGAATTAGTAATGCATAGATAGTAACAGTTCTTAATGTGCAGAAGTAGATAGTGTAAGTTTGTTATGGAGGAATCCCCTGTGGGGTACTTATCACTAGTAAGGTTAGTAAGTAGAGAGGTCCGGTAGTGAGGGAGTGATCCGGTAGCGAGATACGGGATCAGTATCGAGGTTTCGGTCTGTTCCAGGTAAAGAGAATAGCTGGAGGCTCCGGCAGCATAAGACAAGGCTTGTAAGCATGCGGTTTGAACGAACAACCTGAGAGAGAAAGCCGGCGATTGAAATAGCCGCTCAGAGCGGCGCTCAGTGATGATGTCATACGGCTTAAAGGTATATGCGTTCCACCTAACTAAAAAGGTGGGACGCAATATGAAAAGGAAAATGGGCAATAAGGGTACCAAAGGTACCAGAATCTTACATTGAGATATCCTTAACCCCTGGGCAAGTCAACAAAATTTTGGCTACAGTTCATAAAACATCTATGGATTGTAAGATCCAGGAGATGGGCTACAAAATACTTACTAGGTGGTATAGAGTCCCTGAGGTACTACACAAAATTGATGAGAAATACACGGACAGTTGTTGGCGTTGTGGATCGGAAGTAGGGACTATGGTCCATATCTTCTGGTCATGTCCCCTGATAAGGGTATTTTGGATGAAAATCGCTGTAATAATTAAACAGTTGACAGAGGTAGAGATACAGGATGATCCCGCTCTATGTCTTCTGCATCTTACAAAGGGATCATCAAAAAAATATATAAAATCTCTGACACTCTTAAAAATATATAAAATCTCTGACACTCTTAAATGCTGCGAAGGCATGCATACCTATTCTATGGAGACAAACTCAGACTCCCTCTCTGAAAATGTGGTTCGAAAAAGTTAAAGAGATTCATAAGATGGAGGAACTGACATCGGTGTTAAAAAATTCAGAGGAGGTGACTAGAGCTCGGTGGCTGCCGTGGGTATCTTTCACTGGGTCAGAGGTGTACTCCAATTCTATTGAGGTGTAGATTTTGCGTTGCATGGGCCCTCCTCCCCTCCCGACCCTTACCCTTTTATGTTGTCAATTTTTCAAGGGTTTTTTTTTTCTCTTTATGTAAGATCCTAGGGGGTCTTACAAGGTCTGGCTATGCCTCTAAATACACGATATTCCCATTAGGGGGAAAGACACATTTTGCACTAAATCCCAAGGAAGGGTCTTCTCAATTTATTTATTACCCCCTTCTATGGGGGGATTAATTGAACACATGCACGTTTGTTTAGATTATTCTTTAGTGGGTTTTTTTTTTTTGTGGGTGTGCTTGGGTTTGCCACAAGTGTGATATGCTGAGTTTGAATTCACAATGAGCATAATGATGAATATTTTTTTTTTTTTTTTTTACAATTTGGGGGTGGGGGGGGGGGGTGCGTTGGGTTTTTTTTTTTCTCTTTTCTTGTTGTTTATCCTGATGTATGTATTATTTTTTTATGGTTTAATTGGTCTGTGTTTGTAAAAAATAAAACCCAATAAAAATTGTCAAATTTAAAAAAAAAGGAGGGTTGCCAACCAATAGTGATCCTTCTCCTTGATGCCACGTATTCTCAGGTCCTTTTGCAGGATTTGAAGAATGAGGGAGCCAATGCACCCCAAGTTTGCAGAGCCATGAGAAGCAGACTCCTCGAGGTCACTAAGGATTACAATATCTGGAACTGCCTCCTCCCAGCCACGTACTACTCTCAAGGGTTCTGGGAATGGAAAACCATCTGTTAAGGGTTGATGTCAGTCTTGCTCTGCTTTAATGCCTCCAAAGAATTGTGTCTGCATAAAGCGGGCCTTGAGAGGAAAGGAAGTTCTCCTCTTCCTCCCACTGCTCTGCCTCGAATGCCCTGTCCATAATGCCATGCAGGGTCTTTTCCAGCAGGAACACAACAAGATTGTGTCACTGATGCATGCATTGTCACTGATCACAATCCTTGGGGCCTCCTCAAATGGTGACAATACAGTGCATGCATCCTTTATCAGCAGCCATTGGTGTGGAGAAAAAAAGCCTGAGCCAGTTATTGTGCCATACTCACATAGGTACTTTTGACAACCCTCTGCTGCATGTGCAGCCGCTGCAGCATTGCCAAAGTTGAGTTCCATCTGGCATGTCACAAATCAGGTGGTTTATGGGCAGGTGGAATACTCTCTGGATTTCAGCCAAGCAAGCAGTGGCTATGTATGACTGCCTGAAATGGCTACACACTCTTCTGACTTGCTTCAGCAGATCTTCCAACCCTGGTTTCCTATTTAAAAGAATGCTGCACCACCAATTAAGGACATGCGCTAGACCAGCTGAAGCACTGCATGGCACCTTTCAGCCTGACTCATTGAATAGCCCCTTAAACGCGTAACTTGTAGTTCATGAGACTATTCAGCAGAGGAGGGCATGGGGGAGGAGGAGGGGGTGAAGCTGACAAATCTCGCATCATCACCACTAGCTGTATAGAGATATGGGGTCACTACAAGCTGCAACACTGAGCTCTGTCCTGCATCCTTCTGAGCTGCAAGCAGAGTTACCCAGTGTGCTGAATACTATATATATATGCTGGACCACGTGTCAGAATCGGCCAATCATGGCTCAGGGGCTAAGTCCACGCCACACACTTTATAAAGCTGCTTACACAGCAGCTGTATGTAGTGTGTTAGGAGTGGAGATTAGGCTGGGTAGTTATTGGATTGTGCTTTGATGTTTAATGCAGTCAGTGCAGTGTAGTGTAGGGCTGATTCTTGTGTAACACAGTATAGTGCAGTCAGTGTAGTATAGTACTGTGCTGATTCTTGTGTAACACAGTGTAGTGCAGTCAGTGTAGTGCTGTGCTGTGCTGTGATTCTTGTGTAGCAGTGTAGTTGGGCCACTGAAGTGTTGGTGTATACAACACGTCTGTGTCACCCCACTGATCCCATTTTTTTTCATTGATTTTTTTTTTCCTTTTCAATTTTTTATTTTTTTTGCAGCATCAGGTTCTGTTTCTGCAATATTGGTACTCCCCCTTCTGTGTTGCAGGTGCTATTACTTCTGCATCAGCAGTGATTTTTATCCATCTGGGATCTCTACCCCTACTATACCTTAAGTATTCTCAAAAACTGAGAGGGATGATAGTATAACAATGGGTGCCACAGGTACTTTTCACCCAATCTGCTAGCAGTACACCACCTGTTGATTTGACCAGCATGCAGATTTCGCTACCCCAGTTGCTGAACCGTAAAAAAAAAAAAAATACTGTCCCAGTCATTCACATGCTCAGCGTCTAAATGCCTAGCTTGGCCAAATTGCTAGCACTTTGCTAGACTCTTTCCCTATTTGTGAATTTGCAGAATGTCCTGTACCCCAGTGGAAGGTTTCAAAAATAAATTTCTTTTCACGTAAGGCCATTCCAGCTCTCTACCATTATGTGGAAGGCAATGTTTTGGCCTCATTGGACAGAGCGGTCAGCAGGAAGGTTCACATTACTGCAGGCTCATGGTCCAGCAGGCATGGTCAGGGACTTTACATTTCATTCACCACACACTGGGTAACTCTGCTGGCAGCTGGGAAGGATGCAGGACAGGGTTCAGTGCTAGAGCTTGTTCTGCCACCACGCCTCCAAAAAGCTGGTGGTGATTCTGCCACATCTGTGTGCTCCACCCCTCCTCTTCTTCTTCCTCTATGGCCTCTTCTGCTGAATTGTCCTCTGAACCAGCAGTGCTCCCTATGCTTTAAGGGGCTTTAAGGGGCTACGCAAGCAGTTAGCCTAAAAAATGTCATGCAGTTCTTCAGTTGGTCTGTCTAGAGGGCAGAAGCCACACAAGGGCAGAGATTCTGTCAGCTCTGCAGGGGCAGGCTGAGAGGTGGTTGACACCATGGCAGTTTGAGCCAGGAATGGTTGTATGTGACAATGGCACCAACCTTCTCTCTGCCCTTGACAGGGACACTTGACACATGTTCCATGCATGGCACATGTCCTGAATTTGGTGGTTCAGCGTTTCTTGAACAGGTACCCAGGCTTTCAAGATCTTCTGAGGCAGGCCAAAGTCTGTGGCCATTTCCGGTGGTCATACAATGCCAGTGCTTGGCTGGCTAATGCTCAACGGGAATTCAACATGCCCACCAACTGCCTCAGTTGTGACATGCCCGCCAGTTGGAACTCAAAATTGGCAATGCTCCAGCAGTTGCACACGCAGCAGAGGGCCATCAATGAGTACCTGTGTGAGTATGGCACAAGGACAGGTTCAGGGGAGCTTGGCTTCTTTTTTCCATGCCAGTGCCTGCTGATAAAGGATGCATGCACTGTCCTGTCACCATTTGAGGAGGCCACAAGGATGGTGAGCCGCGACGATGCATGCATCAGTGACGCTATCCCTCTAGTCTTCCTGCTGGAGCACATGCTTCGAGGAATCATGAACAGGGCATTTGAGGCAGAACAGCGGGAGGAAGAGGAGGACTTATTTTCCTCACAAGGCCCCCTTTATGCAGATACCATTCCTGAGGGGCCACTAAACACACAGGAGGAAGAGGAGGAGGATTGTGGCAGCATAGATGTAGAGGATAACATACAGCGGTCTTCAAGGGATGGTTTTAATTCCCTGGAGTTGTGCGTGGCTGAGGAGAGGTTGCTCTTGACAATGTCATCCTTAGTGACCCAGAGGACTCAGAATCCCATGCCTCCTCAAACTTACGCTGCATGGGCTCCCTGTTGCTGCAAAACCTGCAAAAGGACCTGAGGATTTGTGGTATCAAAGAGAGAGATCATTACTGGTTGGCAACCCTTCTTGATCCACGTTAAAAGGGTAAAGTTTCAGAGCTTATCCTGCCTTCGCAGAGGAAGCAGAGGATGAAACATCTTGAGGACGCTTTGCAGAAAAAATTGTGTAAAACCTTTCCAGACACTGGGAGGTTACCATTTCCTGGACAATGTGTTTCTGAGGCTTTGTTCAGTCAAAGGAGCGGTGAAGAAGGTGGCTGGCTGACTGATGCCTTTAAACAATTCTTTAGTCTTCAGCGCCCAGGGCTGTTGAGGTTTAAGCAACAAATGGCAGCATCTGCAGCATATGGTGCAGGATTATCTAGCGGCAAGAGCAGACTTGGAGACCTTTCCAACTGAGCATCCACTGGGTCTTGAGGATGGACCACTGGCCACAACTTGCTCAATATGCAATCAAGCTACTGGCCTGTCCTGCCTCCAGTGTGCTTTCCAAATGGACATTAAGTGCTACTGGAGGTTTTGTGACAGATAAAAGAGTGTGTCTGTTCACAGACCCCTTTGACCGGCTTACATTTATCGAAATTAATCAGTCCTGGATCAACAGCAGCTATCAAGCCCTTGATGCTGATGTAACTGATTGAATTTGCTAGGGATCCCTTGAAGACTGCCTATGCTACCTATCCTATTCCTGAATCTTGATTATGCTAGCTTCCAACAATGATATGTACTGCGTTAAACGTGCAGTAACACAGTGATATATACTGTGTTAAACGTGCAAAAACGCACAGATATATACTGAGTTAAATGTGCAGTAAGGCACTGAAATATACTGTGTTCAATGACAGTAATGCACTGATATATTCTGCGGTAAACGTGCAGTAATGCACTGATATATACTGCGGTAAACGTGTAGTAATGCACTAATATATACTGCAGTAAACATACAGTAACACACTGATATGTACTGCGTTAAAAGGGCAGTAATGCACCTATATATACTGCGTTAAATGTGTAGTAATGCACTGATATGTACTGCGTTAAACGTGCAGTAACACACTAATATATACTACTTTAAACTTGCAGTAACGCACTCAAATATACTGTGTTACACGTGCAGAGTTAAATGGGCAGTAAGGCACTGTTAAATACTGAGTTAAAAGTGCAGTAACACACTGATATCTACTGTGTTTAACCTACAGAAACGCACTGGTATATACTGCCTTAAGCATGCAGTAACACACAACACACCTAAATGTACTGCATTAAATGTACAGTAATGCATTGATATGTATCACATTAAACGTACAGTGCTGTATTGATATATACTGTGGTAAATGTGCAGTAACGTACTAAAATATACTGCATTCATATGCCTATGCTACCTATCCTATTCCTGAATCTTGATTATGCTAGCTTCCAACAATGTTTTTGGTTTACGGTGCCACCAACACCCAAGGCCCAATTTTTTTGCACCTGTATCACAGGTGCATATAGTTTAAAATTGTGTTTCTAGTTTTTAACAGCAGGGCTGTGTTAAAGGGAATCTGGAAGCTCCCTTTAACAAGATGAACCACATTTTTTATTTACATGTCTTTCGGGATGTCAGTAATACCCATCTAGACCCCCCTGATCCGAACACCTAAACCTACCCTTTAACAAGGGGGCCCCAAGATTCCGCCCCCCCATGTGGATGGGTATTATCGTACCCCTGCCCATTCACCAAAAAAGGGTACAAAATCCTTTATTTAAAAATAAAAAAATAGTGTCCCCCGATGTAAATCCATCATCAATCACGCCGCCCGCCGCATGCGCCCACCCAGGAAAAAGGGAAAAAAAAGGAAAACTGTAAGATTGTGGACAGGCCGAGAGCGGAGTTTTTTTTCTTTTTTTTGGGTCAGCGGGTGCGGTGGGCAGCGCACGGCGTGATTGATGATGGATTTACATCGGGTGGACACTATTTTTCATTTTTATTTTTGAATAAAGGACTTTTCAAAAACTGTCTTATGTGTTTATTATTTGTACACTTTTTGGGTGAATGGGTAGGGGTATGATGTACCCGATACTTATTCACATGGGGGGGCGGGATCTGGGGGCCCCCTTTTTAAAGGGTGCTTCCAGATTCCGATAAGCTCCCCACCCGCAAACTCCCACAACCACAGCCCAGGATTGTTGAGAAGAGGCCTTTGTCCCCATCAACATGGGGACAAGGTGCTTTGGTGTAGGGGGGTGCAGAGCCCACCTGCCCCAAAGCACCCACCTCCCCATGTTGAGTGTATGTGGCCTAGTATGGTTCAGGAAGGGGAGACGCTGACTCGTTCCCTCCCCTTTCCTGACCTGCCAGGCTGCGTGCTCAGATAAGGGTCTGGTATGGATTTTGGGGGGGGGGGGCCCTACTCCTTTTTTTGTAGTTTTTTTACATTTTGGCGTTTTTTACATTTTTTCTTTTTTTTTTTATCTGTATTGCCGGGAGTCGGCAAAAGATTACACCCGCTAGTTAAATTAAATTTTTTCCTTTAGAAATGTCAGTTTTGCTGCAACGGGCTACATACATCGTACAGATGCACCACTTTACAGGCACATTAAGAGGACACCCCAGGCCTAATATTTAAAGGGATTTTTAATTTTTATTGTTTTACTTTAAGTATCATTAAAATCACTGCTCCTGTAAAAACGATTGTTTTAAAAACATTTTTTTGCATTGATACATGCCCCCAGGACAGTACCCCGGTCTCCATACACTTTTTATGGCAATAACTTTGCTTGTAAGCCTTTAAAATGAGGACTTTTGATTTTTCATGTTCGTGTCCCATAGACTTTAAAAGGGTTTATGTTCGCTAGAACTTTTCACCTGTTCAAGATGTTCTGGTGCGAACCAAACAGTGGGGTGATGGGCCCATCACTACCGGAAAGGTTAGGAGTGAGGAGGAGCAGAATTGCGTCCCTTTTGTGTGGCTTTCAGGTACTCTTGCCAATAGGCTGAGTGGTGGGAGGTTAAATACCTTGTCAAGCATGTGCCACCCAAATGACTGGTGTTTTTTCCACGCTTGATATGCTTTAGGCGATGTGCGATCGTATGCACATGTGCTAAAAAAGACCCAAACAGCTGAGCTGTGGTAAGTGCAGCGGGAGATAACAGCTTCACAATCTGGTGAAAAGGGTGGCTGGTCTCTACACTTCCATGATGGCTGCCTCTTTGGGGTTGTGCCTCACCCTTACTTCCCTCCTCTGCTCTATCCAGCACCCAAGTCGCGTCAGTGACTTCATCATTATTATCATCCCCTCCATTCTCATTATCACTAGAGACAACTTGGAAATACGCTGTGGCTGGGGGAACATAACTGCCCATTTGTTGTTTACCAGTGTTCTCTCCTCTCTGTAGGCTCATGCTCCTATCTTCCTCAACTTTAGAGCCAAGATCTGAATCAAGTAATGGTTGTGCATCATCAAGGATCAAGTGGCTGACGCTGTGTTCAAATAACTCAACTGACTCCTCCATACCAGATTCTGTGGCTATGGCAGGAGTAGCTGTGGACAAAGAGGCAGAAAAAAAAAATCTGCCAGCTGCTGTGGACTGCACACTAGTCTCTGCTTGGGCGATGGAAGATGAAGAGGATGATGATGGTTTAATAAGCCAGTCCACCACCTCCTCTGCAAGCTTTAGCTGGATGGCACAGGCAACATCTGTAAACAGAGGAAACAATGCCCTGCCTGAGAATGGACCACATCCACTATTGCCTATGGATACATATGCTGCTGGCCCCCTCACACTGCCATGGGAATGTCTGCCTCCCCTTGTTGACTTTCCAGACATGATGAGGGGGGGGTGCTTTTTGACAAAATGTAATAAAGATGTGGAAATGTGTACGTGGATACATTTTATTCAATGGAAACTGGTGTTTGGTGCACTTTAACTTGAGTACTCACTACACAGACATACTCCACTGACACACTACAATATACTGCATTAAAACTGCACTGATGCATTCTAATATACTGTGGTAAACGTGCAATAACACACTGAAATATACTGCGTTAAAAGTGCATTAACACACTGAGATATGCTGCATTAAATTTGCAGTAATGCACTGATATGTACTGCGTTAAACGTGCAGTAACACAGTGACATATACTGTGTTAAACGTGCAAAAACGCACAGATATATACTGAGTTAAATGTGCAGTAAGGCACTGAAATATACTGTGTTCAATGACAGTAATGCACTGATATATACTGCGGTAAACGTGTAGTAATGCACTAATATATACTGCAGTAAACATACAGTAACACACTGATATGTACTGCGTTAAAAGGGCAGTAATGCACCTATATATACTGCGTTAAATGTGTAGTAACGCACTGATATGTACTGCGTTAAACGTGCAGTAACACACTAATATATACTACTTTAAACTTGCAGTAACGCACTCAAATATACTGTGTTACACGTGCAGAGTTAAATGGGCAGTAAGGCACTGTTAAATACTGAGTTAAAAGTGCAGTAACACACTGATATCTACTGTGTTTAACCTACAGAAACGCACTGGTATATACTGCCTTAAGCATGCAGTAACACACAACACACCTAAATGTACTGCATTAAACGTACAGTAATGCATTGATATGTATCACATTAAACGTACAGTGCTGCAATGATATATACTGTGGTAAATGTGCAGTAACGTACTAAAATATACTGCATTCAACGTACAGTAATGCACTGATATATACTGCTTTAAACATGCAGTAACACACTCATATATACTACATTAAACTTGCAGCAACACACTCAAATACACTGCGTTAAATGTGCAGTAATGCACTGATATATACTGCGTTAAACGTGCAGTAACGCACTGATATATACAGCGTTAAATGTGCAGTAACACACTGATATATGCTGTGTTAAACGTGCAGGAACGCACTAATATATACTGAGTTAAATAGGCAGTAAGGCACTGTAAAATACTGAGTTAAAAGTGCAGTAACACACTGATATATACTACATTAAACTTGTAGCAACGCACTTAAATATACTGTGTTACATGTGCAGTAATGCACTGATATATACTGCCTTAAGCATTCAGTAACACACCTAAATATACTGCGTTAAATGTGCAGTAATGCACTGATATGTATTGCGTTAAACGTACAGTGCTGCACTGATATATACTGTGTTAAATGTGCAGTAATATACTAAAATATACTGCATTCAATGTACAGTAACGCACTGATATATACTGCTTTAAACATGCAGTAACACACTCATATATACTACATTAAACTTGCAGCATAACACTCAAATATACTGCATTAAACGTGCTGTAATGCACTGATATATACTGCGTTAAACGTGCAGTAATACACTGATATATACTGCGTTAAATGTGCAGTGACGCACTGATATATACTGCGTTAATTGTGCAGTAACGCACTGATATATACTGCAGGAATCCTGCCCTGACAGATGAAACTGACACTAAAGTCAAAATGTATGGTCACACTACACTCACACTGAACTATCACTAGATTCACACAAAAATTACACTAAAGTAAAAATGAATAGGCACACTACACTCACACAGAACTATCACTAAATTCACACTAAACTGATATTCTACACTGACAAAAGAAGCACAATAGCACACTAACTCATTAGCAGCACTAAACAAAGCCCTGTTCTATCTCTCTTCATGTCAATATCACACTGCAATTGGCTGCTATAGGGAGAATATTTGGGGTGGGACTAAGAACAATGAGCCATGATTGGATAGAGTCATCATTACTTTTCTCCAATCATGTCTCTAACAGTGCTCTGTGCCCTAATTGGATACAGTTGTCATTGCTTCAGCAAATCAGGGCTTCTAATGCACTGTGCGGTGGTGCAGTGCATTGTGGTCGTTCAGCGGGCTGAATAAACTGTTGAACTCCCCGGTAATTTGGGTGTTTATCAACAGTCAATGCTCAGGCCGAACTGGACGCCAGAATCTACTAAAAATGATGGTGATGATGAATAAAGTGTTAAGGCTCACTAGTGATGTCGCAAACCTAAAATTCGCCGTTCGCGAACGGCGAACGCGACATCGGCAAATGTTCGCGAACCGCCGAACCGGGCGAACCGCCATAGACTTCAATAGGCAGGCGAATTTTAAAACACACAGGGACTCTTTCTGGCCAAAATAGTGATGGAAAAGTTGTTTCAAGGGGACTAACACCTGGACTGTGGCATGCCGGAGGGGGATCCATGGCAAAACTCCCATGGAAAATTACGTAGTTGACGCAGAGTCGGGTTTTGATCCATAAAGGGCATAAATCACCTAACATTCCTAAATTGTTTGGAATTACGTGCTTTAAAACATCCAGTGTGTGAATACAATCAGGTATGATGTTGTATCAGTCAAGTAGTGTAAGGGTTACGCCCGCTTCACAGTGACAGACCAAACTCTGACAGACCAAACTCCCCATTTAACAGTCAGTCAGTCAGTCCATTTGCACAACCGCAAACTCCCCATTTGCACAAGGTTGGATACCAAGCTAGCCATGTCCCGTTCCTTGTCCTCACTGACATCATTGAAGGTCTCTTCCTCCACCCAGCCACGTACAACACCAAGGGTCCCCGAAAGGTGACAACAAGCCCCCTGGGACGCCTGCTGTGGCTGGTATTCCACCTCCTCAAAGCCACCTTCCTCCTCTGACTTCTCTTCTTCAGACTCCTCTCTCTGCGTTGCCACAGGTCCAGCAATTGACAACGACAAGGCTGCTTCTGGTGGTGATGGGGACCACAACTCTTCCTCTTTATGCTCATCTACAGCCTGATCTAGTACTCTTCGCAGGGCACGCTCCAGAAAAAATGCATATGGGATGAGGTCGATGATGTTGCCTTGGGTTCGACTGACCACCAGGTTTGTCACCTCCGCAAAAGGACGCATGAGCCTACAGCCATTGTTCATGAGCATTTAATAACGTGGCCAAAAAATACCTAGCCCCGCAGAAAGAATGAAAGAAAATGAATGTTTTTTCTATGAAAAATTATCCCGCGGATCGCTTTTGGTCTGTTCACAATGAAGCAACGACCTTATCATTTGGGGTGTGCCAACACATTCCTAGAGGTGATCGCTTCATTGTGATACGCAAGCCCCTTCACCACGACAAGGTAACGATCACAAAGGGGAATTGACACATGTATGTGCTTTTTTTTTTGTTTTTTGTTTTTTTGCAGCCACAGTGTAGCACCAGAGGCCAGAAAAATTAGGCATGTACACATGCATGAAAAAGTAGGTATTGTTGCAGCCGCTGCTTTAGCAGCGGCCTGAAAAATTGAGGTTTTCAAGGCAGAAAGTGCACTAAAACATTGTGGCTTGAACCGTAGTTGGTGGCGGAGACGTCACGTAAGTCATCCGGCATGCAGAGAATGATTAAATACAGCAGCGTGTGGACCATTTTTAGCCCAAGGCATCTCAGTCATCACCAGGCCTTTTTTAGTCAAATGCATCCCCCACTGTCAGTCCCTTCGGGATCCATGCCTCATTCATCTTAATAAACGTGAGGTAATCAAGACTTTTTTGACCTAGGCGACTTCTCTTCTCAGTGACAATACCTCCTGCTGCGCTGAAGGTCCTTTCTGACAGCACACTTGAAGCGGGGCAGGCCAGAAGTTCAATGGCAAATTGGGATAGCTCAGGCCACAGGTCAAGCCTGCACACCCAGTAGTCAAGGGGTTCATCGCTCCTCAGAGTGTCGATATCTGCAGTTAAGGCAAGGTAGTCTGCTACCTGTCGGTCGAGTCGTTCTCTGAGGGTGGACCCCGAAGGGCTGTGGCGATGCGTAGGACTAAAAAAGCTCCGCATGTCCTCCATCAACAAGACGTCTGTAAAGCGTCCTGTCCTTGCCGGCGTGGTTGTGGTGGTAGGAGGAGGATTACTTTCACCTCTTCCCCTGTTGGATTCCCGTTGTGCTGTGACTGTGACATCACCCTTATATGCTGTGTAAAGCATACTTTTCAACTTATTTTGTAGCTGCTGCATCCTTTGCGACTGCCGGTAATTGGGTAACATATCAGAGACTTTCTGCTTATACCGGGGGTCTAGTAGCGTGGCCACCCAGTACAGGTCGTTCTCCTTCAGCCTTTTTATACGAGGGTCCCTCAACAGGCATGACAGCATGAAAGACCCCATTTGCACAAGGTTGGATGCCGAGCTACTCATGTCCAATTCCTCGTCCTCACTGATGTCATTGAAGGTGTGTTCTTCCCCCCAGCCACGTACAACACCACGGGTACCAGATAGGTGACAACGAGCACCCTGGGATGCCTGCTGTGGTTGGTGTTCCTCCTCCTCAAAGCCACATTCCTCCTCTGACTCCTCTTCCTCAGACTCCTCTTCCAGTGTTGCCGCAGGTCTAGCAAGCGATGGTAAGGCTGTTTCTGGTGGTGATGGTGACCACAACTCTTCCTCTTCCTCTTCACGCTCATCTACGGCCTGATTCAGCACTCTTCGCAGGGCACGCTCCAGGAAGAAAACATATGGGATGATGTCGCTGATGGTGCCTTCGGTGCGACTGACTAGGTTTGTCACCTCCTCAAAAGGACGCATGAGCCTACAGGCATTGCGCATGAGAATCCAGTAACGTGGCAAAAAAATACCCAGCTCTGCAGAGGCTGTCCTAGCACCCCGGTCATACAAATACTCGTTGACCGCTTTTTCTTGTTGGAGCAGGCGGTCGAACATTAGCAGTGTTGAATTCCAACGTGTCGGGCTGTCGCAAATCAAGCGCCTCACTGGCATGTTGTTTTGCCGCTGAATATCTGCAAAGTGCGCCATGGCCGTGTAGGAATGCCTGAAATGGCCACACACCTTCCTGGCCTGCTTGAGGACGTCCTGTAAGCCTGGGTACTTCTGCACAAAGCGTTGTACAATCAGATTCAACACATGTGCCATGCACGGCACATGTGTCAACTTGCCCAAATTCAATGCCGCCAACAAATTGCTTCCGTTGTCACACACCACTTTGCCAATCTCCAGTTGGTGCGGGGTCAGCCACTGATCCACCTGTGCGTTCAGGGCGGACAGTAGTGCTGGTCCGGTGTGACTCTCTGCTTTCAGGCAAGTCAACCCCAACACAGCGTGACACTGTCGTATCCGGCATGTGGAATAGCCCCTGGGGAGCTGGGGGGTGCAGTTGGTGTGGAGCAAGACGCAACAGCAGAAGAGGACTCAGCCGAGGAGGTTAGCAAAGAGGATGGAGTAGGAAGAGTAGAGGAGGTGGCAGCAGGCCTGCCTGCAAGTCGTGGCGGTGTCACCAACTCCTCTGCAGCAGAGCCACGCATTCCATGCTTGGCAGCCGCCAGCAGGTTTACCCAATGCGCAGTGTAAGTGATATACCTGCCCTGACCGTGCTTTGCAGACCAGCTATCAGTGGTCAGATGGACCCTTGCCCCAACACTGTGTGCCAGACGTGACATGATTTCCTTTTCCACAATAGAGTACAGGTTGGGGATTGCCTTTTGTGAAAAATAATTTCGGCCGGGTACCTTCCACTGCGGTGTCCCAATAGCGACAAATTTTTTGAAGGCCTCAGACTCCACCAGCTTGTATGGTAAAAGCTGGCGGGCTAAGAGTTCCGACAAGCCAGCTGTCAGACGCCGGGCAAGGGGGTGACTCTGTGAGATTGGCTTCTTACGCTCAAACATTTCCTTGACAGACACCTGACTGTGGGCAGATGATCAGGAACTGCTGTAGGTGAGAGGCGGAGGGGCGGGTTGTTGATAGGGGGCATGGAGGACAGCAGTGGTTGACGTGGCTGAAGATGCTGGACCAGGAGGAGGATGGTGGCTTTCAGTTTGTGTGCTGCTTTTACTCATGTGTTGATCCCATAGGTGTTTGTGATGTGAGATCATGTGCCTTCGCAAAGCAGTTGTACCTAGGTGGGTGTTGGACTTCCCACGACTCAGTTTCTTTTGGCACAGGTTACAAATGGCATCGCTGATATCAGAGGCAGACACACAAAAAAAATGCCACACTGCTGAGCTTTGCAAGGACGGCATTCTGGTGGTGGCAACAGCTTGCGTTGATTGGTGTGCTGTCTGGCTGACCCCGGGTGCCGAATCTACATGCTGTCTGACTGCACCACTAGCTCCTTGCGATGACCTCCTCCTCCTGCTTCCAACTCGTCTCCTCCTCCTCTCTGTCTCCCCATCTGAACTTTCCCCCTCTTCTTCTGCTCTTCGAGCAGGCACCCAGGTGACATCCACAGACACATCGTCATCATCAGCCGCTTCACTTGACAACTCAGCAAAGGCAGCAGCAGCAGGTACAACATCATCATCATCACAATGTACGTCCATGTGTATAATGCTGCCTGACTGAGACATATCCCCGTTATCTACATCCTCTGGCACTAATAGTTGCGCATCACTTATTTCTTCCAACTGATGTGAAAATAACTCCTCTGACGGATCAAGTGAAGCGGCTGTGGTGCTAGTGTTGGTGGTGGTGCCGGCGGGCTGGCGAGTGGTAAATTGAGAGGTGCCCGAAGCTGAGCTGGAGGAGGATGGTGCATTAAGGTTCCGAGCGGAAGCTGTAGACGATTGGGTGTCCTGTGTAAGCCAGTCAACTATGTCCTGAGAAATTTTTCAGTTCAGGGTCTGTGGTGGCCTCTGAACACTGGGCATTATTCTAGGGCCTAAGGAAATCACAGCACCACGACCACGACGGCCCTTGCGGGGTGGCCTGCCTCTGCCTGTCATTTTTTTTTTAATGTGTTGTACTATGAGTGCAAGGTGCTGTGCCACCCTATAGGAGTGTTGGGAAGTGGGTACAGTACACTCTGTGGACCTGACAGTCACTGGCAGCCCAGGCAACTGCAATTATAAAAAAATATATATATTTTTAATTTGTAAGCTGCTGTGCCACCGTATATATCAGTGGTGGATGGGCAGTGGCACAGTACACTCTCTGTGGACCTGACAGTCACTGGCAGCCCAGGCAACTGCAATTATAAAAAAATATATATATTTTTAATTTGCAAGCTGCTGTGCCACCGTATATATCAGTGGTGGGTGGGCACGCAGTGGCGCTGCAGTGGGCAAAGTACACTCTGTGGACCTGACAGTCACTGGCACCCAGGCAACTGCAATTATAAAAAAAATATATTTTTTTTTACTTTGCAAGCTGCTGTGCCACCGTATATATCAGTGGTGGGTGGGCAGTGGCACAGTCCACTCTCTGTGGACCTGACAGTCACTGGCAGCCCAGGCAACTGCAATTATAAAAAAATATATATATTTTTAATTTGCAAGCTGCTGTGCCACCGTATATATCAGTGGTGGGTGGGCACGCAGTGGCACTGCAGTGGTCACAGTACACTCTGTGGACCTGACAGTCACTGGCACCCAGGCAACTGCAATTATAAAAAAAATATATATTTTTTTACTTTGCAAGCTGCTGTGCCACCGTATATATATCAGTGGTGGGTGGGCACGCAGTGGCACTACAGTGGGCACAGTACACTCTGTGGACCTGACAGTCACTGGCAGCCCAGGCAACTGCAATAATAAAAAATATTTTTTTTTTTCAATCTGCAACAAGATGCTGTGCCACCGTATATATATCAGTGGTGGGCAGTGCACTGCAGTGGGTACAGTGCACTCTGTGGACCTGACACAGCACTCACTGCAATTATGACAGAGGAAAAAAAAAAATATTTTTTAAAATGCAAGGTACTGTGCCTGTGCCACCCGAAATGAGTGTGGTGTGCACACAGTACAGTCTGTGGTGGGTCTGTGGCCTCTCACACACAGCGGGCAGGCAACTGCAGTGTACAATAGATATATATATATATATATATATATATATATATATATATATATATATATATATATATATATATATATATATATATATATATATATAAATACTCAATTACCAGCCCTAAAAAGGGCTTTTGGGGACACTATATATATATATATATATATATATATATATATATATATATATATATATATGAATAAATAAAAAAAATACTCAATTACCAGCCCTTAAAAGGGCTTTTGGGGACACTATATATATATATATATATATATATATATATATATATATATATATATATATATATATATATATATAAAATAAAAAATACCAGCCTTTAGAAGGGCTTTTTGGGGTGCTGTCAGGATGCTGTCCCTACAGCAGTAGTGGACCAAGAACACTGACTAGCAAGACCAGGAACACTGACTAACAACTGTCCCTAGCTATTAACAGCAGCAGCAGCAGCACTCTCCCTGCTCTCACTAACACACTGCTTCAGAATGATCTAAGATGGATGCTGCCCTTGCTTATTTATAGGAGGTGGGAGGGAGGTATGCTGATTGGCTGGAAATGTGCCTGCTGACTGTGAAGTTCAGGATCAAAGTTTGCCTCAATGATGTATTACAGGGGGCGGACCGAACATCGCATATGTTCGCCCGCAGCGGCGAACGCGAACATGCTAAGTTCGCCGGGAACTGTCCGCCGGCGAACAGTTCGGTACACCTCTAAGGCTCACCTTATGTGTTCTTTTCTTTTTCCCTTTTTTACATTAGCAAAGATCGAATTAAAAGTAAAATTCACAAAACTCAAATTTCATATTTCAACTGCACTGATGTCAAAAAGGAATATTTTTTGATGGTCACTGCTGTTTGTCCTTCTATGTCGACAGGTTGGCAATAACTTCTCTAGCAGCCTTCCAAATATTTAAAAAGAAAATATGATGGTAAATTCAAAGTATAAAATGCAATAACTCATATTTTTGTACATTCATATTACTTTTGTACATTCATAATACAATTTTTTTTATGCGTCGTCAGCTCCACAGGGGTTATTCTAAATATCTTAAAAGATCTCACATATTTTGTCTATCAAAAACATTATATTAGGACCTACTCTATGTGGTTTGTGCCTTTGAATTCTGATTTATTCTATTACTGTCTAGTTTATCCATAATTCAGCATATGTGGGTGATAAAGTAAAATACATTGGTTCGTTTGCTGCAGAAGTTTGTCAGGGAAACTTTGAAGTATAGGTCAAACTTACAACAATCAATCTACAAATAACTTCTGCCCATTAGGGAAATTCCTTTCATTTTCTGTCTTGTAGATATCACAGAAAATGAAAAAAATCTCCAAAGGGAGAAATCCCCTCGCAAACAGTTGTCTTCAGAACAGATACCCTTATTGGAAGATTTCCCTTCTATTCCAATTCTGCTGAAAGCTTAAAATGTTTCATTTCCCCCCACTTTCTGTGCTTGTTTAATGCATACTGGGACAAATTGAGAATAAATCTCCTAGTGGGGACACAGAAAGAAAAAATAATCTGACTCTGTCCAAAACTTGAAACATTTTTTTTAGCTTTAGATACTGTACACCTAAATGAATGCCTATAATCAAGCTACACAAACGTTACTAGGTAACCTGAATACAGAGCTTCTTAGTGATCCCAACCTGTTCCTTGGAAATCTTTTCTTCTTTATCAGTCAAGGAAATATTGACAACTATAGCTCTGAGTATGCTACTACATGAATTATTCCTTCTGTATGGTTCACATTAAAAACATTGGCTGTAAAGGTTGCTTACATTTAAAGATCACTTTCAGGAGGAATACAGAGCTGCTCTCTCTGTATCCAGATTCTTAAAAGACAAGTAGTCTATGTCAATAAAACAGAGCAAGGAGCAAAGCACTGATTGCAAAGTGCAACATATGTAACAAAAATACAGAATGTATTGTGTACTATACAGATGTCAAGTCTGATTGGTTGCTTTGAGTCATTGCATTTTATACTTTGCAACTTGCAGTGCTTACTTGTTTGCAGGTACAGTTAGCTTGCCTACCACTAAATGGCTCTGTTCCCATTATGGTATGGTAAAGGGGAAATGTATAGGCAAGTGAGAGCTCCCTTTTTAGAGAAGTCACTCCTCCAGTGATGAGAGGGGTATCGAGTGCCTATATAAAGGCCAACTATAGGAGGGGCCAAGGAGATGGGGCATAGGAGCTGAAAACCCCAGAGCTATCTGAATGCAGTCTACTACTACCAAGGGCTGGTACAGGGCTGTATTCCTGGGTGAAGTAGTTCAACACCCAGAAGGACTAGCTGTAGTTGTTCTGAGATTTTTTTCAGTCTGCTGCAAACTGTAAGCAGGACACAAAAGGCCTTTTAGGCTAGGCTGGGCAGAGAGTCATCTGGGAGCATGCCGGTTAAGCAGAGCTAGAACATGGGACATTGAGAGAAACTGGTATACTAATGAGGGCACCTTGATTATACTCAGTGATAGAACCCGAATGCTGTGGACTTAATATATAGGGGGTTATAGCTCTGTGGTGTTCCTAAAGAGAGAGAAGGTAAAAAAGGGAAGATGACTTACAAATTATGTGCTGGAGTTCCACTTCTAAATGACAGCTACAGAATGTCTGTCTCTATGTATAGAGGTCCATTAGGAAATATTCTGTCAATTTGTTAACATTTCTTTATTCTTGAATATTAAGGCCTACTGCTGGGTTGTCGGTGGGCCTACGGACAGGAGTTTGATACTATATAGTTAAGAGATACAGCTATCAACAGGTGAGTAGCTGCCCTATCCAAGAAGATTGTGGTAGGGAATTGTATTATTTGGAGCTAACATACAACCAATCACAAGTGCCCGTACATACTAATGCTGGCCATACACATATTGATTTTTGGATGAGAATGTTCGTAGAACATTCGTACGAAAATTCTTTGAACATTCGATGAATAGACAAATATAATTTGAAAATTGTCTTTTGCTTTTAACATTCAATTTTAAATAAATGTAATTTCAGAGCAATACTTACATACACTGCCCAAAAGTTTGTTAGATTGAGAAATGTTTTCCTTTCTGCCCCTTCAAATTTTGCCATCACTGCAGTTGAAAACAGACATCAATTTGACTCCACTAATGATTAGAAAATCAAACAAATTTTCTTAAAACGGAAATTTCCAAACGAAAATCTACACGTGTATGGCCAGCATAAGTAAAGCAAATAGTGTAAAATCCTTCTGTAACTAATATAGTACATTTTGTATTTTGGTATTTGATTGGCATATTTTTCTATTATATATTTATGTAACCTGGCTTTACTGCTAAATTATTAATCCTGTTTATATCAATCATGTTGTATTCTTTTTTTTTTTTTTACAGTACATAATTTCAGATATTCAGTTCTTTAACCACTTGAGTCCCAGCCCCTTATAATTGCTGATTTGGTTTGCAGTCAGCCAATCCAATCTTGATACTGTTTTTTGGGAGTGGAGTAGTACTTTATTTAGATACCATACTTAAGATTATATACTTATATTTATTTTATGTTTTTTTAAATGTGAAAAAAAAATATGAAAAAAGGGATTTTCTGTTGATTTTGATCACAGAAACAAATGTAAAAACCAAAAGAGGAACAGTGTTTTTTAAATGTTTTTTAAATTTTTTTATTTGTCAGGGACCTAACAAAACCAAATTGTCCTGTTTTTGGTGTCTTTGTTGGAATTTTGTTTATGAAGCTGTTTTTACTCACACTGTGGCAGGACAACAAATGCCCCATCTTTAAAAATATATTGAAAGACCCCAGATCTTGCATCAATTTGAACAGAAAACAGTTTGAAGGGTTAGACTGTGAATACTCTGAAAATAGTTTATATATATATATATATATATATATATGCAGTGGATATACTACATATATATATATATATATATATATATATATATATATATATATATATATATATATATATATATGTATATATATATATATATATATATATATATATATATATTTTTTTTTTTTATTTACACTGTTTTACATTTTCTTATTTCACCTAATCTTTTCTCTTGGGGTCTAGATCTGATCAGTAAAAATCTGATTCAGACCCCCCCATACAGCTTTGCAGCAGTTAGTCACTGATATCAGTCACTGATTGCTGGCTGCAATCAATCTATAGTCAGCCACTATGATCGGTTGCGGTCTAGAAGATTCAGCAGAGCTATGACAGTTCTGCCTGACCTCCTGTAGTGAATGGGTGTTTAATGACCTCACTTATGATGTCATTACACTCTCAATCCAAACACAACATAGAAGTGCTCTGTTTACTTTTACTTCCTTTGACGCATTCTATGAAAGCATCAAAAACCCAGGAGCGGAATGATTCAGAACCGGGGCTTAGTGCTGAATTCCGGCAGTCACAGACAGTGGTTCCAGTGCCTAGCCCCACTGGGACCTTGGTGAGCCAGTAATCCCTGCCACCGTTTTAAATTACCACTGGGGACTAAAGTGGTTAAGTTCATACAGGAAAGAATAGTGTTTCTTTAATATACTTTTTTTTTATGTATGTGCTATGTACCAGACTAAAAAAAAAAAAAAAACCTTCTGTAAATATGAAGTTTCCTGTTAATATGTTATTACAATGCTTGAACCAGCAGTTGGAGCTCTGTGCTTATTTTTTATGTTTTTCTGTTTCCTTTGCCTACTATTGTATAAAACCTATTGTTTATCAGAGCTCCATAGTTCAAAGAGAAAGTGACACATATAATTTGATCAGGCAAAGCAAGCATCAAGGCAGACAACATCTGCTGTTTTGTCGCACTGGGTTTGGGGAATTCTATATCATATATTAACCATTTTGTAAAAAAGAGGTCTTTGATATGAACATGTCCAGGTCAAGACTTGTTAATACCTTGATGGCTCTTTTGCATGCCTAGATAACTTTTATATTTTTTTAAGGTGATATATAGCTTTAATTTGGTAATTGTATCAAAAACTTAGAGGTTTATTTATAGATGTTCTAAAACAAGATTTACATAACTTTCACCAAAGATTCACACATTTTTCTAAATTGATTAGATTACTGGGTGAAAGATGTGTGACTCTTGTGTGAAAACATTTAAAAGTAGATTATCCTACACTATTTTCAAGTTGACACTTGGTAGTAATAACATGACTGGGAACCATTCTGGTTGTTTACCTATTGTCATTCGTGGCTGACAGCCAGAATTAAAGCTTTTGTAAAGGTTTTTTTTTTTTTCTAAAATAAAAAACATGTTATACCTCCCTGCTCTGTGCAATGGTACATAGTGTCCCTAAATCTTCTCCTCTGGGGTTCCTGACAGTTTTCTTAGGTCCTCCTCTTCTTTGTATGCCCCCGCAGCAAGCTGCTTGCTACGGTTTGGATGCACACCTGTGGGCTCAATCGAAAGCCCAGCTGTGTCCATCTATTAACACACAGGATGGCTCAGCCCCGCCCCTTGCTCACAGGATTTGATTCACAGTAGTCAGAGCCAATGGCTTCCACGGCAGCTTTTGTGAGGAGAGAGCTGCTGCAGATGGGACTCAGTTAGGTGAGGGAGGCGGTCATTAAAGGGAAGTATAGGACTTAGGTAAGTATAAAGCAGTGTGTGTGTGGGGGGGGGGGGGGGGGTGTCGGCAATACAAATACTGGGAAATTTTTTATCTTAAATTAGAACTTTACCCATAACAACTTGATGAAAAATATTGTTCCTTAGCAAGGAACATACATTCCACATTAATAATAATGCTACCAAAATTAGTGTGTGCTGCAAATTTCCTCCAGCAGTGTTCCTGTTTGTTCTTACTGGAGGCTGCCATTTTGCTGCAGCCCAAAGCCCCAGCTGAAAATCATAAAGCGCATGGATTAGCCACTTTCAAAAAACAGTTTGATTTGATTGTGTCTTTAACCAAACTGACAAATAAGCAAATGGCTGGTGTCCTAACTGATCACATGTGCAGCACCATGGCAGTTATAATTCAAACAGAAGCAGTGTCCTTGGCTGTAAAGGATAGAAGGGTATAATTCGACTTTAAGGCTGTCAGCAAATTGGCCCCTACTAAGTCTAAAAATGCCTAAAAGGGAGAACAACTGAGCATGTGTAGAACAGGGTGAGAAAGTGTATTACTGGATTTTAAACAGTATAAGGACTATTTTTTTTTAGGTTTTACATAGCTATACCTGCAAAAGGGGCCAGCCTGAAGTGATCTTGCAGGACTTCATTTTCTGACTAAAGTTGCACTTAAATGCAGGGAATGCATTTAGGTAAAACATGTCTAGCCTTTAGAACCACTTAAATAGGCTGCCAGCTCTACAAAGTGTTGGCTGCTGACTTTCAAAGGAAGGAAATGTATTAATGTATCTGCAGCACTAGGCACCATGCTGGAGAACAAAGATTGTATACTTGTAGAAGAAAATGAGCGAGCCTCTGAATAGTCTATTTAGACAGTACCAACATCCATAATTTAAGTAATTAATGGGAGACAGGAGACTATTTCCCTAAACAAATAGTCATCAGATATCAAAAAGGGGAAGGGGTGTATGTTGGACATAGGTACCTTGGATATAGAATCATGTATGATTGAAATCTATAAAAATATATACATTTTATTCAAAAGTATATGTTTTTAAAAAAAGAATGATAAATTATAAAGACAGCACAACATGTTTCTGTATTTGTTGTCTTTATAATTTATCTTTTTTTTTTTTTAAATATATTTTTGAATAAAATCTATATATTTTTATATATTTCGATTATACGTGATTCTATATCCAAGGTACCTATAAAGTCCAACATACACATCTTCCCCCTTTTATTATCTGGTGACTATTTGTTTGGGGAAATAGTCTCCATACTTGTAGAAGAACCGATTTAAAGCAACAGCTTGAAATGGTATAAACTTCCAAATATTGCCCTCAAACATTTATAGGTTCATGTTAACCAATATATCTTTCTATACACCCCCTATAGACCAGAGCAATACTCACATTTCTGCTATGGCCCTGTTTATTCATTATCAATACCTTTGTCAATTCCTTAAGATAACAATGTAATACATATATAATAAGTCACCAACTTAAAAGATAAAATCAGTTATTTAAAATGCTTACTGAAAAGGCTAAGAAAACATTTTTTACACTTTTAGTAAATCAACATTTTTTAATCTAAATTGCAGGTCCAGTCCAGCACCTTAAATAGCTGATAGTACTGGGTGGGACTAGAGCAGATAAAGAGTTTTTTTTTTACATAAACTGTAAAATCTGTTCTGTTTGATGGGAACAGCTGGTCCAAGCCTAGCTGCCCCTTCATTTCATCAATAAAAAAAATGTAGAAAATATTTAGAGAAAACCATTTAAAGCAATACATTTGATACAAATTGCTAGATGTAAAAGGAAATCATTCTTGCTATCCTTAGTCACTGAAAAGACAATCAGCATAATCGAATAAATCAAATCTCTATGTACCTCTCCCAACCCTACAGTTTATCTTTCAAGATATGCTTATTTCACAGGCTATGGCAATGTATGATAACCTGCCCAATCTGCCTAAATACAAGTTAATAGAGTGTTTACAGATGAAAGTATTAAACCAGCTTTGTTACCCCCCCCCCCCCCCAAAAAAAAAAAAAAAGTAAACTCCATACTCCGCTGTCTTGTAGGTAGTACAGAATCTCAAGTATGTTACAGTTTGAGAGTGTCAAATGTCTGTGTCCTAAACAGTGCACTGTGTTTCCTCCAGAGAGCCCCCAACTGAATGTAGCAGAGAAGGCATTTACCCTCTTTGAAACAGTCAAGTTCATTAAGTTTTTAGTGCTGTGATAATTTGACTAACAACTGCTTAACCATGCAATACTGTATTTAAATTAATTTATATCCTTTTTGTTAGGCAGACAGAGCTTTCCTTTGGGTATATTTATTAACCACTATGTTTTATATGTATATATATATATATATATATATAAGAAAATTGACAAAAAAAACAACAACTAGTTTCCTACCATTCCGTTACAAAAAATATCAAATATAAATGCCAGGACAGATCTAAAACCTCCAAATTGACATTACTTTTGAAATTAGACACCTCAAGGTGATGATCTCATTCCTGTCACAATTGTTTTGGGAAATGACAACTGCTTTGATTGAAGTGGTAAAAAGACAGAACTTGATCAGGTGCACTAGATATAGCACATTATTATTGTATGAATGGTGGTAGTGAAGAGGATAACGCAGAGGTCATATGCAGTGGGAGGATGGAGATAAGAGGGGGTAATGTGCTGGATAAGGAAAGTAAGGGAGGTAATATACAGGTCACAGAGTCAGCATAGATATAACAAGTACAGGAGATCAGGGAGGAAAGAGTTAAAAAAAAATGAACTCACAATCAATTACAACTCCTCACTATGAAGCTGCTGCTGCTGATCCTTTCATTCATAAATCTTCCATAAATCTTCATTCACATATCCTCACCCCCCCCCCTTTTTCTTTTGGGAAAGGAAGGGGAAAGCTCTCAGATGTAAACATAGGGTGTGCTTACTTTTGTGACCAATGTGATTGATGATTATTTTAATTTCTGTCTATGTCCCTATTGCAGAATTTCATCAGTGGGACATGGTAGAATAACTGTTATTAAAATGTATATGGTGCACTATACTGTATGTTAGAGATCTGTTAGACTATAGCAGGCAAATTTCTCTGCCCCAGCTGCTGCAGGGAAAAAAAAATAATACAGTCACTGCCACCCACATATCCAGTGTCTAAATTGAAGTTTGTACAGCCAGCAGCTTTGACAACTCCTGCCTTTCTGTCTGGTGGATTCTGCCCCCTGAATTTGCAGAATGTGCTGAACCACAATAGAAGGTTCCCAGTCACTATTTCTTTTCATGTAAGGCCATACCAGCTCTCTACCATCACATGGAAGGCAACGTTGTGGCATCATTGGGCAAGGTATTCATCCGCAAGGTCAAGGTTACTGATGACACGTGGTCCAGCAAGTATGGTTAGAGACTAGGGTTGAGCGAACCCGGACTGCATTGTTCGTGTTCGTACCAGGTATTTCACTGTATGTTTGGGTACTGTCCGTTGTTCGGTAATGTTATTTGATGTTTTGGCGCAGTTTTAATGGCACGCTTTCAACAGGTGCAAGGCAGCCAATCAGCAAGCGTTTAACTAGTGTGCCCTAGAAGTCATCACAGCCATGTCTACTAATGACCTGGCTGTGATTGGCTAGTGCAGCATGTGACCCAGACTCCATATAAGCTGGAGTCACACAGCGCTGCGCGTCACTCTGCTATAACTATACTAGGGACAGGTTCCTGACTGCTGCTGCTGAGGGAGAGATAGGAGTTTACTGTAGGGCAAAGCTGGAGAGGTTGCTTGTAGGGAAAGCATAGGAGGAACAATCTGCTTTATCATACAGCGATCTACAATGATTTGATTGTGTGGGGTGCAGTGCACAATCTTTTTGCCCGGAGGGAGAGATAGGAGTTTACTGTAGGGCCAGGCTGGAGAGATTGCTTGTAGGGAAAGCATAGGATAGGAACAATCTGCTTTAATCAGACAGCGATCTACATTGATTTGATTGTGTGGGGGTGCAGTGAACAATCTTTATGCCCTGACCTGAGCCAAGTGAGGAGGAGAAAAGGAGGAGAAAAGTAGGAGAAAAGGAGGAGAAAAGGAGAAAAAAAATGTTATCAGTCTGTTAGGCGTGCGGTGCTGCACATTTCATGAAAGCTCAGTGCATATGTGTGTGCTTAATCTGCATTTAAAAAAGAAAAAACATTTTTTCCTTCATATTTAACTTTGACATACAGTCTTTAGCCAGACATTGCTTTTCTAACCTGCTCTTCAAAAAGCACCAATGTGAAGGGAAAATAATTATTTTACAGTATTTAAGGTAAAAAAATTATTTTTCAGTTTTTCATTCAAATGTTTTTTTTTTTTTTCAATAGCGGAATAGAACAACAGTATCCAACCCGTTAGGCGTGCAGTGCTGCACATTTCATGCAACCTCAGTGCATATGTGTCTGCTTAATCTGCATTTAAAAAAGAAAAAACATGTTTTCCTTCATATTTAACTTTAAAGACTGTATGTCAGACAGATTGTTAGGTAAAGTCCGAAGTGGAGTTTAAGTGCTGAGGATTCAGGCAAAAACGTAGTCAGGGATCAGGCCGGCAACAGCTCGGGCAAAGCGGTATCCAAACGTAATCCAAAGAATGGTCAGGCAGGCAGAAGTCATACACAAGCTGGCGGTGAAGTACAGATTCGGCAGGCTGAAGAGGGGTCAAGAATACAGGCAAAAGTTCATACATGAAAGTCTATCAAAGAGCAAGCAGCACACCCAGGAACAGGAAGATATTCCAAACAAACGGGCATTGAGGAACAGGAAGTGCTGCTTTTTGAAAGCTGAGTAAATGGTACATTGATCACAGCTGGTTAAATTGTACATTGTTTGCAGCTGGCAGCAGGTGGAGCTAGTGAGTCCAAAAGTAAAGCATCAGGCTGGAAAATCACTGCACAAACTCCAGAGCTTCTTTGTGGCACAACAGATAAGGCTGCAAGCTATAGAACAGGGAAGCTTCTGGTTCAAGGACACGCAGATACATGACACAGATATTGCTTTTCTAACCTGCTCTTCAAAAAGCACCAATGTGAGGGGAAAATAATTATTTTTCAGTATTTAGGGTAAAAAAAATAATTTTTCAGTTTTTCATTTAAATGTTTTTTTTTTAAATTCAATAGCGGAATAGAACAGCAACAGTATCCAACCTATTAGGCGTTCGGTGTGTAGCGGGCATTTCCTGCAACCTCAGTGCATATGTGTCTGCTTAATCTTCATTTTAAAAAGAAAAAAATGTTTTACCTTCATATTTTACTGTGACTTACAGCGTTTAGACAGACACTGCATTTCAAATCTGCTATTCAACAAGCACCAATTAAGGGAACAATTATTTTTCAGTTTTTCATTCATACATTACAGTGCGATATACCCATTGTTGTATTGCGCATTGCAATAAAAAAAACATTTAGGGGCAAAAAAAGTTGATTGCGGCCCTGTCCGCATATTTTACAGTGAGATACACCCATTGCATACTGTTGCATTGCGCATTGCAATAAAAAAAACATTTAGGGGCAAAAACAGTTGATTGCGGCCCTGTCTGCGTATGATACAGTGAGATACACCCATTGCATACTGTTGCATTGCGCCTTGCAATAAAAAAAAAAACATTTAGGAGCAAAAAAGTTGATTGCGGCCCTGTCCACGTATTTTACAGTGAGATACACCCATTGCATACTGTTGTATTGCGCCTTGCAATAAAAAAAAACATTTAGTGGACAAAAAAAGTTGATTGCAGCCTTGTCCGCGTATGTTACAGTGAGATACACCCATTGCATACTGCTGTATTGTGCCTTGCAATAAAAAAAAAAAACATTTAGGGGCAAAAAAAGTTGATTGCGGCCCTGTCCGCATATGTTACAGTGAGATACACCCATTGCATACTGTTGTATTGCGCCTTGCAATAAAAAGCCATTTAGGGGCAAAAAAAATTGATTGCGGCCCTGTCCGCATATGTTACAGTGAGATACACCCATTGCATACTGTTGTATTGCGCCTTGCAATAAAAAAAAACATTTAGGGGCAAAATAAGTTGATTGCGGCCCTGTCCGCATATGTTACAGTGAGATACACACATTGCATACTGCTGTATTGCGCCTTGCAATAAAAGAAAACGTTTAGGGGACAGAAAGATAATTGCGGCTTAGTCTGTATCTGTACGTGTGATATACACTCGTTGAATACTGTTGTTCTAGTCCACTATTCAATAAACACCCATTTAGGGAAAAATATTAAATTGCGGCCTAGTCTGTATCTGTACGTGTGAGATACACCCGTTGTATACTGTTGTTCTAGTCCGCTATTCAATAAACACCCATTTAGGGAAAAAATATGAGATTGCGGCTTAGTCTGCATATTTTACTGTGAGATACACTCGTTGGATACTGTTCTATTCCGCTATTCAATAAACACCCATTTAGGGAAAAAAGTTTACATTGTGGCTTAGTCTGCATATTTTACTGTGAGATACACTCGTTGGATACTGTTGTTCTATTCCGCTATTCAATAAACACCCATTTAGGGAAAAAAGTTTACATTGCGGCCTAGTCTGCATATGTTACAGTGCAACAAGGCGCACAGGTCTCGCATGGAGGCCCAGTTACTGGTGGTGAAGTGGTGCTATTCTGCAGAGCGACTCATGCGTGCGTACTGCAGCTGAAACTCCACTATGGCCTGCTGCTGCTCGCACAGTCTGGCCAGCATGTGCAAGGTGGAATTCCACCTTGTGGGCATGTCACATATGAGGCAGTGAGCGGGAAGGCCAAAGTTACGCTGCAGCGCTGACAGGCGAGCAGCAGCAGGGTGAGAACGCCGAAAGTGCACACAGATGGCCTGCACTTTCTACAGCAGCTCTGACATATTGGGGTAATTTCTAAGGAACCTCTGCACCACCAAATTCAGCACATGCGCCAGACAAGGGATTTGTGTCAAACTGGCTAGGCCCAGAGTTGCTACGAGATTTCGCCCATTATCGCACACCACCAGGCCGGGCTTGAGGCTCACTGGCACCAACTAGGGATGATCGAACTTTTGAAAAGTTCGGTTCGACCAGAACACCCGAATTTCAGGAAAGTTCAGTTCGGATTCCAGAACCCCATTGAAATCAATGGGACCCGAACTTCTGGAATCAAAAAACCCCATTTTGAAGCCCTAAAACGAAATAAATGCCCCAAAAAAGTGCCTAGGGTTCTGGGTCATGCCCCAGGGACTATTAATCACACAAAAAAAAGTTCTTAAAAATTGTCGTTTTTGATAGAGAGCCAATTATTGAAAAAAAAAAAAAGAGATTTCTTTGGATTTAGTGTCTGGGGGGTCTAAAAGGTGTACCTGTGAAGTTTCAGCTCTGTAGCATGTCCAGAACCAGAATTATAGCATACCAAACCTTCATAAATGACTTTTTTGCTTAACCGCACCTTTCTTTTGCTCCTAATCAACGGCACAGCCAATATGTATGATGGGGACATAATGCAGTGCACTGGGAACAAGATTAGAGTTTTTTTTGGAAAAAGGTGCTGTCTCTTTAAATGTGCATATAATTAACGGGGTGTATTTCCACAATGGGGCTATTATTACCAAATGTTTTCAAGAAGTCCAAAGATGTATGTAATTGCACTTTATTTCATGTAAAATGGTGTTTGGTGCACTTTAACTTGAATTCTCACAAGAAACAGACATATATGCACGGATACATTGAGGGTTAGGGTTAGGGGTAGGGGCCACAATGTAGTGCAGAGTGAACAAGATTAGAGATGTTTTGGATGAATACTGTTGTCTCTTGACTTTGAATAGAAGTAAAGGATGCTTAAAAATTGGGCCTTTGGTGGTGCCGACGATGCCTTGACACTATATCCCTATGAAAGTGCTGGTAATGAAGGCAATAATTGCCTTTGTAAGGAAAAAAATTACAATGATATGCATCTGTGTGACAGGTGCGCAAAAATTGTTGTTTGGGTGTTGGCGGAGCCATACCACTGTAAGCCCAAAGAGCTGGTGTTGAAGAAGGCGTAAAAATTATGAAGGTGTGCACATGTGGAACAGGTGCGCAAACATGGTAGTTTTGGTGTTGGCGGAGCCTCCCCACCATAACCCCAAAGAGCTGGCTTTGAAGGAGGCCCAAAAATTGTAAAGGTGTGCACCTGTGGAACAGGTTCGCAAACATGGTAGTTTTTGTTTAGCATAGCCTCCCCACCTTAACCCCAAAGAGCTGGTGTTGAAGGAGGCCCAAAAATTGTAAAGGTGTGCACCTGTGGAACAGGTTCGCAAACATGGTAGTTTTTGTTTAGCATAGCCTCCCCACCTTAACCCCAAAGAGCTGGTGTTGAAGGAGGCCCAAAAATTGTAAAGGTGTGCACCTGTGGAACAGGTTCGCAAACATGGTAGTTTTTGTTTAGCATAGCCTCCCCACCATAACCCCAAAGAGCTGGTGTTGAAGGAGGCCCAAAAATTGTAAAGGTGTGCACCTGTGGAACAGGTTCGCAAACATGGTAGTTTTTGTTTAGCATAGCCTCCCCACCTTAACCCCAAAGAGCTGGTGTTGAAGGAGGCCCAAAAATTGTAAAGGTGTGCACCTGTGGAACAGGTTCGCAAACATGGTAGTTTTTGTTTAGCATAGCCTCCCCACCTTAACCCCAAAGAGCTGGTGTTGAAGGAGGCCCAAAAATTGTAAAGGTGTGCACCTGTGGAACAGGTTCGCAAACATGGTAGTTTTTGTTTAGCATAGCCTCCCCACCATAACCCCAAAGAGCTGGTGTTGAAGGAGGCCCAAAAATTGTAAAGGTGTGCACCTGTGGAACAGGTTCGCAAACATGGTAGTTTTTGTTTAGCATAGCCTCCCCACCTTAACCCCAAAGAGCTGGTGTTGAAGGAGGCCCAAAAATTGTAAAGGTGTGCACCTGTGGAACAGGTGCGCAAACATGGTAGTTTTTGTTTTAGCATAGCCTCCCCACCTTAACCCCAAAGAGCTGGTGTTGAAGGAGGCCCAAAAATTGTAAAGGAGTGCACCTGTGGAACAGGTGCGCAAACATGGTAGTTTTTGTTATAACTAAAATGAGGTTCTGTGAACGTAAAGAGAATGAGAGGAGGGTTTGAGGGTGGCACCATGGTCCAGGCTTAAACTGAGGCTCAGCTGCCACATCACAAAGATAGCCTAGTCTACAAGGTCTGCATCAGGTGCATCAAAGCTTGATATCCACGACTGATTCATTTTAATGAATGTCAAACGGTCGACTGAGTCGGTGGAGAGTCTCGTTCGATGGTCTGTGATGAATCCTCCTGCTGGGCTGAATGCCCGTTCCGATAGGACACTGGAAGCAGGGCAGGCCAACAACTCCATGGCATACTGGGCCAGTTCTGGCCAGTGGTCTAATCTTAAGACCCAGTATGCCAGTGGATCGGCATCGTCACATGAAAAGCCCTCTGTGTCACTTTGTGCCCTCACGTAATCGTCCACCATGTGATGCAGACGCTGTCGATGCGATGTGGCAGCTGAGAGGCCTGGGCGGTGAGGACTAAAAAAAGACCGAAAGGCATCCGTCAACCGCACGCCTTCTCCAACATCCTCTCGTGACCACCAGTAGAATCCATGGTAGGTTGTCCCCGCCCCTGCACCCTACAGGAGTCGGGGAACGTGTTCACCAGAATCCTCTTGAGGCTGTCCTCAAGGGATTTGATCCTGTGGACTCTCTGGGTGGATGGGAAAAGCTCTGAGACTTTAGACTTGTACCGGGGGTCAAGTAGGGTGGCCAACTAATAGTGGTTAGTCTCTTTAATTGCCTTGATTCTGGGGTCCTTTCGCAGGCTCTGAAGCATGATGTTTCCCATGCGTCGCAAATTAGCGAAGGCCTGAGAAGATGACTCCTCGGGGTCACTCAAAACGACATTATCTTGAACGGGCTCCTCCTCCTCCCAGCCACGCACTACTTCAAAGTGTCCCGAGGGAGTCAAACTAGGCCTTGCAGATTGCCGCATGTCTTCCTCCTCCTCCTCCTCAAACCCTGCAAAAGTTCCCGCAGAATCGTCCTCCTCCTCCTCCTCTTCCACCCCTGTATCCTGCTCGGGCCTCTGGGAGCTAGGCATAATGGGGTCAGGATTCTCAGGATAAAGGGGGCCTTGAGAGGCAAGGAAGTCCTCCTCTTCCTCCTGCTGCTCTGCCTCCAGTGCCCTGTCCATAATGCCACGCAGAGTGTGCTCCAACAAAAACAGTACCGGTAGGGTGTCACTGATGCATGCGCTGTCCCGGCTGACCATCCTTGTGGCCTCCTCAAATGGCGAGAGGACAGCGCATGCATCCTTAATCAAAAGCCACTGCCGTGGTGAAAAGAAGCCCAGGCGCGCAGAGCCAGTGCTGGTGCCGTACTCGCATAGGTATTCATTGAGGGCCCTCTGCTGCGTGTACAGGCGCTGCAGCATAGCCAAGGTGGAGTTCCAGCGGGTGGGCATGTCACAGATGAGGCGGTGTACCGGCAGGTGAAACTCGCGCTGCACTTCGGCCAAACGTGCAGTGGCACTGTACGACCGCCTGAAGTGACTGCACACCCTTCTTGCCATCCTTAGCACATCCTGCATTCCCGGGTACGAGTTCAAAAACCGCTGTACCACGAGATTCAGGACATGCGCCAGGCATGGCACATGGGTTAACGTTCCCTGCGAAGGGCGGCCAGGAGGTTTGACCCATTATCAGTAACCACCATCCCTGGCTGCAGCTGGCGTGGTGTCAACCACCTCTGGGCCTGTGCCTGCAGAGCCCCAAGAATGTGAGGGGCAGTGTGCTGCCTGTCCCCTAGACACACAAGCTGCAGCACTGCGTGACACCTTTTGGCCTGAGACATAGAATAGCCCTTTGAACGTTTACGTGGTACCTCATCATATTCAAAGGACCATTCTGCAGAGGAGGGCATGGAGGAGGTAGAGGAGGAGGAGCAGGAGGGGGTAGAAGTGATCGATCTACCCGGATCAGCGACACCACCAGCTGTTTGCAGACGTGGGGGCAACACTGGCTGCAGCACCGAGCCCTGGCTACAATCCCTTCCGCTGGCAAGCAGTGTCACCCAGTGAGCAGTGACAGAAATGTACCGTCCCTGCCCATGTTTGCTTGACCAAGTGTCAGCCGTCAAGTGTATCTTACGGCTGACTGACTTGGCCAGGGACGACACTACATTGCCTTCCACATGTTGGTATAGGGATGGCAGGGCCTTACGGGCAAAGTAATGCCGACTTGGCACCTGCCACTGTGGAACTGCACATTTTGCGAAGTCACGGAAGGGAGCAGACTCTACCAGGTTAAATGGTAATAGTTGCAGAGCCAGTAGTTTAGCCAAACTACTGTTTAGACGCTGGGCATGTGGGTGGCGGGGATTATACATTTTTTTTCGTTCCAGAATGTGTGGAATCGAAATTTGGCGTCTAGATGTTACAGCTGGTGGTGTGCTGGAGGTAGATGCGACACTGCCTGCTATATCATCATCCCTGTCAGTGGAGGCTGCCAACAGGTGACGAGTGACTATAGCAGGGCCAGGAACAGACTGATGTGCAGGTGGAGCAGGTGGAGCATGAGGAGGAGCGCGAGGAGGACTAGGAGGCCGACTGACCGATATTTGGCCCTTTTGTGGGTTCTTTAAATGCTCCTGCCAACGGGCCGAGTGGTGGGTTGTCAAATTCCTGTTTAGGCAGCTTGTACCCAGGTGGTTGACATTTCTGCCACGTTTTATACCCTTCTTACAAATCTTGCAGATCGCAACTGTTTTGTCTGCATGGGATGTCTCAAAAAAGTCCCAGCAAGATGAGGTGTGTATAGTGGCCCGGGAGACAACAGGTGCGGCCTTAGATGGAGCGGGCCGTCTGCTCTCCCCTCTTGCTTGCTCTGCCTCCTCCTCAACCTCAGACCCAACATCTGACTCCATCAAAGACTGAGCATCAGGCCTGGCCTGGGAGACAACAGGTGCGGCCTTAGATGGAGCGGGCCGTCTGCTCTCCCCTCTTGTTTGCTCTGCCTCCTCCTCAACCTCAGACCCAACATCTGACTCCATCAAAGACTGAGCATCAGGCCTGGCCCGGGAGACAACAGGTGCAGCCTTAGATGGAGCGGGCCGTCTGCTCTCCCCTCTTGTTTGCCCTGCCTCCTCCTCAAACTCAGACCCAACATCAGACTCCATAAAAGACTGAGCATCAGGCTGGAGTAGATGGCCGACACTGTGGTCAAACAGCTCAGCTGACTCCTCTGTCATGTCTGAAGTTGGGTCTAAGGGAGGACGTGAGGTGGACATGGACTCATCTGTATTTGTTCTGACAACTGCAGAAGACTGACCACTTTTCTCTGCCTGGGTCACTGTAGTTGCAGATGATGCCGATGATGAGGGTTTGGTCATATAATCCACCACCTCCTGTACATACTGTGGACGTATAGCTTGGCCACTGCCGGAGAGCAATCCAAATGGTGGCCTGGCTGAGGACTGACCACCATGTCCACCCTTGCCTCTAGACACCCTAGAAGCTGTGCCCCTTTCCGCAGCAGGGCCACGTATGCCTTTTCTTGGTCTACCAGGCATATTTGTCACTGATGCGTTGGCAACTGTGTGCGGTGAAAAACGCACACTGCTATGCGACCCACAGTTGTCGCTGGATACAGCACAGCAGATGCGTGTCACGCACAGTTGCAAAGGCTTTTGCACAGTGGACCTAACGCTTTGAACAACAGGTGTTAAGTTGTCACTGATGCGTTGGCAACTGTGTGCGGTGAAAAACGCACACTGCTATGCGACCCACAGTTGTCGCTGGATACAGCACAGCAGATGCGTGTCACGCACAGTAGCAAAGCCTTTTGCACAGTGGACCTAACGCTTTGAACAACAGGCGTTAGGTTGTCACTGATGCGTTGGCAACTGTGTGCGGTGAAAAACGCACACTGCTATGCGACCCACAGTTGTCGCTGGATACAGCACAGCAGATGCGTGTCACGCACAGTTGTAAAGGCTTTTGTACAGTGCACCTAACGCTTTGAACAACAGGCGTTAAGTTGTCACTGTATTTTGCTGCCTAGCAAGCACGTATACCTGCTGTGATACAGCAGCACTGTGCAACGTGCTCACTAAACAGAACCCTCACACTTTCCCTACAGAAGCTCAATTATTATTATTAATATTATTATTATTATTAAAGTTCCCTAACTACACTAGATATCCCTTTCCACTAAATAGAAAGCTCCATACAGCAGAAGACTGACACTGTCCCTTAAGTTTTTTTTTTTTGTAACTCTAAGAACCAGCACAATTGCTGTATCTAACTACACTGGCTGTAAGCTAAATACAATTCTGCTATATGGAGCTTTAGAACCACTCGATATGTAGAAAATGTAGTGTAGCAAAGCAGGAGTCAGAGAACTGCTTCAACTCTCTTCAACAGGATCTGGATCACTGTGCTAGGGGTTAGGCGGGGCCATCTTATATAGTGTGGGCCGTATTCACTCCTGATTGGCCTCTGGTCCCCGTAGTCACTCCAATCACGTTCCTAGGAGACTCCTGCCCCCTCATTGGCTTTTGCAGACGTTTCTGGGCCAATTTACGGGCTTTTAAAGCCCAGTTCCTGTCCCAGTGCATTTTGGGCGGTTCTGGTGGCCGAATACCGAACTTTTACCGCAAAAAGTTCGGTATTCAGCCAAATATCGAACATCCAATGTTCGGGTCGAACCGATGGTCGACCCGAACCGTTCGATCATCCTTAGCACCAACCACTCATCGGTCTGTGCTGAAAAAAATATACTAGTATATTTCCACGCGCCACTGGAAAAAGGGTGAATGTGGTATAGTGTGCAATCTATTAATAATTAAATAAATAAATAAATGAATAAATATGTGAGGTAGCAGCTGCTGTAGGAAATAATGAGATAGTTTTTAGGCAATTGGTCTAACAGACCACATACAGCGCTTGCTGTAAACACTAATAATAAATATAAAACATCAATTCTGGTGAATATGGAGTGCAACAGTGTTAGATTAAAATAAGTAAATCACACAAAGGTATTAATATTACTCAAATATAAATATATAAATAAAACTGGTAAAAAGTCAATTTCCTGTGAATATAAAGTGCATCAGTGTTGAATAAATTTATAATGAATAAAAAATATTTCAGGATAAAACGGTGATTTGGTGATCAAGTGTACTTTAAACAAAAAAATGTCTTTGGTGAAAGTGATTATCCAAAGTTCATACAAAAGTGCTCGTGCTCAGACTTGATAGATATAATCTCGGCTGTTTCTTATCCCAAGTCGGTAATTACTTGGGTCACTTACCAAATGAAGTGGGTACTGAATGCCATACGGCACCAGAACCAATCGAGCTTTGTAAGCCCCCTGGGCTAGGTGGATCTCCTCGAGTTGTTATCCCATGGGCTGGCAACGGCCCCTCAGGTTCCCGTAGTGTGCGATCCAATTCAATAAGGGGGAGAAAGAATGCTCCAGATAGTGTAGTATTTAGATTAGGCAGGTTATTTACCCTTTTAAAGGGTTTTCAGCATTAAAATGACTTGCAGACATTAACATTGGTGGTCAGCGGTGCGGGCTGCACGTCCTCTCAAAACTGGCTTCCGGCTTGCGCTCCAACCAACGTAACGTACCGACGCTATGCGTTCCAAGCTGACGCGTTTCGTCACTTCCGGTGACGTCTTCAGAGCTTAGAAGTCTGCTGTTCAATGCCCCTCCACAACTCCTGCGCGGTGTGTGTTTTTTTCCCCCAAACAGGCAAGTTTTAAAACTGCCTGCTGTCGTTTACCCCTGGCTGTGCTGAAGTTGGTGGTGAAGGTGTTACGCTGACCGGATGAGGAGGCGGTAGAGGATGAGGAAGCGGAGTAGGAGGAGTTAGGAACAGGAAGCAAACTGAAGCGCACTGCAATCCTCGGTGGGGGAAGTACATGTGCCAAACTGCTATCCGCCTCAGGCCCAGCCGCCACTGCATTTACCCAGTGTGCTGTTAGGGAGATATAACGTCCCTGACCGTGCTTACTGGTCCACGTATCGGTAGTTAGGTGGACCTTGCCACAGATGGCGTTGCGCAGTGCACACCTGATTTTTTCCCCCACTTGGTTGTGCAGGGAAGGGATGGCTTGCCTGGAAAAGTAGTGGCGGCTGGGCACGACGTATGTGGGACAGCCACCGCCATAAGGCTTTTAAAACTCTGCGTCTCCACCAGACGGAATAACAGCATTTCAAAGGCCAGGAATTTTGAAATGCTGGCATTCAGGGCCAGGGATCGCGGGTGGGTAGGGGGGTACTTCCTCTTCTGCTCCAGTGCTTGGGAGATAGAAAGCTGAACGCTTCCATGGGACATTGTGGAAATGGTTGTTGGTGACCCAGGTGGTGGTGTTGCTGGCAGATCCTCTGTTTGCGGGGTGGCAGGTGCCACTGTCACTACAGAGGTGGATGAAGAGGCCGAGACTGCAGCAGCAGAAGAGGAAGCAGGAGGAGCCAGAGACCTTTCTTGGTTTTTGAGGTGTCTACTCCACTGCAGCTCATGCTTTTCACTTAGATGCCTGGTCATGCAGTTTGTGCTCAGGTTGAGAAGGTTTATGCCTCGCTTCAGGCTCTGATTTCACAGCGTGCAAACCACTCGTGTCCTGTCATCAGCACATTTTCTGAAGAACTGCCACGCTAGGGAACTCCTTTGAGCTGGCTTTGGTGTGCTCGGTCCCTTGCTGCATTGGGCAGTAGCAGGCGTAGTGTCTAGGGCACGGCCGCTCCACTTTTGCACCCTGCTCCCTCTTCTGCTGTGCTGGTGGCTCTGTGCGACCACCGAACATTTGTTGAGGCGCATTAGGCCCTGCCAAATACTGCTGTAAGATTCTGTCGCCTACTCGCAGCTGAGAAAGGTGTTTCACTTGTGCGTGTAGCTGCCACAGATCGACAACGTCCTCTCCTTGCAACAGGAGCTCCCCCAGCAGCACCACCACCCAGCACTAACATGGTGGAGCAGTATGTGTGCACACGCCTAGACGTACTGAATGACGGGTCTGCCCCCTTCAAATTCTGGTCTCCAAATTGGGCACATGGCCTGAGCTTGCCCTTTACGGCTTGGAGGTGCTGGCTGCCCTGCAGCCAGTGTATTATCTGAACGTGTATTTAGCACGGCTGGGGGCGTTATCACAGACAATCGCAGCCGCCTGTCCAGAGCCAATGTGGACAAGCTCACATTCATTAAAATGAACCAGGTATGTTATTTTAAGTTATTTCCCTATCCACATTTGTTTGCAGGGCACTTGCCATGCTCTTAAGTTGATTTTGCTGCCATTTGCAGCCCTCTAGCCCTATCCATGTTTGTTTTAGAGGCATTTTAGTGCTCAAAAGTTCGGGTCTCCATTGACTTCAATGGGGTTCAGGATCGGGACAAAGTTCGGGTTAAGTCCGGGTCACGAACCCGGACTTTTTTTTCAAGTTCGGTCGAACCCGCCGAACCCGAACATGCAGGTGTTCGCTCAACTCTATTAGGGACAATATATTTTGTTCACAGGACAATGGGTAACTCTGCTTGCAACTCAGAAGGATGCAGGACAGGGCTCAGTGCTGCAACTTGTTGTGCCACCATGGCTCCATACAGCTAGTGGTGATAATGCAAGATTTTGTCAGCTCCCCCCTCTTCCCCCTCCTTCATGCCCTCCTCTGCTGAATTGTCCTATAAACTCACCAGTATAAATCAACAACAAACAAAATGGCCCCTGCCCCCACCTATAACTGGCCTTCATAGCAAAGAGAACATGGAAGGGCAACGCATGTGAAACAAAAACAACAAATTCCCAGCTCAATTCACCAACCAGTTTGCTAACCAATCGAATTAACCTGTCCACCAGCATGCATTAAAAACAGGGGTTTAGTTAGCACACATTTGCAAATGCATGTATAAGCTGCAGGGCCACTTCACAGCACCCTGTATTACCTGCAGTGCTAACTCCTGATATCTATGAGAGTCTCCACAGTGGAAGCACATGCACTCTGATGGATAGATAGGGGGGCGGGTGAGCCTGGAGGTTGCCCAACCCTCCTTAAAGGTACTTGGGGGCACAGTGGACGCCAAGCTCAAACTACAAGTACCCCCTAAGCATTCAAGGGGCTATTCAATGAGTCTGACTAAAAGGTGCCATGCAGTGCTTCGGCTGGTCTGTTTAGGGGACAGGAACCACACCCGAGAAGAGATTCTTGCAGCTCTGCAGGGGCAGGCCCAGAGGTGGTTCACACCATGCCAGCTGGAGCCAGGAATGGTGGTGTGTAATAATGGCAAAAACCTCCTGTCCGCCCCTAGAGAGGGAACATTGACACATGTCTTCAATTTGGTAGTTCAGCATTTCTTATGCCAGGGTTGGAAGATCTGCTAAAGCAGGCTAGAAGAGTCTGTAGCCATTTCAGGCGGTCATACACAGCCAGTGCTCGGTTGGCTGAAATTCAGTGGGAATTTCATCTGCCCATAAACCGCCTGATTTGTAAAATGTCCACCAAGTGGAACTCCACATTGGCAATGCTGCAGCGGCTGCACATGCAGCAGAGGGATGTCAACGAGTACCTGTGTCAGTATGGCACAATGACAGGCTCATGCCAGCTCAGCTTTTTTTCCCCATGTCAGTCACTGCTAATAAAGGATACATGCACTGTACTGTCACCATTTGAGGAGGCCATGAGGATGGTGAGCCATGACAATGCATGCATCAGGGACACAATCCCTGTTGTGTTCCTGCTGGAACAGACTCTGCATGGCACTATGGACAGGGCACTCAAGGCAGAGCAGCTGGAGGAAGAGGAGAACTTCCTTTCCTCTCAAGGCCCACTTTATGCAGACACCATTCTTGCCACGCCACAGAACAAACAAGAGGAGAGGGAGGAGGCTGATTCTGGCAGTTTTGGAGGCAATGAATCAGGGCAAAATATACGTCAACCCCAAGAACCCTTGGGAGGAATACATGGCTGGGAGGAGGCAGTTCCAGATACTGTAATCCTCAGTGACCCCAAGGAGTCTGCCTCCCATGCCTCTGCAAACTTGCGGTGCATGGGCTCCCTCATTCTTCAAAGCCTGGGAAAGGACCTGAGAATATGTTGCATCAAGGAGAAGGTTTACTATTGGTTGGCAACCCTTCTTGACCACCGTTACAAGAAGAATGTCTCAGAACTAATTCCATCCACACAGGGGGAGCAGCAGATGAAATCTCTTGAGGATACCTTAAAGGGGAGTTTATGCAATGCCTTTCCTGACTTTTCCAGTAGGTTACAGTCTGGTGGAAAACATAGTTTTGAGGCTTCTGTTGGTCAAGAGAAGAGTGGTAGAGTAGGGGGCTGCCTCAGTGATGCATTTCAAATTTTTTTTTCCTTGGCGCCAAGGGCTGTTAGCTTCCACATTTCATCAGCAGTGTCTGCATTTTATGGTGGGATATTATCTAGGGGTGAAAACAGACATGGAGAACTTTCCAGTAGATGTTCTTGGTTACTGGGTCATTAGAATAGACCACTGGCCAGAACTTACCCAGTATGCAATTAAGCTGCTGGGCTGTCCTTTATCCAGTGTGCCTTCCGAAAGGGAATTCAGTGCTGCTGGAGGTTTTGTGACAGATAAGGGAGTGCGTCTGTCCACAGACCCCTTGGAGTGGCTAACATTTATGCAAATGAATCAGTCCTGGATTAGCAGCAGCTATCAAGCCCCTGATGCTGATGTCCCTGATTAAGTGCTTTCTGGATCATGAATCTCTGAAAGACTGTCTAGGCTGCCTAGTTTTGTGGGTGTTGATTTAATCTGGAAGAAATTTTTGGTGTAGGTTTCATGGGCACAATTAACACCCAGGAACCAGTTTTTCTGCACCTGTTTCAGAGGTGCATATCATTGCAATTTTTGACAGCAAGGCCAATTCTTGCTTTCATCAAGAAGACTTCTATAGGGTTACTGTGTGAAGGTACCACCGACACCCAAAGATCAATTTTTCCACACCTGTTTGACAGGTGCATAACATTTATATTTTTGACAGAATGGCCAATTCTTGCTTTCATCAAGAGTACCTCTATAGGGTTATGGTGTGCAGGCACTACGGACACAACAACCAATTTTTTTGCACCTGTTTGACAGTTGCATATTATTTTAATTTTTAACAGCAAGGTTAATTCTTGCTTCCATCAAGAGTACATCTATAGGGTTGTGATGTAAAGGCACCACCAACACCCAAAGCCCAATTTTTCCGCACCTGTTACTTCTATTCAAAGTCTGCGAAAGAGACACCAGACTTTATCCTAAAAATCTCTAATCTTCTTCCGAGTGCACTAAATTGTGTCCTTATCAAACAGATTGGCTCCCCAGGCCGCTGTTTTTTAAAAGAAAGAAAGCTTGAATAAAAAATGTTGTTTTTTTGGCTTTATAAATGTCATTATTGCTGCAGCAGGTTCTATACCTGGTACAGATGTGCCACTTTACAGGCAGACTAAGGAGACCCCCAAGGCACTGTATTCAAAGAAATTTCATTTTTATTGTTTTTTCTCATTGTTATGGCTTCACTTTAGGCATCAGTAAATCACTGCTTATTTATTTTACCATTTATACATGTCCCCCAGGGCAGAACACAGGCCCCATTAACCATTGCATGCCCAATTACTTGCATATAAGCTTTCAAAATAGGCACTTTTAATTTTTCCAGTTTGGGTCCCATAGACTTTAATGGGTTTGAATGTAACAAATGGGGTTCGTTATTTGGTTCCAAACATTTGGAAAGTTCGAAAGTTCTGTCGTGAACCAAACAAGGAATCGTTCGGCCCATCTCTAATAGACAGTAAGAAGGTATGGCCTAGGTTTTTTGGCTGTGGGAGTTGGACAGAGACCATACACATGGATATGTAGTTGTTGCAACAAGAGTGGGGGTGCTCCATAACAGGACCCTGAAATGGGACTAAGCCATACCACTTATTGTCAAAAACGAACACAATCTAAAGTTATAAGCACCACTGCACAAGTACAGCATAGTCACCACACAGCACTTAAAAAGAGGAGAATGACTACTGCCATGTTTACTGATATACACTATGCTCCCTTATGAAGCTGTAGCATCTCCCTGGCCTCTAGAAGCATGGTGGTACCCCCAGAGACAGGGTGGGCTGACATTTACAGAGAGAATTTGAGTTGCAGATGCTCAGGATTAAAACAGAACTGTGTTACTTCATGTGTCACTGCATATGAAAATTACTTTTAAGTTGAGACTTACACTCCTGTGTTAGAATTCTTTAGCAGACATCACTAATAGTAACAACAACCTTTTTCTCCAGGTGAGTTACCCAGCTCCCACACACGAGGTTCCAAAATAAAAGCACTCCAGACACCTCAAGTAAGATCCTAATCTAGGTCTCCATCCTGTTCCCAATCTTCTGCAGGAGAGTCAACCAACCTCCATTAGACTCCATCCTGCTACCAATGAAGATCAGCAGCACCAGGTCTCAGTTCCAAACCAAATCATATCCAGGCCCTTTCAGGCAGGCAGGGCTAAAGCAGCAGCTCATCACATGAACCCATCCCCAGGCCAGAGTCTGGGTGGAGAAGAACTTGCATCAGCCACCCCAAATATGTATGCCCTTTCCTATAATGCACAACTAGCACAGTAAACTCCTGGTGGCTGCCTGGGAAAAAAATATGAATATTCATAATCCATACCTACTGTGTATTCTCACACTAAACTCACATTAACAGTGCTATCCATTGACAAAAGGGAGGACTGACAGTCAAGCTGGACTTCTGAGCAAAAGAGAGACTATAAATTGGCATTGGCTGACCGCAGTAATGAAGAACTAAGTTTAGAGATACTCCTGCTTAACCACTTCTTGACCACAGCATGTTTTTGCAATTTGCGCTGTTTTAACTGGTAATTGCGCGGTCATTCAATACTGTACCCAAACGAAATTTACATCCATTTTTCCCCATAAATAGAGCATTATTTTGGTGGCATTTGATCATCACTGGGATTTTTATTTTTTGTAATATAAATGAAAACAGAACGAAAATTCTAAAAAAAAATAATATTTCTACTTTTTGTTATAAAAAATATCCAATAAACTCAATGTTTGCACACATTTAGGCCAAAATGTATTTAACTGCATGTCTTGGTACAAAAAATATTAATAATCGTATATTTATTGATTTGTGAAAAAGTTATAGCATCTACAAACTATGGTATATTTACTGGAATTTACGCAGCTTTTACTTTCTGACTGCCTATCTCATTTCTTGAGGTGCTAAAATATCAGGGCAGTACAACCCCTCCCCCCCCCCCCCAAATTACCCCTTTTTGGAAAGTAGACACCCCAAAGAATTTGCTGAGAGACATGTTGAGCCCATTGAACATTTAATTTTGTTTGTCAAAAGGATTAAAAAATGACACGAGTTTTCACAAAATAATATATTGCTCACATATGCCATGGGTATATTTTAAATTACACCCCAAAATACATTCTGCTGTTTCTCCTGAGTACGGGAATACCCCATGTGTGAGACTTTTTGGGAGCCTAGCTGTGTACGGGACCCCTGAAAACCAATCACAGCCTTCAGGATCTCAAAGCACGTAAATTGCTCATTTCATTTCCTCACTACCTGTCACAGTTTCATTGGCCCTGAAATGTTAGGATAGTACAAAACTCCCCAAATGAACCCTTTCTGAAAAGTAGACACCCCAAGCTATTTTCTGAGATGCATGTTGAGTTCCATGGAATATTTTATGTTTTGCAACAAGTTTTGGGAAAATTAAAAATTTTTTTCTTTTTTTACAGCAAGTTGTCATTTAAATGATATATTGCTCAAACATACCATAGGTATATGTGAAATTACACCCCAAAATACATTCTTCTGCTTCTCCTGAGTATGGGTATACCACATGTGTGGAACTTTTCGGCAGTCTAGCCATGCACAGGACCCCCAAAACCATTTACCGCCTTTAGGCTTTCTAAGGGCGTAAATTGCTCATTTTACTTCCTTTCTACCTCTCACAGTTTTGAAGGCCCTGAAATGTCAGGATAGCACAAACCCTCCGCCCCCCCCCCCAATGACCCCTTTTCGGAAAGTAGACACCCCAAGGTATTTCAGAAAGCTAAATGACCCAAGCCCTCACTCTGTCGGTAACTGTAGGCATGCTGCTCTCCTCAGATGAAGAAACTCCAAAGACTGAAAACACAAAAGAAAGGAGGCGCAAACACCTAGTGCATTACTCTTGGACACCTTCAAAAATGGATTTGAATGCCAAAAACATACTCAAACATGAAGAGTAAAATCAAGTCCACCTCAATGTGGAAAAGAACATGTCTCTGTGTTAAGACCGTTGATGCGTTTTGGGAGACACGCTCCCTTCCTCAGTGCTAGTCCATCATCCTGAGGGATCAAATTTATACTGAATATGCCAGCATGAATACCTCCCCCTCTACCATGTGCACTGGGCGGGGCCATATGGCACCTAAGCCTCTGTTTGATTTGCAACTGCCATGATGCTTCACAAGTGATTAATTATGACACCATCAAGCACAAGCAAATGTGACAGTTAGGGAATATAACTTTTTTTAGAAATTGTTAAATCAATGGGTTTAGTTCCGCTTTAAGGCAGGGTGGCTACATAACCATTGAAGAACGGTATTGTGAAGTTGTGACTGTGACTGAAGTAATATTCCCAATGCCTTTTATTCAGTAGAGGAAGTTCTGATTGAGCAATAACTTCTGGTCTGAATTAATTGTGAAAAGGGTAAGAGTGTGCTCTTACAGTAAATGGGAATGGGGAAGTAAAGGATGAAAAACAAAAGGAAGGAGCAGCCAGCTCTGGAGAGGGGGTGGTGGTGACTGGGAGACAGAAGTTCTGTGGGAGGGGTGGACTGGTGACTGCATGGTTTGACTTGGAGTATACAGCAGTTTATGTCTTCAGGTTGAAGAGAATATCAGGTTGAAGAGAATAAAGTGTATCATGTAACATGTGTTAACCACTTTAAGACCGCTCACTGTGCTGCTACTTCTGCACTGCGGCTCCCCTGGGTCCAGCGACGTAGACCTACGTCGCTGGACTCCTAGCGGTCTCAGCGGCACACGCCAGAGGCTCGCTACCACTGTGTTTGTCACAGCGGGAGTCGGGCCGGAGGAGGAGAGGCGGCGATTGCCACCTCTCCTCCCTGATTGTCGGGGAAAGTGTGAAAAGATCCGCCTGCTTGTGTAAACAAAGCAGGTGGATCTTCTCTGTGACAGACAGGGACAGATCACAGGATTCAGCATAGCTGAACCTGCGATCTCTGTTTCTGTCACAGAACCCCCTCCCTCCACACACGTCAGTAAACATGAGGCATACATTTAACCCCTTGATCACCAACAGTGTTAACCCCTTCCCTGCCAGTGTCATTATTACAGTAAAAGTGCGTATTTATAGCACTGATTACTGTAGTAATGCCACTTGTCCCCCCAAAAGTGTCAAAAATGTCAGTTAGGGGTCTGATCTGTCCGCCGGAATGTCACAGTCCCGCCATTACTATTAAAAAAAAAAAAAAAAAACATAAAAATTATATAAATCTTTCCCGTAGTTAGTAAATGTGATAACTTTTGCACAAACCAATTAAAATATGCTTATTGTGATTTTTTTTACCAAAAATATGTAGCAGAAAACAAATTGGTCTAAAATGTTCAAAAATTTTGATTTAAAATTTTTTTTGGGGAATGTTATATATCAGAATGTGAAAAATATTGTTTTTTTTTTTTCAAAATTGTCGCTCTTTTTTCAAAAAATAAATATCGCACAGGTGATCAAATATGCCAAAAGAAAGCTCTATTTGTGGGAAAAAAAGGACGTAAATTTCATTTGGGTACAGCGTCATACGACCACGCACGCAATTGTCCGTTAAAGTAATGCAGTGCCGAATCGCAAAATATGGCCTGGTTAGGAAGGGGGTAAAATCTTCCGGTCTTAAAGTGGATGAAAATACACTCATTGAGAATTTTTTCATCAAAGACCTGTAGCTGAATACACTTTGGCCTAAATATATGACAAAAATTGAATATATTGGATATTTTTTAACAGTCAAATTAGAAAATTTAAATTGTTCACAAAATTTTCGCTCTTTTTTTATTAATATCGCAAAAAATAAAAAGCACAGAGTTGATCAAATACCACCAAAAGAAAGCTCTGTTTGTGGGAAAAAAAGGACGTACATTTTGTTTGGGTACAGCATTGCATGACCGCGCAATCGTCAGTTAAAGTTGCACAGTGCCAAGTTGAAAAAGTGGCCTGTTCATTGAGCAGCAAAATCTTTGGGGCTAAAGTGGTTAACCACTTAAGCCCCGGAGGATTTTCCTGCTAAAAGACCAGGGGGTATTTTGCGATTCGGCACTGCGTGACTTTAACGGACAATTGCGCGGTCGTGCGATGCTGTACCTAAACGAATTTGGCGTCCTTTTTTTCCCACAAACAGAGCTTTCTTTTGGTGGTATTTCATCACCTGTGCGTTTTTTTGATCACGCGCTATAAACAAAAAAAGAGCGACAATTTTGAAAAAATAGCAATATTTTTCACATTTTTTTATATGAAATTCCCCAAAAAAAATGTAAAAATCAAAATTTTTTTAACATTTTCGGCCAATTTGTTTTATCCTACCTATGTTTGGTAAAAAAAATCGCAAAAAGCGTATTTTTATTGGTTTGCGCAAAAGTTATCGCGTTTACTAACAAAGGGAAAGATTTTTGTCATTTTTGTTGTTTTTTTTTTAACGCGTAATGGCGGCGATCTGCGATTTTTTTTGCGGTACTGCGACATTGTGGCGGACAGATCGGACCCTTGACTGACATTTTTGACACTTTTGGGGTTACCAGTGACATTTCTACAGTAATCAGTGCTATACATATGCACTGTTACTGTAAAAATACACTGGTAGTGAAGGGGTTAACTTTATTCGGGAGGGAGGGGCTGTGTGTGTCCCTAGGGGCATGCTTTCTACTGTGATTGGCTGTGGCTTGAGCTGTAAGGACACTGATCAACGGATCTACATAGTAGATCCGTGTGATCAGTGTCTTTACAGCGAGGAGAATGACAGGTGGCTTGTTTACACAAGCTGCCTGACATTCTCCCTCTCCCCCGACGATCGCCGAGTGACCGGCGGACATCGGGTCCGCTGGTCACACGCGCGGGGGGGTCCGTGACCGCGCGGGAGCGGGAGCGCGCCTCTGCGGGCGCGCGCTCGCTCCCCAGACCCTCCCAGGCTAGTGACGTTAATTAACGTCACTCTGCCTGGCAGGGGCTGACCGCCGCAGTAAATCTACTTGCGGCGGTCGGCAAGCGGTTAAAAAGTTACTGGTGAAAATCCTTGCTCAGTGCAGGATCTCTATTGTCAGTGCTGGGACAAGTGTCACTGGCAAGTGAAAAAAATGTATTGTTCAGTGTGAGGATCAGTGTAGAAATATGTCCCACACATAAAAGACAAACCATCATGCTAACACTTGGCAAAATAAATGATATAAAATTCACAGCATGTAGTTCTCCTTGCACTTAGTATAGTAAAACCTGCCCTATGTTGGATGCACACTGAAGAGCCAGACTGCACTCCAAGTCTCTATTGCTCTAATATTCTCCTTGCACAATGTTCCAAAAAACAAAGCTGTTCAGAGAGCATGGGCATTGTTGATTACAGTACTTTGACAAGGGATGATCGATCGTTAGATAACCGGACCTATAAGTTCTGTGTAAGAGGAGCAGTCCAGCTCTCCAGTGTGCTGTTGACACAAAGCAGACTTTTCTGTACTAAACACACACACACATTATAAAAATAACAAAAAAGGATGCCATATTTTAAGCCTGACTGCATAACAAATAAAATAATGGGGCTTCAATGGGTTTTAAAAAAAAAAATCACATTTATTGTTTGATTATTCTTGGGATGAATGTTAGCCGTAACTCAACAACAATTTCTGACTTGTGAAGTTAACATCAGAATCCGCTCTGCAAAAACCATTAACTGGGCATTATAAAAAGTTATGTGTCTTTTATTTTGCAACCAACAGCCATTCCCCAACAGTAAAACTGTAGTGCTTGATTTGGTGATCACTTTTGGTGATTTATTGTATGTTCTGATACTCCTTGAGAGAAACAAGTTATGTTAATCAATCACTATTATGGGAAGCAATAAATCTGCAAGGCTGAAGGATCCATCACCATTAGAGGCATTGCTGTCTTCCATGGAAAGAGAACACAAGTTACATGGAGTTATAGTCATCTGCCTGGCTTGTGTGTGCAAGAACTGACATTGCAACGAGAAATGGAACTGGATATCTACTTTTTGGCTGGTAGGAAATATTAAAGAGGAACTGTAGTTAAATTTAAAATAATTAAAAGTCAGCAGCTACAAATACTTTTAAGAAATAGACACTTACCTGTCTGTGGAGTTAAGAACTGTCTTCAGTGGAGCCAATTCTTTTCCCAGCTTTGGATCTCCAGCACTGCCATCATGGATGTGGAAGCTAGTGACTGTCTGCTGTTTCACAGCTGGCACCCCACTGTGCATGTGCAAGATCACACAGGATGTAAGACCATGCCTCCTGGGACGTCCCAGGCGGTTGCTGGTGGGGGTAAGTGTTTGTGGGCCAAGCTGATTAAATGCTTGCCTAGGCAAGAATTTTGGAGGTGGAAACAGAAACTTGTCAGAAAAGGGTACCCACTACCAGAATTAAAAAAAGGAGCCACATATGTTAGAGTTGGAGGAGAGAGGTGGAAGAGTGGTATTTTCACTTTTAAGTTAAGGTCCACTTAAAGGTAATTTTCTTCAACCTTCAACTCTACTTTTCTTTAACTAGATCTGTAAGTGCATACTTTCAGGTGAAACAATGTGAAAATATTTATGGCCCAAATTAATACATTTAAAGTTTATTTGCATACCTTACAACTGTCCCTCATTTGGGGTGACTGTCAATCTTTTGGAGACAAATACCTCTGTCTCTTTTCCCTCGTCAGTTGTCCCTGGTCTGATTTTAAGATGGAGAAAGATATATAATAGATAGATACTCAGCAATATCCCTATATATATATAGTAGCGCAAACTTGTCAAGAAGCAAGTGCCAAAAAAATACTGTGCCCACTGCACAAAAGTCCGAAATGCAATAGATGTCACATAGGCAGCAGGAAAAAGTTCAGAAATGACTCAAACAGTCCATAATCCTTCACTCTATCTCCTGGGATGATAATGTACGAAGACGTGTTTCTCAAAAGGATCACCACCACCACCGTGCTCCAAGGGGGGAGGAGAATTGCCCACTCACCAGATGCTGTGGCCCAACCCACTTTCGTGTTTGAGCATTCAGGCTTATAATGATGGTCACTGGTCCAGAGTATCCACAACAGGAATCGCACCAGCGCAGTCAAAAAAAGCTCAGCAGCATATGGGGAGGAGAGAACATAATCCCAATAGCGTGATACCGTTTAAAAGGGTTTTATTAAATAAAAATAAAACATAAGGTAACACACTCACATGTCTTGTATGTCATCAAACGCAAAAAAACAGTCACGAATAGGGGAGGGATGCCCTTCGGGAGATGATGTCCAGGCTCCACGCCGTGGACGCCGCGCCTTCTGGGTAATCCGAACTCCTCTTACACAGCCTGGTTACACCGCCTGGTCACGCCCCGACGCGTTTCGTGATTTCCACTTCTTCCCCGGGAGCGTGACCACGGCGGCTTGGCGGTAACCTTAAATACCCATGCCCATCAACCCACAGGGCGGGGCCAGGGTTGACATCATCGGCCATTGGTGGTTGCTCAGGTGTGTCGACCAATCACAGACTAGATTTACAGGATCACTTCCTCTCAATTCACTAATCTCTATGGTACATTACCCTCTAACCCGGAAGTAGGGTGGTGCCGAGGTTCACACCATCGGTTATTGGTGGATGCCTGTAGAATACTGGCCAATAGCAGGCTAAGACCGCACAGTAACCCTCCATCTCGCCACTATTCACTACAATGGGCCGTCCTACGACCCGGAAGTATAGCACACAGGAAGTTAATTGCACCCTTATGCTGAAAGCAAAAAGACACCAACCACTCAACCACCAATAGACCGATAGTATCCATACAAAATCGCTAGTGTATATACATACTTAAAACGCTGTAAATTACATCACTTTCCATTGGTAGTGACGATCGTGTTCTGACCAATCATAGTGATTCAGCTTTACGCCCAATCAGCTAAAACTTCCTCCTTAATTAACATATGACCCGGAACAATAATAGCACGGATTCCCGTCCGGATGTAAGGTCTCCATGACCCGGAAGAATAATAACATAGAGTCCCGGCCGGATGTATGGGCTCCACCCACCAGGAAGACCAAGAAGTTATTTATGTGTACTCAGTACACTATGCACAACAGCGCCATCTACCAATGGAAGTGTAACAATGTAAGGAAAATTTGTATGGAAGTTTAATCCATATACCAAAAATATCATAATAATAAACAAAAACATGTCACACCAGAAAAAAGAACACGAATCTATTGGAAACTAATAGGCAAAACTAAATATATAAATAAGTAAAATCATTAAAATATTTAAAATAACCCTAAGCCCATAACCAACGCTGGGCAGCATGAGTCACAAGCCTAGGGACATTTGTGTGTGCGGACACTTTGGGGGATCACGGTCCTCCCAACGCACATCATCCAAAGATGAAAGATCAAATAACAAAAAAGATCAAGTATAAAATAATATAATATAGAGTTGGAAACTAAAATCAATGATCACTAATAAAACAATTTAAATCCAACTCTATATTTAATCCTACAGGGCTCAAAGATTGGGTCTGGAATATCCATTTTGTTTCGCACTTTGATAATTCCCTAACCCAATTGGCACCCCTCCACGGGGGTGTCACCCGCTCGACACCCCAGAATTGTAAACAACTGGGGTCCCGTTGGTGATGTGAACGGAAATGGGCTGGGACACTGTGCTCTGTTTTGCCCTTAAAGCGGAGTTCCACCCAAAAGTGGAACTTCCGCTTTAGGGAGTCCTGACCCCCCAACATGCCACATTTGGCATGTCATTTTTTGGGGGGGGGAGCGGGTACCTAGTTTTGACAGGTACCCGCTCCCACTTCCGCTCGGAGCGCCGCGGCGCCCTGAGCGGAAGTTCTCCTCTCCCCCTCCCTCCCTGCAATCTTCTGGGACACGTCAGAGGTCCCAGAAGATTGCCGGCCAATCACGGCGCGCAGCGCGACTCGCGCATGCGCAGTGGGTACCCGGCTGTGAAGCCGCAAACTGTAACAGCCGGGTGCCCACAGCAGTGATGCCGGCGCCGAGGGAGAGGATCGAGGCTTCCGGCGGCCGCATCGCTGGACCGTTGGACAGGTGAGTAAATGGCTGGAACTCCGCTTTAATAATATTGCTGATGTGCTCCCCAACTCTAATTGTCAAAGTGCGTTTAGTTCGTCCTATATAAATGATTTTGCAGGGACACATTAAAGCATACACCACATGCGTGGTATCACATGTGATGAAATGCCTAATGTCGAAACTCTTGTCAATTGCTGCAACATAAAAGGACTCACGTCTCCTCTGATTTTGGGGGGTATACGAACATGACTTACATCTCCCACATTTGTGAAACCCTCGTCTACCCGGAAAGAAGGAAGTATCCGGGGGATTAAGGATCTTCTTCACCACCCTGTCCCCAAAGCTCGGGGCCCTACGGTAAATGAAGGATGGAACATCAGGCAACACAGGTCCCAATACTGCATCCATCTGCAAGATGTTCCAATGGGTTTTGAAGATGGCTTCTACTTTTTTGTGGTCCTCACAGTAATCAGACAAAAAACTCCATTGTTTATCATCAGATCCATTTGTGGGTCTCGTCACGTTCTGCAAGCATGCAGCTCGAGGGATATCCAGAATATTTTCAATCTCTTTCTCAAGACATTGTTCGTCATATCCCTTTTGGATAAACCTCTCCTTAAGAACATTGGTTTGGGCGATATAGTCTTCTTCAAATGTACAGTTCCGTCGTACTCGCATGAACTGGCCACGCGGTATATTACGCAGCCAGTTCGGGTGATGTCCACTTTGAATAGACAGGTAACTGTTTCTATCTGTAGACTTGAAGAAGACAGACGTAGTTAGTCTGCCCGAACCCTTCTTTATATTTACGTCCAAGAAGTGGATATCCGTTAAACTCCAATTGAACTCGAGTTTGATGTTATTTGTATTAGTATTCAAATAGCTCATGAAGTTCAATAATGAGGACTCTGTGTCGTTCCATACAAAAATAATATCGTCTATGAATCGACGATAGAAAAGGAGTTCTGGTCTCTCCCTACAAAATACATGTTTGTCCTCCCACTCTGCCATAAAAAGGTTGGCGAGACTGGGAGCGAATTTCGCTCCCATTGCCACACCTTTCTTCTGGCTGTAGAAGGACTGATTATACCAGAAATAGTTATGCCCTAGACAAAAGTCCAGGGCATTCCGGATAAACAACTTCTGGTTATGTGGTAAATCATCCCTCTTACTCAGGGCCCAATTAAGGGCCAATAGAGCATCATCATGTTGGATGATGGTGTAGAGGGATGACACGTCCGCCGTCACTAAGAAAGCGGACGAGTCATCCCCCAAGACCACATCATCCAACGATATAAGCAGGTCCTTAGTGTCTTTAAGATAAGCCCTTGTAGTTACGACACTGGGTTGGAGGAAGGTGTCCAAATATTGGCCCAACCTAGCACACACCGACCCTATCCCGTTAACTATCGGGCGGGGCGGTGGGCAATTCGGATCCTTGTGGACCTTAGGTAGCGTGTACACTATCGGTATTCTGCACGCACTCGGGACCAGGTATTGTTTCTCTTTTTTTGTTAGCACATGGTTTTTGTACCCCTGGTCTACCAAAACTCTGAGGTCACTTTCAAAATCACTAGTTGGATCCCTTGACAACAGTACATACGTGGTTTCATCTGCCAACATACCCTGTATTTGTTGGTGATAAAACTCTGGATCCATTATCACCACTCCCCCACCCTTGTCGGCGGGTCGGATGATAATGTCTATCCTTTGTTCAAGGGATTCCAGCCCCTCCTGTATGTGTCTACTTTTGTTCTTAACAGAATGATCAATCGGTAGGTGCTGGAGGTCTTTCAAAACTAAACTTTTGAATATTTCAACTGCCTGGTTGTTTCTAACCGGGGGATTCCATATGGACTTGTTTCTCAAACCACTATTCACCGCCATACCAGAATAAGTATTACTCACGGAATTAATGGGGTTACTAATAAGGTATTTCTTGATGTTAAGTTTGCGTATGTACTTATGTGTGTCAATATAAGTACTAAATTTGTTAAGGGTCCGTTTAGGGGCACACTTCAGGCCCTGGTCCAGTATATGGAGTTCTTTGTCTGTTAGAGTGACAGAGCTAATATTATAAATGCCCTGTCCTCTCATTCCCTCCTTCTTTTTCTGGCGTTGTATTCGCCGTCCCGCTCTGACTCCTCGTTGTTGCTTGGATACTGATTTGGGTTGGGGTTTGGGTTTCCCCAATGTTCCCCTTGACGTCCCTGGGGTTGGGGTCGACTCTTCCCCCTCCCCCTGCCCCTGCCTCTCCCTAAAAAAGGTTGTCGGCGTGGGGTCCCATCTCCGGTTGCATCCTGTCCCACTAATGGTTGATAGTAATTGTGTGTATTCACATAATTAGGCTGGGGATAGCCTCTAGTGCCTCCCCTTTGGTTTCCACGGGACCTACCACGTTGTTTATGGTGTCCCTTCCTTGGGGGTCCCGTCCACTGGGGTATTTCAAACGGGGTTTGGGGTCTAGTTGGAAACCTATTCACCACATTCGGTGTCCTGGGTTCATCTCCCTGTTCCATTGTTCCCGATGGAGCTCCGGATGCTCCCACTTCGGGGACTACGGGAACTGGCGGAACTGTTCCATATAAAGAGGGTTCAGCCTGCCAACAATAAACCTGATTTGTTTTGAAATCTTTAAGATCCCTGTTGAATTTTTTAACTTTCTTTAATTGTGTCTCCTTATCAATCTTGTCCAGTTTCGCTTTAGTTTTCTCATTAAAATCCTTAATTGCCGTAGTTTCCTGAATATTTTCTATCTTTTTCTGTAGTTCCTTGATCTTGTCATTAATTAATTCCATCTTGCGTTTTTTTCTTTTGAGTATAAGAGACTGTAATTCTATGCCTGCTCTATGGAAGAATGAATACCACTCATTCGTGGATTCATCATCTGTCAGGCCATCCTGGGGTGCCATATCCCATCTGAGACCCCTACTGATAAGTCCTTCAGATAGGTAGATCTCAATGGTATTGATATCCCACCAGGCTCTCACTTGCTTTTCTAAGGTGAAGGCCAAAATCTTTAAAGTGGCGGTGATATCCTCATCAGGTGTAATAACCTGATTGGAGCTAAAAATATTCTTGAGATCAACCTGTCTCGATCCCAAAAATTTGATAGCATCCATAGCAGCTCGGTAATGTAGAGAAGTATATAATATGACAGCTTAAATGCCCAACGAAAACCAAATAAAGGTATAAGCTATCCCAAGCGCTTCAAATGAGGACCACTCACCAATAAATAAATTGGCTATGCAGCTACTTAACTAAAACATATGGAGAAAGATATATAATAGATAGATACTCAGCAATATCCCTATATATATATAGTAGCGCAAACTTGTCAAGAAGCAAGTGCCAAAAAAATACTGTGCCCACTGCACAAAAGTCCGAAATGCAATAGATGTCACATAGGCAGCAGGAAAAATTTTTAAGATATCTATAAAAATGTACTATTTGACTCCTTCTCACCACCTATAGTTGGCCCTTTGTGTGGGCTTTAATGCTGGATGGCGGAGCAGCTTCTCTATCATGTGGCCACTGTGACTGGCTCTCCTGGAGGTCAGATGATTGGGAGCCCATCCAGCTGGCTCTCAATCAGAAGTCATGACTGAAAGCTGTCAGGGACAGCTCGGTCATTGTGCTAGGAGCATGCAGAACAGAATCACAGACCTCCGTGGATGCATATGCATGGCAGCTGGATGCTAACAGTCACTTTTGCCGCCATCCCATATATGTGCTACTAAGTCGGCAAGAGGTTAAATACCAAAGTTGTTATTCTGCACTGAATCCTTTATCCTATCTCTTAAGCCTATATCACACTGCATTTTAACTCTAGGTGTGGTCAGATTCGAGCAGATTCCTACAGTTGGCTTTGCAGATGGTTGCAGACAGTTTTGAATGCTCAGCCCTTTACAAAGCAATAAGAGGCTGATAGTGGCCACAGCTGTCTGCGGATGTTCAAATGGCATTGAAAATTGAGTGATTATCTGGAACAGATGATCACTCCAGGAAACAAGTTGTTTGCTTCCGACAGTAATCATCTGTCTCTAATCACAGGTAATCGCTACATTTTTGATTACATCCAAATACGGACAGACAGCTGTAGCCACTGTCAGTCTGCCATTGATTTGGCTATGCTGACTGGCCAAAACAATTTGCAACCACTCATAAATCAAGTCGCAGGAATCCACTGGAATCTTGCTGCAGTTAGAGCTAAAATGCAGTGCAAAAGGCCTTAATTATAGTGTTTGCTATTTTAAAAAGCCAGTATAAAAGTAATGATGGAAAAAAGGGATTGTGGGCTTAACCAATCATTTTTGACAAATGGATTCTTAATAGTCCTCAAAACGTGGGGCTTGTCCATCGCCTACATACATTTGTGCTAGTAGCATCCCTCTTTCTCATTTCAGAAAGTTGTGAGATACTGTAAGTATTTGTTACATATAGAATTAGCATGAAAGTAAATAAAATAAATCCATTTCTTTCCCCAAAAAAACATAGCTTATATATAACACTTGGTTGAGCTAAGGATCCTACTAGCCTGCAATTGTCAGTTCATAGAAACATAGAAAAGTGATGGCAGAAAAAAAGACTGAGTAGTCCATCGAGTCTGCCCTTTTTTAGTTCCGTTAATTTTTTTGTCATAAGTATAGATCTATGTTTGTCCCAAGCAAGTTTGAAGCCACTCACTGTTGACTGATTCACTACCATTGCTGGAAGTCTGTTCCAAGGATCAACTGCTCTTTCAGAAAAATAATACTTTTTAAGATTAGTTCTAAACTTTCCGCAAGGTTATTTTGAGGTCATGTCCCCATGTTCCTGATTTTGGTTTCATATTGAAAAAACTGCCCTCCTGAATCGTATTCAACCCTTGATTTATTTAAAGGTTTCAGTCATGTCCCCCCTTTCCCTTCTTTCCTCCAGACTGTACTGTACATATTAAGTTCCTGAAGTTGCTCTCAATATGTTCTTCCCTCCAAACCTTTCACCTTTTTGGTTACCTGTCTCTGGACTCGTTCTATCTTATCAAAATATTTTTGTAAGTGAAGTCTCCCGAACTCCCGAAAAGATCTATATAGAGAAATCAGGACCTTCTTCCTCTTGCTGGTGGCCCCTCTAGTGATATAAAGATCTATGTAGAGGAATTGGGACCTCCTTTCTCCTGTTGGTGACCCATCTAGTGATGCATCCTAGGGTTATATTTGCACTGCCTGGTCAAACTGTTTTTTGCAATCATCTGAAATAGGCAAAAAATTTGGGTGAGCATACCCATGTATTTCTAAAGCTGCTGCAGCTATGAACCAAAAGACATGTATATTAAAAAAGAATAGTGCGCAAATGCAAAAGAAATAACTACCAAATCTGAAGACAATCCATAAATAAAAATGGGGGTTTGGTCCCACCATATGGCCATATCGTGCTCAAGCCCACTACTGCGTCAAAGTACCCCATTATCAGTGGGTCCTACACTATCCATGAAAAAGAGATGAATCCAGCTATTCTAACCCTTGGAGATAATACTCCTTGCTGGGAAGGATGTGCAAATGCACTACAGGGGACTCCTCCTATATCCAATTGATGGTGGACACTGATTGAGTACAGGTGTGTGTGGGGGGGGTGGGGAGGGTTGCTCAACCTCGATAGTCTGGTCAGACCGAATACATAATAAACAGGCAAAAAATTTGGGGGAGCATACCCATGTATTTCTAAAGCTGCTGCAGCTATGAACCAAAAGACATGTATATTAAAAAAGAATAGTGCGCAAATGCAAAAGAAATAACTACCAAATCTGAAGACAATCCATAAATAAAAATGGGGGTTTGGTCCCACCATATGGCCATATCGTGCTCAAGCCCACTACTGCGTCAAAGTACCCCATTATCAGTGGGTCCTACACTATCCATGAAAAAGAGATGAATCCAGCCATTCTAACCCTTGGAGATAATACTCCTTGCTGGGAAGGATGTGCAAATGCACTACAGGGGACTCCTCCTATATCCAATTGATGGTGGACACTGATTGAGTACAGGTGTGTGTGGGGGGGTGGGGAGGGTTGCTCAACCTCGATAGTCTGGTCAGACCGAATACATAATAAACAGGCAAAAAATTTGGGGGAGCATACCCATGTATTTCTAAAGCTGCTGCAGCTATGAACCAAAAGACATGTATATTAAAAAAGAATAGTGCGCAAATGCAAAAGAAATAACTACCAAATCTGAAGACAATCCATAAATAAAAATGGGGGTTTGGTCCCACCATATGGCCATATCGTGCTCAAGCCCACTACTGCGTCAAAGTACCCCATTATCAGTGGGTCCTACACTATCCATGAAAAAGAGATGAATCCAGCCATTCTAACCCTTGGAGATAATACTCCTTGCTGGGAAGGATGTGCAAATGCACTACAGGGGACTCTCTGAAATAAGTGTTTTTTTTTTTCCTCTGTAATGCTGGCCAACACTGTACCTCTAATGTTGTACTCTCTCGAAGGATTATTTTTCCCTAGGTGCATTATTTTACATTTAGAAACATTGAACTGATGTCTCCACTGCTTTGACCAATCTTCCAGCAATGCCAAATCATGTTCCATGTTACAGACTCCTCCAGGGATATCAACCCTTGTATCTTCAGCAAAAAGACATACCTTGCTTAATAAATCTTTAGTTATATCACTTACATATAGATTAAATAGAACAGGGCCTAGTGCAGAGCCTTGTGGTACACGACTAGTGACCGGTCTTTGATCTGAATTAACCCCATTTACAACCGTACGATGGTATATATTCTTTAGCCAATTGCACATCCACTGAACCACCCAATGGTTAAGTCCTAGCTTGTACAACTTTTGTATTCAATCATTATGTGGAACTGTATCAAATACCTTGCCGGCACCACCCTTGTCCAAGACATTGGTAATATAGTAAAAACAATTCAATCAGATTAGTCTGACATGATCTACCTTGAGTAAGCCATGCTGCTCTGAGTCTAGCAAGTTTTGTATTTTTAAGTGATCAATGATCCTTCTTTTCAGGAGTGATTCCATTAACTTGACTACAACTGATGTTAAACTCACTGGCCTGTAATTGCCAGCTTCTACCTTGCTGCCCTTCTTGTTGATAGCTAGAATATTAGCTGTCCGCCAGTCATGGGAAAATTCTCCTGTTAGAAAAGATTTATTAAAAAGACCCGTTAATGGTCCAACAACTATAACTCAAGTTCTCTTAGTACTCTGAGTTGAATACCATCAGGGCCTATTGCTTTATAAAAGCAGAGCTCCACCCAAAAGTGGAAGCTCCGTTTATCTGCCTCCCCCACCCATTTGGCATCTTTCGGGGGGAGGGGGTACCTGTTTTTGTGTACAAGTATCCGTCCCCACTTCTGGGAGACCATCACTTGACAGTTGGGCCCCCCTCCTCCTTCCCATGCCACCGGGCCATTCAGAAATGTCTTCACGCATGCGCAGTAGAGAACCGGCTGTGAATCCGGAAGGCTTCACTGCCGATTTCCCTTAGAAGCAACTGTGGTGGCAGCACCCATGAGCAGATGTAAAGATTGGTCAGGGTGCTGACATTGTGAGCTCCCTGGACAGGTAAGTGTCCTAATATTAAAAGTCAGCAGCTACAGTATTTCTGTACTGTCTATACTGTAGCTGCTGACTTTTAATTTTATCTGAAGGAGGCTGGACCTCTTCTTTAAGCTTTAACCGAGTCAGTTCCTCTGCTACCTCGGTCTTCAGAAATCCTAAAAATGAGCCATCATTGTTGGAACTTGTTATTCTTAATTTATTTCTGAGAAGAATGAACAGAAGTAACTGTTTAAATAGTCTTCTACATCCAGGTCTCCCTTAACATACTGTAAGTGTTGTGCCCAGTTTTCATTTTAGTGATCCCATTATTTTTCTTCTATCACTAATGTGCCTAAAAAGATGGTATCTCCTTTTTTAACAGATTTAGCAATTTCCCCGTCTTTCTGTGCTTTGGTAGTGCTGATAATGTGTTTGGCCTCCTTTTGTCTATTTTTATACTCTTCTCTGACAGCTACACCTTCTGTTTCCTTGAATCTTCTATATGCTGTTTTTTCTCCTTTATTATCCTACTTACCTCTTTAGTGAGCCATATTGTTTTTTTCTTCTGTTTATTCTTACTTGCCTGACATATAATCTGGTTGCCTCCAGGATGCCAGACTTTAATAGTGCCCACTGATTACTTACTCCTGTCATTTTACTCCAACCTTTCAACTCATTTTTTAAAATGTCCCTATATCAGCAAAATTTGTCCTTTTGAAATCTAAACTTTTGTTTTTGTATATGATTTTTCAGTTCTTGTTTTAACATCAAATCAAAGACATTGGTGATCGCTAGAACTCAAATTCTGTCCATCCCTAACATCAGACAGTCGATCCCCATTTGTTAGTACTGGTTCTAGAATATGATCATCTTGGTTTGGGTTTTTTACTAACTCTTCAGAGAATCCCCATTCTGTGTTTCCATTACACCCCTGGTCCTGCTTGTAATAGCAGTATGTGAATTCCTGTTACTGTAAGACATGGTAAAGTCACCCAAAATGAAAACCTCTTCCTTCATTGCCATTTGAGTTAACCCACATGACATAGCAAACACTGCTATCTATTGCTTTATATTTACCACCAGAAACTCTAACTGTAGTAACCACCCCATTAACCTAGTCCTTAGCAACACAAACTCTCACATTTGTTTCAACATGCTGGGGGCAGAAATGTTCCTCATCAATTACATCTCTTCCCCCATTTTAGTTTAAATGCATGTCCAAAAAACGTCTAAGCGCCATACTAATCAAAGAAAAAGAAGAGAGCGCACAGCCATCCTAGCATAATACCGTTTATTGAAGATTAAAACAAAGCTGTTCACTCACATTAAATAGATGAATATGAAGTCAACACCTCTCTCCTGTGGACGACCCCACTCCCGTTCGCCATCCACTCTCTCTCTCTGCTCTCTCTCTCTGCATCCTGCAGACCGTGATTTCCGGAAATGATGACATCTGACTCTCGGTGAGCAGCTCGAAGTGTGCCTGCGCCTGGACCAGCTGGCGCCGCACACGCACCTTTGGAGATGGAGGAGAGCTAACAGAGGCCACAAGCAGATGGACTGGAAAGAGGATAAACCTCCCAACGTCACACCACACAACCTGGGTTGCTATGTCTATGCGTTTTGGAGGCATGACCTCCTTCTTCAGGTCCCCAGGGGACGAGACGCCTAGTCATAGCAACCCAGATTGTGTGGTGTGATGTTGGGAGATTTATCCTCTCTCCAGCCCATCTGCTTGTGGCCTCCATTAGCTCTCCTCCGCGTCCAAAGGCATGTGTATGTGGAGTGTATCTATGTACAGCTTTTTTTTAAATCTGCAATAAATGGCATTATGCTAGAGCGGCTGTGTGCTCTCTTCTTTTTCCTTTGATAGGTTGATTGTCCACCACCCAGTGGATGGTTAGGTGAGCTGCAATGCCCCATCATTTATAATTCCGTGTGTGCCTTTCAAAAATAAATCACCAGCCTGGATATTCAAGTTTAGGATCAGCGCATGAACTTGTAATGTGTTTCAGAGTTTGTAAGTTCCATACTAAGAAGCTCAGTGCCCTTGTGTGAGGGATGCTGACCATCACTTTTGTGGAGCTCAATGTCAGACCACTTGATTGCATCATGACTAACATAAGCAAAACCTTCAACTTTGCAATAATCCCTTAACCAAACATTGAACTCTGCTATACAAAGTACTTGCTCTTGTTGTCCACCAAGCACAGGTAAGACCTCCTGGCCAATTGGATATTCTGGGAAAATGACATGATTTCATTGATCCTACTCAGCCGTTTGTGCATATTAGACAAATCCTGCAAAAGGCCTGCTGCCACATGTACTTTCACTCAGATCAGCTCAGAGAAGCACTGCATAATGTAATGAATCAACAAACATTAGATTTGTAACATTTTTTTATAGGGTAAGCTCACCTTTATAGACGCGTTACAAAAAGGTCCGCTTGTAGGCATGTTGCCTACAGGTGTATTAGTTAGTTAGTGGCTGGCCCAGGCTAAGGGGAGAAAGAATAATGCGAGTACTTTCGTTTCTGGGCTTTTTGGATCCAGCCTGCCCACCTGTGATATAAAAAGATAAAAAGGCTGAGGTCCAGGGGGCCTCTCTTGCATGAACTTAGCAGCACACGTTGTGACTGCAAAAGAGAACAACTGCTGTGTCTTGCAGTCCATGGGAGGCACCGGGGTTCTGGAAAACATCCAAGCATTGGAAATGCCAAGATGCACTACTACCTTGTCAAGGTATGCCTGGGCAGCCTTTTAGTTGTATTTAGGGTCAGGATATGGACTCTGTTCACATTCAACTGTATTACTAAATGACTTTTAAGTAAAGTTGCATCAACTGTTCTGCGCCTTGTCTGAAATTGTTCAAAGGGGTGCATGTTGCTTCTGATGTATTAAAAGAACCAGGGTCTGTAAAGCAGTACAGCTGCTACAAAAGGTCTACTCTGCAGAACCAAACCCGGGTTGTGGAAATTCATGGCCTACTCACAAGGTACAGGAAGGGAGTTAACAAGTTCATGCATGAGGTCCACGCTAGGTGCACGGCGGGACCCCATTCTGTTACTGGGAGAAAGGTAACAGATGTATTCTGAACTGGTGGAGAGGGTGTGGGCTCAGCAGCATCCCTCATAATGCAACATATATCTAATTACAGTGTGTAGTGACAGAGGACAGCACGTTTTCAGAGGAATTCTGTACTTTTATTACTGCACATAGTGCTTTGGCTCATCTCTAAGTCAGGGAACTGCCTTAATGTTAGACTTTTCACATGACCGCAGTCTTCACCTAGTCCTTGGTATTGAAAGGTACCCCCATGTGCACAAATGCTCACCTCTTCAGCTGCTGATACCATTGTCCTCCCCATACTGCTGATGGCAGATCATACCCAGCACCAGATGCGTGGCCCAGAAATCAAGCACTCCTGGCCTCCCTCACCACTCTTTCATGCTCAATCTGCTCTTCTTTACCCGCAAGAATGCTGAGCTGCCAGACAGTGTCGACTGCACAAGTGGGGAGGAAGGCTGGGAGTTCCCGTCTGTGGCTTTTAAGGGTTGTGCAACTGATGCTGCGTGCTTCCTGAAATCTACAGGATGGAATGGGGAGGACATTGGTGTCAGCAGCTGAAAAGGTGGGAATTTTTGGGGGGAACAGAGCAAAGCATTATAATATTTTGGGGAACGTTGTGGTGGATGGGGACCTTTTTGGGAAATATGTGTAAAGGTGAAAGTTAAAACCAATGCAAAAATGCTTTCCTTTTTAATGTGCTAAATATTGCTTTAGAAGAAAGTGATTTACTTGCTTTTTAAATGTTTTATAAAAATATTCCTCTGGAGTGTCAGGCTTTAACTGCTGATTACTATGCACTGGGAAAAAAAAAAACATCTGCGTGTGTTAAACGCTATTGTAACATTAAGAGCCCATTTATATTTATATGTTTCATTAATGCACTGTAAAGTGCATGTTTTACTGTGCATAATAGCCCGGCACTGCTGTGCATGCATTTTGCTCCCATTTATTTTTTTTATAAACAGCCTCAACATACTTCATCAAAAACAGTCAATGCACCTAGACCTTACCAAAAATGCATATTCTGTGCTTTGCAGTTCATTGCATTAAAAAAATGACAATTTTTAGCATGGTAAGGTGCACTGCTCACGCAATCACAATAAATAGGCTACAACAACACAGCGCACCTTAATTGTCCAGTACTGCTAGCGCACATGCATTACAGCAATACATATTGGGAATATGCCCTTAGATAAAATCAATTGGGGTTATGCATACAGAAATTAGCACTTAGGGCAACATTTTCACACGTTTGAAAAAGTTAAAGTCCAACTTTAACTATTGTGCCTATTGTGTAAAACTTTACAATTATCCCTGCAATGGTTAATTACTTGTTTTGTCCAGGGGAAAGGAGATGCACTTTTACTTCCCTTATCCTCCAGTCCCCAGCAGGTGGTACTCCCTCAGGCTCCTGCAGTTGACCATACATTGGTGCCATGATACAGGGATATGGACCCTAAATTGGTTTTGATGACATCAGGACCCTAGCACACTGGAGCATGAGGGAGGAAGACAATGTGGGGCCTGGTCTAGCAATGTGGAGCAACAGGGAAGTACATCTGTTTTTCTATGTCCCTTAGACCTGAACAAGCAACTAACCCCTGCAGTGCGGGTACAGCCCCACTGCAAGGAATACCTTTTTTGTTCCCTGGAGTTGGGCTTTAAAATTCCAGCTGAAAGATCTAAAAACATTCTTGTCTCCTATGTCTACATGATCATCAATTACATAAGATCTGGCAATGCAGGAGGAGCATCTAATATATTATGTCCTTTATAGTTCAGTTTTCCCTTTATATAATGGCAGCCTGCAATCCATGGCCAGTGGGGGGGACGAGAAAATTTGTAGGAATTGCTGTAATTTTTGTATGACTGGACCAACTGCACAGATCTTTAAATAAGCAGTGCCCATTAGCCTTTGGGTAACCCACTAAGGAGAAGGGGGGCAAGCTCTGTTAATGTGGATGTTTACGGAGTAAGATGGTGTGTTTAGAGAGTCAACCTCTTTTTAAAGCCTGTTCACTTTTTGAAATAGTTAAGACTTTTTTTTTGCCACACTATGAATTGCATTTTTGGCTTTTGAGAACTGTACTTGCAATATCAGATTACAGAAAGCAGAGTCATTTTCTCTGGAGCAAATAGTCTGCAACTAACTGGTTCAGTAAAAAGCAGCGATTCATTTTTTTATTATAGTCACAGCAGCAAGGTTCTCCACACTGTAGGTGGTGAAAAGAAACAGATACATGGACATCAGATTTATTTATTTCCTATCCCTGGCTGTGTGAAAGATTGGTCGTAACACTGGATCTTACAGTTTAGAGAACTCATGAACAACTCAAAGCAGACAACCCCATGAAGTACATACTTTAAACTCCAACTGAACACACACAATCCCACTGTAATGCAGCCAGGCTGCATATACAGTAATAAATCCATACTTCCCAACTTTTTACCTTGAGAATGAGGGACATTTCAGAGAGATAGTGAACTGCGGTGCATGTATTGTGCCACAGAAAAACGTGGGTGTGGCCAAACATGATAGTGGGAGGGGCTTAATGGTTAAACAAAACCTGGGCTTCCTTGCAGCTATAAAATATGCTTTAACTGCTGTGCCACAAGCTAGGGATACATATAAAGGATAGAAAAACAATTTGAAAGAGGGAAGGATCACTATGGCATATAGAAGAACGGAAGGAAGGATCACTATGGTACATGGAAGAAAGGATCACTATAGTATATAGAAGGCAGGAAGGATCACTATGGTATTTGGAGGAAATGAAAGGAAGGATCACTATGGTACATGGAGGAAAGGAAGGAAAGATCACTGGTACATAAACGGCAGAAAGTATCACTATGGTACATGGAAGAGAGGAAGGAAGGATCACTATAACACATGGAAGGGAGGAAGGATCACTATAACACATGGAAGGGAGGAAGGATCACTATGGTACATGGAAAACAGAAAGGTTCACTATGGTACATTGTGTTAGGGTGCTGATGGTAACCTGGTGACAGAGATAGGCCCCAATGTCCGCTAGAGGGCGGAGCTTGGACGGAACCCCCAAGGTAAGTGACACAGGCTAGCCTGAGGTGTGGAGTCTAAGTATCCACCGGTTTTCGCCAGAGCCTCTAGTGGTGAGGATGGAGTTCGCTGCGTGTGGATACCAGGTCGCGGTCCTCAGGGTCACACCACCAGGGGTGGACCGATCAAGGTCCGAAGGCGGGTAAAGAGACAAGGGAGATCCGAGAGAATGGTCAAACAAGCCGGGGTCAGGACGGGCAGCAGACGAGCGGAGTCAGGAACAAGCCAAAAGGTCAACAGGAAATCAGCAGCAAACAGGTCACAGGTTCAGGAACAACGGCAAGAGCTGAAGACAAGACAGCACTGAACCTGTGTGCTGATCCAGCTTAAATAGAGCTCTTTCTAGATGAGAGGGGTGGAGCTGGAATAGCCTGTGAGACTTAACTCATCCACTGCCAGAGCCTTCCTGACAGGTTCCTAACACATTGAAAGCAGGAAGAAAGGATCACTATGGTACATGAAAGGCAAAGAGGGATCACTATGGCATATGGAAGGCAGGAAGGACCACTATGGTACATGGAAGGCAGGAAGAATCACTATGGTACATGGAAGGCAGGAAGAAAGGATCACTGTGGTACATTGAAAGCAGGAAAGATCTCTATGGCACATGGAAGGCAGGAAGGATCACTATGGTACATGGAAGGCAAGAAAGAATGATCACTAAGCCACATGAAAAGCAAGAAGGATCACTATGCCACATGGAAGGAAGGAAGGAAGGATCACTATCGCACATGCAAGTCAAGAAGGATCACTATGACACATGGAAGGCAGAAAGGAAGGATCATTACGGCACATGGAAGGCAGAAATGATCCCTATGCCACATGGAAGGATGGAATAAATAATCACTACGGCATATGGAAGGCAGAAAGAAGAATCACTATAGCACATGGAAGGCAGGAAGGATCACTATATGACATAGGAAGCAGGGAGGATCACTATGGTACATTGAAGGCAGGAAGAATCACTATGACACATGGAAGGCAAAATCACTTTGGCACATGGAAGGAAGGATTACTATGGCACATGGAAGGCAGGAACACTATGGGACATGGATGGCAGGACGGATAAATCACTACAGCACATGGAAGGCAGGAAGGATGGATCACTATGGCATATGGAAAGAAGGAACAATATGGCACATAAAAATAAGAGAGAGAGAGAGGGGAGAGTTCACTCACCCCAGGCTCAGACAGACAGCTGCTTTAAAGTTCTCGCCAAGACAACCCCTGCAAGCTGAGGGTTGTGGGTGGGCACAGGGGAGCAGGGTAGGAGGTGGGGGAGAACTAGTCTATTTTCTCCTTCCTCCCTGTACTGGATGTAGAGCTGGTGGGCGGGTGAGTGGACGGGGGAGGTAGGGGGGACTGTGCTGGCTGCACACTGTGTGAGCCTTAGCCTCGCAAGCTGTGGCACACACCAGCCAGGGGGATTAGTAAAGTCAGCCCAGATTCACGGCAGACTGGGATTTACTTGGGAGGGCTCGGTGAATCCAGGACAGTTGGGAGGTATGAAAATATACTGATCAGTGCAGCAGCTGATTGGCTGCATACTCTGATAAAACATACATTTTCCAGCAGTTCTGTTCAGGAGTCAATCACTAGATTGGATAGGATAGGCCATAGATGGATCAAAATGCATCTGGTTCTTGCTGAATCAACTTTGTTGATGGGGGAATTGAGCAATTTTCTTTCCTTCAACCCATAGTTGAAAGAAAGAAAATTGCATGATCAATGGCTTGTGTTAGTCTCAATAGGTCAAGTACACATGTGCAATTTGTTTTTGGTTATTCTGAGATTCAGATGTATCCAAATCTCCAAATAAAAGAAAAAAATGGCCCAAGCCAAAATTAAAAAAAAAAAAAAATATGATGTGGGGTCCCCCCCAAAATCCATAACAGACCCTTATCTGAGTATGCAGCCTGGAGTATGTACTTTGTTTCCTCACAATGCCCCCTTTATGCAGATATCATTCCTGCAGGATCACAAAACACACAGGAGGAACAAAAGGAGTAGGAGGAGGATTGCGGCAGAATGGATATAGAGGATAGCATACAGCAGTCTTCAAGGGATGGTTTTGATTCCCCAGAAACCCCAGGAGTTGTACGTGGTTGGGGAGAGGTTGCTCCTGCTGACAATGTCATCCTTAGTGACCCAGAGGACTCAGAAACTCATGCCTCCTCCAACTTACGTTGCATGGGCTCCCTGATTCTGCAAAGCCTGTGAAAGGACCCAAGGATTCACGCTATCAAGGAGAGGGATAATTACTGGTTGGCAACCCTTGATCTACGTTACAAGGGTAAAGTTGCAGAGCTCATCCTGCCTTCGCAGAGGGAGCAGAGGATAAAAGATCTTGAGGAGGCCTTGAAAACAAATTTGTGTACCACCTTTTCAGACACTGGGAGGTCAACATTCTCTGGACGTGTTTTTGAGGCATCTTTGAGCCAAAGGAGGAGCGGTGGAGAAGGCGGCCGGCTGACCGATGCCTTTAAACAGTTCGTTAGTCCTCCGCAGCACCCAGGGCTGTTAGGTTTAAGCAACCATCGGCAGCGTCTCCATCATATGGTGCATGATTATCTAGGCACAAGAGCAGACTTGGAGACCTTTCCAACTGAGCATCCACTGGGTTACCAGGTCTTGAGGATGGACCACTAGCCAGAACTTGCTCAATATGCAATGGAGCTACTGGCGTGTCCTGCTTCCAGCGTGCTTTCTGAACGGACGTTCAGTGCTGCTGGAGGTTTTGTGACAGACAAAAGAGTGCGTCTGTCCACAGACTCTGTTGACCAGCGGACTTTTATCAAAATGAACCAGTCCTGGATCAACAAGAGCTAGTAAGCCCCTAAAGCTGATGTAACTGATTGAATTTGCTTAGGGTCTGCCATCCCTTGAAGACTGCATATGCTGCCTATCCTATTCCTCTACTTTGATTCTGCTAGTTTCCAACAATGTTTTTGGTTTAGGTCATCACCAACCCCCAAGGCCTCATTTTTCTGCACTTGTATAGCAGGTGCATACAATTTAAATGTCGTATGTAACTTTTAACAGCAGGCCCTGTCCCTGTGCCCTGTAAGAGTAACTGTGAGGAGTTACGGTGTTCTGGCACCACCAACACCAAAGGCTCAATTTTTTGCACCTGTATGACAAGTACATGCGATTTCAAATGGCTATGGAATTCTTACCAGCAGGTCCTATTCCTGCGCCCAGCAAGAGTAACTGTGAGGGGTGGGTTACAGTGTTCAGGCACTACCAACAACAAAGGCCCAATGTTTGGCACCTGTATGACAAGTTCATGTGATTTCAAATTTGCATGGAATTTTTAGCAGCAGGGCCTGCTCCTGCGCTCAGCAAGAGTAACTATGAAAGGTTGCAGTGTTCAGGCACCCCCAACAACCAAGGCCTAATTTTTCTGCACCTGTATGACAAGTACATGCGATTTCAAATTTGTATGGAATTTTTAGCAGCAGGGTCGGTTCCTGAGCCCAGCAAGAGTAACTGCGAGGGGTTGTGGTGTTCAGGCACCACCAACAACCAAGACCCAATTTTTCCGTACCTGTATGACAAGTACATGCGCTTTGAAATTTGTATGTATATTTGTATATGACATTTTTTCCTTTAGAAATGTCAGTATTGCTGCAGCAGGCTACATACATCGTAGAGATGCGCTACTTTACAGGCACATTAAGGGGACACCCAAGGCACGATATTTAAAGGAATTTTTCATTTTTATAGTTTCACTTTAAGCCTCATTAAACTTCCTAAATCACTGCTCCTTTAAAAAAGATTGTTTTTAAAAACTTTTTTTCATTGCTACATGTTCCCCAGGTCAGTACCCGCACCCCCATACACATTTTTGGGGCAATAACTTTCATGTAAGCCTTCAAAATGAGGCCGTTTGATTTTTGAGGTTCGAGTCCCATAGACTTCAGTGGGATTTGTTTATTCAAACAAAATTTTCCTCTGTTCGTGGTGTTCTGGTGCGAACCAAACCGGGGGGGGGGGGGTGTTCGGCTCATCACTAATCATGATGTATCTAGGGTTGTTTTTAAATCCTATCCACTGGTTTCTTGTGTAAGTGTACCTCTCCTGGTATGGCCCCTTTAAGAAGAGGGGCAAGGGAATGGCTATTGCAATTAAAATGCTGCTAAGTACCAGTATGGATGAGACCTGAAATGCGTTGTCATAGCAACCAACTTGGTTGTGTATCAAGCTCATCATCTCTCTCTCTCCCATTCCCCGTGTCTTCTGGAATTTTCACACTTTCACGCTCGTGCGCAGCGCCGGCTGGTCTAGGCACAGGCGCACTCCAGTGCACATGCCTAGAGCCTAGCACAGGAGGACCCGGAAGCCACTGCTTGGTGTTGGAGGTGGAGACTGTCGGCTTCTTGCAGCGGTGATCCAGAAGAGGGATACAGATCTCCATGCCACTTTCTTTACACACCCATATTTTTACTGCCAAATGTGAGTTGTATTTTATCAAGCTTCCTGCTTTTTCTTAATAAAAACAGTATTATGCTAGGGCGGCCATGCGCTCTTCTCCTTTTTACTTTGTAAGATTATCTTTTTCACTGCCCAGTGGATATTTTGGAGAGCTGCAACGACCTGGCAGTGGAAGCCTTTCTTATAATGGACTATCAGCCAACTGATCAGTGCATGAACTGGTGACTATTGTTTTTAATATTTTGTGTGGCCACCATTATTTTCCAGCACTGCCTTAACCCACTTGGGCATGGAGTTCACCAGAGATTCACAGGTTGCCACTGGAGTCCTCTTCCACTCCTCCATGATGACATCACAGGGCTGGTGGATGTTAGAGACCTTGCGCTCCTCTACCTTCCATTTGAGGATGCCCCACAAGATGCTCAATAGGGTTTAGGTCTGGAGACATGCTTGGCCAATCCATCACCTTTACCCTCAGCTTCTTTAGCAAGGCAGCGGTCATCTTGGAGGTGTGTTTGGGGTCGTTATGTTGGAATACTGCCCTGTGGCCCAGTCTTCATAGGGAGGGGATCATGCTCTGCTTCAGTATGTCACAGTACATGTTGGCATTCATGGTTCCCTCAATGAACTGTAGCTCCCCAGTGCCGGCAGCAGTAATGCAGCCCCAGACCATGACACTCCCAACACCATGCTGTAGGCAAGACACACTTGTCTTTGTACTCCTCACCTGGTTGTCATCACACATGCTTGACACCATCTGAACCAAATACGTTTATCTTGGTCTTATCAGACCACAGGACATGGTTCCAGTAATCCATGTTCTTAGTCTGCTTGTCCTCAGCAAACTGTTTGCGGGCTTTCTTGTACTTCATCTTTAGAAGAGGCTTCTTTCTGGGACGATAACCGTGCATACCAATTTGATGCAGTGTGCAGCATATGGTCTGAGCACTGACAAGCTGACCCCCACCCCTTCAACCTCAACAGCAATGCTGGCAGCACTCATACATCTATTTCCCAAAGACAACCTCTGGATATGACACTAAGCACACACACTCAACCTCCTTGGTCGACCATGGCGAGGCCTGTTCTGAGTGGAACCTGTCCTGTTGAACTGCTGTATGGCCTTGGCCACCATGCTGCCACTCAGTTTCAGGGTCTTGGCAATTTTCTTATAGCCTAGGCCATCTTTATGTTGAGCAACAATTCTTTTTTTTTCAGATCCTCAGGGAGTTCTTTGCCATTAGTGCCATTTTGAACTTCCAGTGATTAGTGTGAGAGAGTGAGAGTGATAACACCAAATTTACAACACCTGCTCCCCATTCACACCTGACACCTTGTAACACTAAAGAGTCACATGACACCGGGGAGGGAAAATGGCTAATTGGGCTAATGAGGGGTGTACTCACTTTTGTTCCCAGCGGTTTAGACATGAATGGCTGTGTTGAGTTATTTTGAGGGGACAACAAATTTACACTGTTATACAAACTGTACACTCACTACTTTGCATTGTAGCAAAGTGTTATTTCTTCAGTATTGTCACATGAAAAGATATAATAAAATATTTACAAAAATGTGAGGGGATTACTAACTTTTGTGAGATACTGTGTGTGTGTGTGTATATATATATATATATATATATATATATATATATATATATATATATATATACTGTAAATATATATATTTTGTATTTAGTTTTTTTTTTTTCTTTAGAAGAGACCCTAGGGAATAAATGGCGATCATTGCAATTTTTTATGTCACACGATATTTGTGCAGTGGTTTCTCAAACACAATTTATTTAGGTAAAAATGCACTTTATCAAATTAAAAAAAAACATAACACAATATAAACCCCAATTCTATTGTGAAATATGAAATATGATGTTATTCTGAGTAAACATAAACCTAACATGCTTTAAAAGTGCTCACGCTCATGGAATGGCGACAAACTATGGTATTGTATGTAAAAATTTCCATAAGCGTTGCTTTAAAAATTTTTACAGGTTACCTGTTTTGAGTTACAGAGGAGTTCTAGCACTAGAATTATTGCTCTTGCTCGAACGTTCTCAGCAATACCTTTTATATGTGATGCGTGTGCAACTGACATATGCGTTTGCATCTGCGGGCGAGCACGGAAGGATGGGGGGCGCCTTAAATTTTTGTTTCTTATTTATTTATTTTTTTAATGTTACATTGTCCCTTTTTTATCACTTTTATTCCTATTACAAAGAATGAAAACATCCCTTGTAATAGAAATAAGGATAACAGGCCCTCTTTATGGAGAAATCTGGGGTCAAAAAGACCCCAAATCTCTCCTTTACCTTTAAAAGAAAAAGATTTTAAAAAAAATGTAGATTTTTTGCTTTAAAAAAAAAAAAAAGATGTTTACTTCTGCCCTAGTCTGAAAGCGACGTCATGGCATTGCTCCTGTCCTCCAAGGCCAGGCAATCAGAGGTGATCTGGTCTCTGTCTGCCTCTCTGACCAGCTGGTCGCACTGTTGAATGCGTCAAGATCTTTTAAAACGTCAAGCCTAAGAAACACTGGCAAACGGCGGGAGTGGGAGGGCCATCTGCTTGGACTGCTTTCATGAGAAAGTCAGCCGCTGGTTGAAAAAAAAAAACAATACCAGGTTATGGCTGATAGCTTCAACCATAAATCCAGTAAACCACTACAATGTATGTATACATATTGCGGTCGGGAAGTGGTAAATAGACTGCACAAACTAAAAGTTGTAACTAAACAAATCCATAAATAATTGATTAATGAATAATACCATCCTGGCTGTATTCCTGTTCTTGTTATGATAAATCTTCCTGTATATACATATTTTTAAAATTCTAATTTACAATAGGTTAACAATGTGCCTCTTGTAGAAACACACTTGTTTTAAATTAATGTCCCACCCCTAATTAAAGTACATTCCCGGCCTACAATGACTTGTTGGACACAAAATAAAAAAAGCTATCCTTGAAAATGTTTTTGAAATGTTGGCAACTATGAATTTAGCCGCTGTAAAATTCATCATAAGTATCATAATAATACAGTAATCACACAGTATAGGTGCTTTGAGTCATAGCATCAGTACTGTGTGATTATCATGATGATAATGACGATGACCATAGAAGGACAGTGAAATGCATCCTTGGACCTCACTTAGGAACCATTAACTCAGATGCAGGTCCCTGAACGCATACAGAGTGTGATCAGGGACCCACACCCACAGGACATATTGAGACACATGTGTCCATGTAGCCACATGTCCCAATACAAATGAATGGGACACGGATATGGGGATGCACACAACACCTGTGCCTCCCTATGCCAGTAAAAGATGGCCCTGCGTGGGAGACACATCTGGGCCTTGTGTGAATGGACCCTTGGGCCTTTAGAAAGAGTGGTAAAAACGCATGGCTCCTCTTTTCATTGTTACCACCTCCAAATACTCCCCCTTATACTACAAAGCAGAGGAGGGGGGGATAATATATTCTGTGGCCATGATGCTTTTTGTGCAGCAAAAATTATCCCCGCTGTTATGTTCAGCCACCCCAACTTGCACTTAGGAGAAGGAGGAACATCTGTTTTCCTTCCATTCTGTGACAAATGAAGCCAGAAGCTATGAAGATGTTGTCACTTTCAGCTTTGGTTCTGTATTTACCTGGTTGGTACAAGTCAGGAAAGCAACCGATCAAATATCTGTGTTTGATCAGCTGCCTTGGAGGGCAGAGGAGGATCAGGGGTCTATTAGACCCAGGTCTCTCCATAAAGAGTACCTGTCACTGCCCAAAGGTATCACATGGAATGTTATTAATCCCTTGCGATACCAATAAAGTTTAATGAGGGGAAAAAAAAAAACGAATTCTAGCCCAGTTTCCCATTTGCATACTCAAATTTATAACAGGCTGGAGAATAGTGGATATCACTTAAAGACAAAGCAGCGTTTTTTTTTTCCTAGGCGGGATGGGATCAGGGGGCCCAGTAAGGTAGGCTGTATGGGGCCCCATGATTTTTAACAGCGGCATGTTTATTATACTTTTGATAGCCTGTATAAATTATCATGATATAGCTCATACAGTATGCTAAAAATAAGGCTAAGTAAATGGCAATAATATACATAAACAATACAGTGGTCAGAGATGTGCACGCATTTGAAATTGCATGCACATGATTGCACTTCAATGTGGTATATAAAGTAAAAATACAACCAACACTTTAGATGAAGGAGGAAATTTAATAACTAGCTCCCACCAAACTCTCTGCTTACAGCTTTGAATACAATTAGGAGGCATTCATTTTAGTCACAGGTTCAGCATCTGGTTCATGGGCTTCAATATTGAGTCTCGCATTGCAGATAATATTTTGACCCGAGTGAGTAGATGGTATATTGGAAAGAAATAAAGGAAAAGGATGTGATTGCCTTCAGCTGCATTTCCTTTGCTCTTGAGCTTAGATAAAACCCTGGCTAATGCCTCTATGAGCTGCCAGCTGTTACTGATATGATCCTAGTAAAGCTGTGCCTTGAAATTAACTTATTACTTATTTTCCTCATGTCCACTGCAAGAATGTAGTAGTGCAACAAAATAGTGTGACAGTACTATATTCACTGATGGGCACAGCCTAGCAAGGAGGCCTGTATAGAAAAATTAACACCCAGATTAATGGCAATCTGCCATTTGCCAAAAGGTCTAATGTGTCCAAGATTATAATATATATCTACTTTATATTGTACCTTATGTAACCTGAGGAGATACATATGGTGTGCTTAACTTCATAAAAAAATGACAGAAGCTTGAATGTTGCCTTACAACCTGACAAGCCAGCACCACCACCCAACCTTCTGAATTGCAGGTTGGGTCCTCAAAGTCAAAGGGTTGGAGAACCATTTATGTATTTTACATGTGCATTGAGCTGTTTGCCTGGAGTTTAGACCAAACATCAGCTAGAGCAAATACGGTATATTAATTTAAAATTGCAGTGTTTTCAGGTCTTCAGGTAATCATATGTGTACCATTAGCAGTTGCTGTCTGATAGGAAATAGTAAGGGGTTATTCTAATTGACTGTAAACCTTGCAGCGTATACTTCTGTGTTCTAGCACCAATCTCCCAACATTCTGACTCTTCCAGTTTAGAAATCTCTCTAAATTTGAAGGCTCCTGCAGGGCCGGCCAGCAGCTCCTCTGATTGGCTGAGAGTGGTTAGCTGACACTCTAAGCTATTTAGTGACTCCCATTTATAAAACTGGCTTGAAAAAGAAACTTACCTTTTTCAAGCCAAATTTATGAATGGGAGTCACTGGTTGGCTAAAAGCATCAGCTGACTGCTTTCAGCAAAATCAGAGGCGCCGCTGGGAGATCAACGCCGGAATACAGACTTTGGGGTTAAACCGTTAGCTATTAATATTTGATTATTTATGTTGGAAGGTATCCTACGTGTTGTTACCATGCAATCTTTTACTGTTCTGAATTGTTAATTTATATGTTATTGTTGAATCAAAATTCTTTGGTAAGAATAAAATATTAACTATGCATTGAAAAGTTTGTTTCTCTATCTTATCTTCTTAACATTTGGTAGTCATATCCCAAAAAATTCTAAGAAGTATCTTTTTTTTTTTTATCTCATGGATGAAATTTGAGAAATAATGTATATATCTCACAATCATTCCATAAACACATACACTGCATGTATAATTTGAGGAATTATACTTAAAAAATTGTTTACCATTTGCCATTAAAAAAAATATATATATGTCCCCGGATTTAATGTTAAAAATCTGATCACCTTAGTTTCGTCGGTATTCACACAGGCCTAAGTCTGGGTTCACGCTAGGGTGTCTTCAAAGTCGCCCGATCCTGAAGCCACCTCCTGCAGTGCGACTTATAATAGAAGTCAATGCAAGTCACCCCCAAAGTAGTGCAGGAACCTTTTTCTAAGTCGGAGCGACTTGAGTTGCTCCAATTAAAACAGTTCCATTGCACTGAATGGAGCGCGACTTGTCAGGCGGCTAAGTCACCTGACAAGTTGCCCCAGTGTGAAACGGGACTAAGGACTATTCCCTACTAAGGATGATCGAACTTTTGAAAAGTTCGGTTCGGCCAGAACATCCGAACTTCCTGAAAGTTCGGCCCGGATTTCAGAACCCCATTGAAATCAATGGGACCCGAACTTCGTTAATCAAAAAACACAATTTTTAAGCCCTAAAACCCAATAAATGCCCCTAAAAAGTGCCTAGGGTTCTGGGTCATGCCCCATTAACTATTAATCACACAAAAAAAGTTCTTAAAAATTGTCATTTTTGATAAAAAAGCCAATTATTGAAAAAAAAAAAAAAAAAGAGAGCGATTTTTTGATGTTGACTTTGGATTTAGTATCTGGGGGGTCTAAAATGTGTACATGTGAAGTTTCAGCTCTGTAGCATGTCCAGAACCATGAAAGAAAAAAAAGATAATTTTTCAGTAGAACAGGGATGTGGGACCCTCCTTTAACACCTATATGATCTTTTTTTCTGGTTCTGGACATGCTACAGAGCTGAAACTTCACAGGTACACATTTTAGACCCCCCAGACACAAAATCACACAAAAAAAGTTCTTAAAAATTGTCATTATTGATAAAAAAAGCCAATTATAGAAAAATTAAAAAAAATAAATAAAAAATAGATTTTTTCATTTTTACTTTGGATTTAGTATCTGGGGGGTCTAAACAGTGTACATGTGAAGTTTCAGCTCTGTAGCATGTCCAGAACCATAAAAAAAAGATTGTTTGTATTAGAAAACTTTCAGCACAGGAGGTTGGCTTCGCTGCTGTAACACCTTGCTGGTTTAATAGCAGGCATTTTTTTGGGTTCTTTGCAGTCAGGAAAAACATCTGAACTTGTGTATAGTGGAACAGTGCACAAGTTCTGATGTTTTGCCTGCCTCCAAAAACCCCCAAAAAATGCCAGCAAAAACACACCTGGGCATTTTTTTTTTTTTTTTACGCTAGCGTTTTTTTTGGCATTTTTTGGGGTTCTTTTGAGGCAGGCAAAACATCTGAACTTGTGTATAGTGGTGTATATACACACATACATATATTTATAAACACACCTAGACATATATAGGTGTGATAGTAGCAGAAATATATGCTTGCGCTAATGAAATCATTTACAGTAATATATTTCTGCTACTATCACACCTATATATGGCTAGGTGTCTATATACATATAAGTATGTGTGTATATATACCACTATACACAAGTTCAGATGTTTTTCCTGACTGCAAAGAACCCAACAAAAATGCCTGCTATTAAACCGGCAAGGTGTTACAGCAGCGTAGCCAACCCCCTGAGCTGAAAGTTTTCTAATACAAACAATCTTTTTTTTTATGGTTCTGGACATGCTACAGCGCTGAAACTTCACATGTACACTTTTTAAAAATCAAAAAATCTCTTTTTTTTTTTTTTTTTTTTTTTCAATAATTGGCTTTTTTTTTATCAAAAATGACAATTTTTAAGAACTTTTTTGTGTGATTTTGTGTCTGGGGGGTCTAAAAGGTGTACCTGTGAAGTTTCAGCTCTGTAGCATGTCCAGAACCAGAAAAAAAAGGATTGTATGTATTAGAAAACTTTCAGCTCGGGGTTAGCTTCTCTCCTCGGTTTTCACACCTTGCCGGTTTCAAAGCAGGCATTTTTTTGGGTTCTTTGCAGTCAGGAAAAACATCTGAACTTGTGTATAGTGGTACTGTGCACAAGTTCAGATGTTTTGCCTGCCTCCAAAACCCCCCAAAAAATGCCAGCAAAAACACACCTGGGCATTTTTTTTTTTTTAACGCTAGCGTTTTTTTGGCATTTTTTTGGGTTCTTTTGAGGCAGGCAAAACATCTAAACTTGTGTATAGTGGTATATATACACACATAATTATATGTATATAGACACCTAGCCATATATAGGTGTGATAGTAGCAGAAATATATTACAGTAAATGATTTCATTAGCGCAAGCATTTATTTCTGCTACTATCACACCTATATATGTCTAGGGGTATATATACAGACATATATGTGTATATATACCCCCTATACACATGTTCAGATGTCATGACTGACATCAAACATGTCCTCAAAAAAGCACTGGCAGTGGCAGCCCCTGCAGCATAAAAAATGCTTGGCTGGTGAGAAGCCATATGCCTGTCCCGAAGCAATTCAGAGAAATTATCATTTCTCTATAGCGGTCACCCTGCTATGGAAGGGTTTTGTCACCCTGCCATAGCAGTCACTGCCAGTTAACCCTACACTACACTACGGTCCCCTTACACTTAACACTTTCCCTACAGAAACTAAATTTTTGAAGCTAACTTAAGTGTAAAGGAGCACTCTAACTACACTAGATATCCCTTTCCTCACACTAATAAATAGCTAAATGACACTTTTAAAGTAAAATTAACAGAACTGCTTCCACTCTCTTCCATGTCCAGCATAACAATGCTAGGAATATGGCGGGGGCGATCTTATATACTGGGGGGCGTATTCACTAATGATTGGTCTAGGGACCCCCTAGTCACTCCAATCACATTCCTAGCATTCTCCTGCCCCCTCAATTGGCTTTTGCTAATGGTTCTGGTCCAATCACAGGCTTTTAAAGCCCATTTCCTGAAGCATTGCATTTTGGTCGGTTCTGGTTGCCGAATTCCGAACTTTTTGGGCAAAAAAGTTCTAAATTCGGCCGAACCTCGAACACCCAATGTTCGGGCCGAACCGATGGTGGACCCGAACCGTTCGATCATCCCTATTCCCTACCCCTTTATTGGTTACACAGATCAAGTATTGTATATTTGGAGAGGTTGTTTTTGACACAGACCCTGTACACTCTGTGATTTTGGGACATTTGATGTCAGGTGCACAGGAAGAGTTAGTGATAGATTCTTATTTGCAGGCTGTGCAGTAAGAAGAATTTGTTTAGCTGTCCTTGTAGTGTAAATGTATTACCCTTAGAGCCTCTCCTCCTTCTGGCCAGAAGTGAAATTAACCCTGAATGTCTTTAGCAGTGTTCTACAGATTATAAAAAAAGAAAAAAAGAAAAAAAAAAAGGATTTCTTCTCAGCTAAAACCTGATAAGACAGCTATGATTTTTTTAATTTTGTTTTTTTGCAAAAAAAGAGCTAGAATTTAAAGAAGTTTTTGTTGGGGAAATTATTTTGCTATGGGACCCCAAGACCTGTAGTTACACTCCTGCCGCCATGAAAAAAGAGAAGATATGAAAGCAGTGGGAAAGCAATTAAAAAGTATATAAACCCAAAAAACAAACATTTAACATACTGCTACTTACTTAGGAATGGTAGCTGCATTGGTTTTCTTTATGAGCAAAGCAGAGTTGTATCTTCTGCTGCTGTGTTGCATATACTGACCAATGTGCAGCTGGAAAATACTACCACAATAAAGAGATGCATACAATGTAATATCTGTAAATTCAGTTAGCCTAGAATGGAGTTAGGTGTGTAGGATAATATCTCTATAAACAATGCTGCATTTAAATAGGTTTTAGTAACCCCTTGAAAGGCTTACGTGATTATCAGCAGATGTTATGGGATCCTGCAATGTTTTCCAAATGTCTTTTATAATGCATTTTTTTATGTTCAGTGCCAAAGAATAAATTAAAAAATGTAATCGTATAATTGTAAATTTTTTTTCAACACTAACAGCCAACAGGTGGTCAGCTCTATACAATGCCCATGCTACCTGAGGGCTCTTTCTTACATATCTAGAGCCTAAAATAGTGGAATTAAACAGAGCAAAAAGATATATAGTAAAACTAAAAAAAGATTAAAATTCGTTTATAACTTTTTCACCATTTTCTCCTTTAATCACAAGGTCTTTTTGCACATATAATCATAATAGAATATTGAGATAATTTTTAGTTGAATGAAACACCTGTTAGCCGAATATAGTTTAAAAGCAGGAGTTTATAGGGCCATATAATACATTCAATGGAAACGAATGCCACAAATCCCTGTTATGTTTAATGATTTATTTCTATGATTTGTGCATAGATAAAGCACTTGCTGGGCTACACATTTTCTGAGTTACAAATTCCAGCATCCCCATGCCATGGTATTTTTTTAATCATATGTACACATTGCAAAAGGTTGAGCCACAAATTGAGATTTCAGAAACTTCAAACAGTATCCGCGCCACTCTGAAAGTTTTCTCTGACGACAATATCAAAGTGGAAGACATAGTTTGTACTTTCTTCTCCAATGGTAATTTGCATTGCGAAGGTGCAGTAAAACAGAAAACAGCTTTTAGTTAAAATGTGAAGTACACATGATAGAAACACAGTTGCAAAACCCATAGCCTTCCCTGAGACTTTGTTGCATTCATGTAATGATTATTCACTGCATTATAAAAGGCCTAATGATGCAGCCTTTACCTTAAGGGCCAACACTTATCAGTTTTTGGAATTTTTTCTCTGAATGCATAAGTAACTTGCTTTTCGAGGCGAGAATTTGTAAAATTGCATTATGGTAACACTGACCTAAATGTTAAAGGGTATGTCTAGGTATTACTCAAATGTAACTATAAGCCTTGCCACACCACTGAAGAACATGCTACCTCATTATATTTATTATTTTATCATGTTACTGTAGCAAGAAAAAGCTTGTATTGTTTCCTGATACATCACCAGGCTTGTCAAATTCTTACTAGGCCAGTTGTTTGTAGGTCAGCTCCCTTTGACATCTTCTAAGAGTTCTTTCCTTGCACATCAGTGTGTGCATATTCATGGGAGTCAGAGAAGCAGCATTGTTGGGAAATGATCAGTGTATGCACGTGCATAGGGATAGGAAGGGGGGGGGGGCTGTGTTTGGGATATTTTCAGGAAACACTGTAGCAGCATCAAGAATGATGTCACATCATCATGAATTTATGGGTATAATGGTCTACTTACTGCATTTTGCTGGTGTTTGCTGGTGTTACTGTTATTCCAATTTAGCTGGGTGCCGCTGGCTGTGTTATCTTCTGCAGCTCCCTGTCCTGGGATCTGTGTGAATAGAGGAGCAGGCGGTGTGTTCATCAGCCAGCTCTTATCCCTTGCTTCCTTGCTGTGTGTGAGGAGTGTTGGGCTGTGTATACTTCAGCCAGCCTCTCTCCTCTAGCTTCCCTGCTGCACCGCAGAATGGTTTGTGTGTTTAATCCCTTATTTGCTCCAGTCCTCTCTCCTGGCAACAGGAACCAGATCCAAAAGTTATGATGCAGCTGCTGAGTACTCTGGAACATGTATTTGTTAAACATTTCACAGTACAGCATACGTGAATGGAGGCTATGGGCTATGGACTTTAAATGCCCATAATTGCCTAAAAATACGAGAAGGATAGGGACAGTTTTTCCACCAATTACAAGAAATTGGGGCAGAACAGCATGGAGAGCCAATGAGTGCAGACCTGTTATTGGGGTTTGCGAAGGACACCAGGCAGAAAGTGTAGGGAGACAGGTGAGCAGACCTCAGCTGTGCTTGCCTGTACCAAGGACAGAGCCTGTGAGGACCCAAGCGAGAGACAACACGAGCTCAGGAGAAAAATTGCTGTGAGCGCCCACCTCAGAGAGGACCGAATCGTGTGGAGCCAACTGTACGGACTGAGACTGTAGGGCTGACTGGCCATCAAGCATATGAAACAGGAAAAGCTGCATGCCAAGGTTGGTAATCAGGGCTACAGAGGTTAATCATTTACCACCCACAGTTATTGCAATAGAAACAGATCCCTACCTAACAGCCCATTACCCTTCTTTTATGATGAACAATAAACTGACAGCCAAATGTACACCATTTTACAGAAGGGCCCCAATGTCAGCCGGCTAACCTTAGATGTGAGGTACTTTAGACACTTTAAGGGGTACCCATTTGCCAGTAAAGCATATGACCACCTGCCATTGGGGCTGTATGCGTAGATTGCACCCAGGAACATTGTTCAAGTAGCTATTGCTAAGAATTACAGTAAAGTTTCTTTTATGTCATCAATGCTTTAGGTTGATGCTATTCTTACTAATACTGTGTGGACTAGTATAATTGGGCTTAGCCTTATTTCAGGGTAAGTAATGGCTATAGGTAAGGCTAACCTGCCCATCAGTTTATCTAGCATATTCTGTTGTCCTGTTTATTTCTGTGCATTCCATTTTCTTACACTTCAATAATATGTTCATGTTAAATATTCTCAAGTTTCTGTGTGCTATCAAAGAGCAGTAGAATATTAATGCTTAGACTACACAGGTGTGAGCAGCCTAAAACTTAATACAAGGTGTGTCAATAGGGACCAAGCAGTTTAACCACTTGCAAACTGCCCACCATACATTTACTGCACCAGATCACATACCTAGTATGTGAGCTGAAACTTCCGGGTGTGGGGCACGCTTGCTGCCAGGGACCCGCACCCAATGTGATTATACACAGCGGAAGCCCAGCAGCGGGTACCGTGGACTCATGGACGCCTATTATACAGGACATAGACAGAATGGAAATCTTACTATCAGAGGAGAAGGTATTGATCCTGTATTTTTGCTTAGCAGGAACACGGATATTTTCCTCCCCCACAGTGAGTAAACACAACCTAGGCACACAGTTAACCCTTTAATTGCCCCTGATGTTAACCCCCTCCCAGCCAGTGTCATTAGTACAGTGACCGTGCATATTTTTTTTAGCACTGATCACTGTATTCGTTTCACTGGTTCCCAAAAAGTGTGAAAAGTGTCAGTTAGGTGTCTGATTTGTCTGCCACAATATCGCAGTCATGCTAGAAGTCACTAATCACTGCCATTACTTGTAAAAATAAATAAATAAATAAAACTATCCCATATTTTTTTAGACGCTATAATTTTTGCATAAACCCATCAATATATGCTTATTGGGATTTTTTTTTACCAAAAATATGTAGCAAAATACAAATTGGCCTAAATTTATGAAGAAAATAATTTTTTATATTTTTTTATTGCGTACATTTTATAGCAGAAGGTAAAAAATATTGCTTTTTTTTTTTTTTTTTAAATTGTCGGCCTTCTTTTATTTATAAGACAAAAAATAAAATCTGCAGAGGTGATCAATTAGCACCAAAAGAAAGCTCTATTTGTGGGGACAAAAAGGGAAAAAAATTAATTGGGTACAGTGTTGCACGACAATTGTCAGTTAACCGGTTAATAACCACCCACTGAAGTTATACTGCGGCAGGCCGCCGCTCCCAGGCAAATCGCTGTATATGTACGGCGCTCGCTCTCGGGAGGCTAGGGAGCGTGAATATTTTTCACTGACATTAACTTTACATAATAATAAAATAGAACAGGATAAGTTAATTATTTTACCATTTTTTCATTAATAAGTTTAGCCAGGTGTTATGAAATGGACCTACAATACTGGGTTAAAGAAGAAATCTTAACAATGTTGGTCTTAACAATGTAATTTTGGTTTGGTCTTAACAATGTAATGGAAATGAACATCTTTGCTACACCTTCCTCCGACAATACCCGAAAATCTCCTCTGAGTAAACGACTTGCAGGCACATTTCTTGAGCTATGTCTAGGCAGAGAGAAAGGCCAGACTACACAGATTTTTTTCTTAACCCTCTAAAGCAGATTCGGTAAAATATCATGTAGCCATTCACCTGACCCAAAACTGTGGATTTGGTTGGAACAGGCTCTCATCTCAATTCCTTTACTTGGCTTGGATGGCCCTTAACTTGACTTGCAGACAATCAGAAACCATCCACTTATCATCCCAATTTCAACACCTGTTGTTGGAATTGTCTTTATGGCTAACTCATTTCTCTTCTCACTACATACTGTACAGATAGGTGGGGCACAATTAGAGGCTGCTTTTAGTATCATTCTAGATTTCCTGGGATGTTCTCAACTCTTCACTTATGTACAATCTCTACCTAATGAATGTAAATCAATCAGAAATACTCCCCCCTTTAAACAAATATTCCTAGCCCAATTGTCACTATAACACTCCTTATATTTCCTTTACAATACTCTGTTTGGAGATGATGACCAGAGGAACCTATGTTCATGCTTGGGAATTTGAAAGGTGGGCCTACAGACTACTTTCTCATAGGCTTTGCAAGAGCATATCCTTTTAGCTTGCTAAGCCTTGACTGTCTGTAAATATTAGGAATATAAGCTGCCTACCAGGTGATACAGAACTTCCACCAATCTACACCAAATTTACAAATAAGTTTAACATTTTTGATGCCAATGCAAGGAAGCAGAAGATATTCTTTTCCACATTTTTGGAACCTCCCAAGACTCCAGGACTTTTGTAACATGAAGAAACTGACTATTAAATCAAGTAAGGAGGATTGCCAACCATTAGTGATCCTTCTCCTTGATGCCACGTATTCTCCGCTCCTTTTGCAGGCTTTGAAGAATGAGGGAGCCCATGCACGCAGGTCTGCGGAGGCATGAGAAGCAGACTCCTATGGGTCTCTGGGGATTACAGTATCTGGAACTGCCTCCTCTTAGGCACGTACTACTCCCAAGGGTTCTGGGGATGGAAAATCATCTGTAAAGAATTGATGTACATTTTGCTTATTATTATATTTATTTATTTATATATATATATATATATATATATATATATTCCTGGAGACCCACTTCTCTTTAAACAAGCTGGCTGCATTGGGTGATGATTTAGTGTTAGTTCATTAATAATAAACTAATGGTAATTTGTGCGTTCCCTCTGAGATGCAGCCAGCAATACACTATCTCAAGTGTTAGTACAATCAAAATAAAAGCCAGCACTTCCCGAAATGCCAGAGTAGTAACTATTCAATAAACCTTTTTTACAATCCAATCTAGCCACTGTAGTGTCCATACTTTTCATAGGAAGATTATCGCATGACTGCAGCATGGGACCGTAGACAGAACCCATCAGAAGAAAAAACATATATCTAATATATAAATAAGAAACATAAATAAAAGAGACCAGACTTAGAATATGGCTTGAAAATTGGCCACGGCCCTTTATTGATATAACCATTAAAATTTGTATATATATATTATACATAAATATATATATATTTTATAACATATATAATATTAATAAACTATATTTATATTAACTCAGCATTGATTGCTCAAGTTAATTAACATAAACATACAATATCCACAACCACAATATATATCATCAACTCAGTTATAACCACTCAAGTTGACATCAAAGTATCAAGTACAAAGATATCCAAAAAAGGACCGTGACATAGGGTAAACATAGGGGTGGGGAGGGCGGGACAACTTTCCTCTTCTGTCCCCGCCGTTAGATTAACTGCTGACGCAGTTATTACTTAGATAAGTTCAAACCACAATGCAATAACCGTTATTACAGTTGATTTTAAAGCGGACCAATCAAATTCAAATATGCAAATGAGCATATAATACCAACTTGTTATGTATTGATTGGTCTGTCACAATCCCATAGGTGTTGGTGGAGCAATGAATGCCCCCCCAAACCTTCATGGGACCGTAGACAGAACCCATCAGAAGAAAAAACATATATCTAATATATAAATAAGAAACATAAATAAAAAAAACCAGACTTAGAATATGGCTTGAAAATTGGCCACGGCCCTTTATTGATATAACCATTAAAATTTGTATATATATATTATACATAAATATATATATATTTTATAACATATATAATATTAATAAACTATATTTATATTAACTCAGCATTGATTGCTCAAGTTAATTAACATAAACATACAATATACACCAGCCAGGCTCAAACAACAAGAGCCTGGCACCCCACCAACCTAACCGTGGCCATTTCAATACTATTATGAAGCCTCAAATTAAAAATATCTAAAGCAATATTCGATAAATGAACATCGTCTGGACGATAGAAACCAGGCAAGTAACCTTCTAAGTCAACGTGTCTGTACGAAAAACCATTAATCGAAGGCAAAAATTTTTCCAAATATCTATTAATACGTTTACGGATATTTTTACAAAATTTAAGCTCAGGAATTAAATGCCAACTGAGTCTGGGGACAATTTCCGAAAAAATTAAAACCGAATGTGGAAATAAAGAATGCAGCCTCAAAAATTGCAATCTAAGGGCAGAAATGATATCCAAAGTCGTACGAGACCCAATATCATTACCGCCTAAATGCAAAATAATAATAGAAGGGGATGGCCAATGAGACATTAAAAATGGCAAAGAATCATTCAAATCAACACATAACATGCCCCTCCTATCCAACCACCAAACTTGAAATTCATCCATATCCAGACCAAGGTTCGAACCATAGCATCTCAGAGCTGCCCTACGAGAGGCCCAGAATATGAAGGAATGACCGAGAATCCAAATATGTTTCCGACAACCTGCAAGTTAAATGATAAAATTAGGCCTCACATAACTCCGAAAACAGTTCGAATCCCACCTCCCAATACGTTTAATAATTGGAGCAGGGAAACCCAATAATGCAGCTTCGGTGGCAGCACCGATACGAAAGGAGTGAGATGTAATGCGAAGATGTTGAAGATTCGCATGTGCTAAACAACGTTTCAAAACCGAATTAAATTGGTAAATGGTAAGAGGAATACCCGACATATGAAGCAGCAACAAAGAGCCAGCAGGGCGTACTTTTAAATACTCGGACAGAAGAGAAACAATGCAAACCAAAGAACCATGCAAAGGACGAAGCGTGATCCAGCGGCCACGTCCAATTTGATCTGTCTTGCTGCGTTTTAAATAAATCTGTATAAAATCAGGACTAATTTTTAAGTCCGTGAACATTAAACCATAAATACTCGAAGAATTTTTTGGCAAAACTTCAGATATTCGAAAAGCGCCAAAAAAACAAAGGCTAAACGCCACTTTAAATAGCAAAGCCTCAAATGGCGAAAAGCAAACAGAATCTGCAGCCTTGCAAATGGTCAACAATATGGAAGAAGATATGGGAAACCTAGAATCCGGTTTAACAAATTCTCTTCTGTATCCTTTCAACGCCTGTTGGACTGGAAAGAAGGACATACATGAAGGCATACCCGATAATTTAAAGAAAAAAGAAACACCACTAAGCATTTTTTGTATATGTGAATAAGAATATTCCTTAGACATCAAAAAATTAAGAAATTCTAGAACGAGGTCCTCCAAAGAAATCTCCGGATTATTTCCCAGAGAATTTATATAACCGTCCCACATACGCCACGCGGCTAAATAGTGCGCCCACGTGGAGGGGGCTAATGAATTACGAACAGCTTGATGCACCGGAGTCAAAGCAGATCCCACAAATGCTGAGGGCATAAATTGCCGCGAACGTCTGCATATGGAACTAATTCCCGAAACCGGTCTAGCTGTAGGCGAGAGAGAGAGTCAGCGATTAAATTCGACTTACCCGGTATATATTTCGCCTTAATCCAAACATTCAGTTCTAAACACATAAAAACCAATTGACGCAATACAGTTAATACGGGCAAAGATTTTGAAGTTAAACAATTAATGGCATAGACGACACCCATATTATCTGAATGAAACAACAAATTACGATTACGGAAATTAGAACCCCACAACTCCAAGGAAACCAGTAATGGAAAAATTTCCAAGAAAACTATATTCTTAGTTAAACCGGACAACTTCCAAGGTTCAGGCCATAAGCCTACCGACCAGTGGCCTTGCCAGAAAGCCCCATACCCAATGGAACCTGAAGCATCAGTATACAAATCTAAGGCCGACAAGGAGCAAAAAGGCTGTCTCCACAAACAACACCCATTATAATTTTTTAAAAATTTTTTCCATACAAGCAAATCATCACGTAAACTGCGAGTAAGACGAATAAAATGAAAGGGGGATGAAACACCAGCAATAGCTTTATATAAACGTCTCGAAAAAATTCTACCAATGGGAATAACCCGAGACGCGAAGGCCAACAAACCCAAAACTGACTGCAAAGTCCTCAAAGTGACTTTTTGTTTTGACAAGACAAAATCAATTAGAGTATATAGCCTATAAATCTTAGCAGGAGGCAAACGAACCTCCATTGCAGCGGTGTCAATAGTAATGCCCAGAAATTCCAAACACCTAGTAGGAAAAACCAATTTTTCGTGAGCTAAGGGAACTCCAAATTGGCGACATACAACAACAAATTCGGAAAAAATAGATAAACAGTCCAAAGTGCCGGCCTTTCCTACAAAGAGGAAGTCGTCCAAATAATGAACAACATTAAGAGACTTCGTGCGATAACAAACCACCCATTCCAAGAATGAAGAAAACATCTCAAAATATTTGCAGGATAAAGAACAGCCCATTGGGAGGCATTTGTCATAGAAATAAAAACCATCGAATCTAAAACCCAACGAATTGTATGCACTAGGGTGAATGGGAAGTAGCCTAAAAGCTGATTTAACATCAGCTTTAGCCAATAGGACTGAGTCACCAACATTGCGAATTATGCGCAAGGCATCGTCAAAAGAAGCATAGGAAACAGCACAAATGTCATGATCCAACTCGTCATTCAACGATAAGCCTTTAGGAAATGACAAGTGGTGTATAAGACGAAAAGAGCCTTGTTCTTTCTTTGGAATAATTCCCAATGGTGAAACCCGAAAATCAACAAAAGGAGGCGCAACAAAAGGGCCTGCAATTCTGCCATCACGAAGCTCTTTTAAAATTTTTTCAGCAACTATAGCTTCATTTCTGGACACAAGGGTTAACATCTCGGAGAGGAGAGAGATAAAGGGAGGCGGGGTTGCAGCGTGCTCGCGCCCTCCGTAGAAGCCAGTGTTATGGCGAAACATGTCAGGGCGTGAGCACGCGGACACCCCGACAACATCATTCAGAGCTGTAAGAGCCGCATCCCCATATCCTTGCCTGTTGTGAGCTGACATCTGTGACTGATCCAGCATAACAGAGGAGCGGGAGCGGAGCGGTGAGGTCTCGATCAGCATATGGTTCTAGCATATTGAAAGCCTTTTTACATATTGTTTGCTGTGAGTGCATTGATTGAGGGATGGGGCGGGCGTTTTAATAAAACTGTGTTGATATACTGCCCTATGAGCCTCTCTCTTGCTTACATTTACTGCCGGTGCACTGGAGTATGTGGATCTCTTGGTATAAGGTGTTCAGATTGGGGAGATTCTGTGCCTAAACGATCGTGGAGTGGTCTGCATTTGGTGTGATCGGTGGATATTCAAAGGCTCTATTACAATGATTTCTGGTGAGTGAGCAATACCTAGGGGGGTCACGTGGTGTGGTGGAAGTTATCCTTTGATCTTCATCCGTGGATTCACTCTCCTGAGGACTTTTTTGACTCATTCACATATGTGGACTTTTAAACAGGGTCTTTAGCGCTGCTTATGTGTTGAACCTTTCTTATTCACTGACTTCTGAGAGAATTAACACATGTTTTTTTGATTATGTTTGTATTTTAAGGCAGCAGCTATATGTCAAGGTAGCATATATCTGGCATATTTATTTTATTTTTTCCTGAAGCGCGGGGTGATTGTGATAATATTTGTAGGTACTATTATTGTCTCAATCTTTGTTTAATCATTTCTGGACACCGACTTCAAATTATCATGCACTACACATCCTGAACCTGTAAAGGAAGGCAGTAGAAAACCCACAGAGAAACCATCAAATAGGATGTGAGCTATCATTCGGTTTGGCCACAATTGAAGCCACGGTTGCATTTCTGCTACCCTCACCGGTGTGACCACTTTTACGAAAAATATCAGGCTGAGGATTGGAAGAGTGAGATGCCAGCTTCTTAAAACATCTCGAGGCAGAATGAGCGCCCGCGCAGAAAGAACACTCATGTTTATATCTACATGTGCCCGGCCACTTGCATTGGCCTTCATTAAAGCTAAAGCACAAACCTTTTTTAAAAGGAGCAGACGGGGTAACGGACATTGGCTTTACAAAAGAACGCTGAGGTAAAAGAAGGTTCAGCCAAAGCCCAACGTCTTTTGTCCCCCAACGCATAGATTTATGTATAGCAAGTTTTTGACGAAAAGATTCGTCATAAAAAAACCAGGCAAGCCCATTAAAATTTTTATAGGCTTCTAGAACTATTTCAACATGCTGAAACAAACCACTACAACATTCAGGATGTTTTTCCCCCATCACACTGGCGTAGATACAGAAACCTTGAAGCCAATTATTAAAAGATCTGGCCGGTGTTCTGCGCTCATCAGATTTCTCATTATCTTTTTTATCAAAACGGTTATCTTTAGAAGAAGGCAGTAAAGACAATATATCCACAAATTCTCCTTTCCAGATCTTTTCTTTCAATACTAAATTCAAATGGTAGCCTAACGGCGAAAGTTCGCACGTCATAGCCTCCTTGTAACAGGTTTCCGGTACAGAAGAAGAGGATACCGGCAGAGGCACTTGTAAAGTGGAGACAGGTACAGATGTAGATAAAGGTAAATCAGAAACAGCACCGACATGATCAATCCAAACAGGTGCAACAGAATTAACAGGTGATTTTTGTACATTAACAACCTGATTCACCAGTACATTAAATGACCTTGCCAAATCTAACAACATTTGTAAATTATCAGACTCACCACTTGTCACAGGAGCTGACACATCTTCTGGCAATTCTTGGGCATGTAGTACCTCATTTACACCAGAAGGTGGCTCCAAAGCAGCATCCTGTAAAGGATCAGAAGAAATAGGGGAGGGGGAGACATGAACCTCAGGAGGAGGACAAACAAAATGCACATTTTTAATAACAGGACGTCTGTCCACAGAACGCCCGCTCCTGCCCTATTTTGAAGCGGCGGAGCTGCGAGGCGGTGATGGGGAACCAAATCTCTTAGGCCTTCTTACAGGCCTGTTGTCCCGGCCGGAGCTGTGTGTTGCGCAGTCGCCGGGTGGGGGGGCGGCAAAGGAGCAGGCAAAGGACGATCTTCCTGAGAGGCAGAAGGCGGAGACCGGGAGGGGCGGGCAGAGGAAGGAAGGTGGCGACTAGCAACTCGATTCCCAGGAAGGGAAGGAAGTCCAGCACGGGGCCCAGCAGAGGAGGAGGGGGCCGCAAACATCCCGGCGTCATCACCTGAAGGGACAGGGCAGTCCGGCATGGCGAGACAGCGGCGGATCCAGGCTTCACCTTCGGCGGAGCTCGCCCTCTCCAGGACCGATTGGAGCAAGGACTGCATCTTGTGAAGGTCGGTAACCGGGTGAAGTGCAGGCAGAGGCAGGGGGGGGTCGCAGGCAGTGAATGATCCACGGAGCTCCGTTCAGGCACAGAGGATGGAACAGAGAAAGTACAAGCAGAGCAGGGACAAGAATGGAGAATCTGCAGAGGACAGGAACAGAGGACGGAGTAAAAAGGCAGCTCCTCAGGCAATACAAGGCAGGGAGAAACAGACAGGACAACTTTCCTCTTCTGTCCCCGCCGTTAGATTAACTGCTGACGCAGTTATTACTTAGATAAGTTCAAACCACAATGCAATAACCGTTATTACAGTTGATTTTAAAGCGGACCAATCAAATTCAAATATGCAAATGAGCATAAAATACCAACTTGTTATGTATTGATTGGTCTGTCACAATCCCATAGGTGTTGGTGGAGCAATGAATGCCCCCCCAAACCTTCACTCTCTCTCTGTCTCCACTACAATAACAGAGTACAGATATATTATCTTACTGTGTTTTCAACTATGCAGCTGGAAGATGTAATCCAAAAACAATTGCCCTCTTAATAGTACAAATACATAAACATCTCTATAAATATACTGTATATACATACACAGTACTGTGTAAAAGTTTTAGGCAGGTGTGAAAAATGCTGCAAAATAATAATGCTTTCAAAAATATATATTATAATTGTTTACTTTTATCAGTTTACAAAATGCAAACAGAAAAAGAAAAATCTAAATCAAAAACTGTGCAAGTGTACCTTGAATAATTGATGCTGTTTTGGAGGCAAAGGGTAGTCACACCAAATGCTGATTTGATTTGGATTTCTCTTCTGTTCATTTTGTTAATTGATAAAAAAACGAATGACACTTTTCTTTATTTACAACATTTCTTCACACCTGCCTATAACTGTATGGCTACAATATATATGACCTATATATATGATCTATATATATATATGATCTATATATGTATACATATGTATATGTATATATATATATATATATATACACAGTACACACACACACACTATATTGTCAAAAGTATTGGGATGTGTCCCTCTTTCCTCCTCATTTCTCCCTCATTTTGATCTCATCTACATTATATTGTCAAAAGTATTAGGACACCTGCCTTTACACACATATGAACTTTAGTGGCATCCTAGTCTTAGTCCGTAAGGTTCAATATTGAGTTGGCCATCCTTTGCAGCTGTAAAAGCTTCAACTCTTCTGGGAAGGCTATCAACAAGGCTTAGGAGTGTGTCCATGGGAATTTTTGACAATTCTTCCAGAAGCGCATTTGTGAGGTCAGGTACTGATGTTGGATGAGAAGGTCTGGCTCGCAGTCTCCACTCAAATTCATTCCAAAAGTGTTCTATCGGGTTGAGGTCAGGAATCTGTACAGATCAGTCAAATTCCTTCATCCCAAGCCCGCACATTCATATCTGTAGCACCCTACAGATAGGTGCTAGGTAAATGTATAGTGGGCCTTGTCTGCCTAACAGCAGGGCTGTGAATTATTCAGCCAGGGTGTCAGGGCTTCCAGATGTGCCTGCTGAGGGGAGAAGTATGGCAAGAGGGAAGACAGTGCAGCGCCTTAAAGTGCAGCAAGACATTTATTGAAGTATGTGCAGCAGTATCACACTCACATTTAGTCGGTGAATAAGATGCAGTTAGTCAATTAATGTTGATCATCAGGAGCATCACTGGAGCGGGTCCTGGTGGTAGAGGCAATGGATCCCGGTGAGAGCGGCAGGGGGGGTTCCTCCGTGTGTGCAGGGACTGCCTCGGTGGTGTCCGTGGGCTCCCTGTCAACTGGTGGAACGCTGGCACTCGTGGGTCCTGGGTTCCTGACGTGACTCCTGGCGGTGATGCGGGACACTACGGCGACGCGTTATCGGAGCATGCGCTCCTTCCTCAGGCCATGGATACGCCATGTTGGGACAGGGCATTTATGCAGTGATAAGGACAGTGGCTCAGGGGAGGCAAAAGACATGGCATGAAAGTCTGCAATAGGTAGAATGTCGGTGTTTGGCCACTAGGTGGGGTGTGTGGGTACACAAACTGATGTGGTTAACTCCCTCTTGTCTCCCCCCAGAGATCTCTTCTGTCTCTTCCGCCGGCAGCCGCTACAGTGGACAGCTACCCCCTGAAATGTTTGGGGTCCCCCTACCCCTGGTGTCTCCCTTCCCCCTTCCCCCCTCCCCCGGGTCCCCAGGACCAGACTTTTTTGAGACCTCTTCTTGTGCCAATTCACCACTAAACAAAGGGGAGAAGTATCCCCACTGGCTCCTGTGAGAGGCTTCTCATAGGGCAGTGTGGGAAGCCCAATTAGGGGACACATCCAGGCTTGTAACTACCCCAGAAGGCAGATTATGCTGCAAAGGATTCTGGGAGTGGGTATAAGTTTGGGGGAAGTGGGTGACAGGATGTCTTTGATGGGAGCAGAGTCCCAGGAGGGAGAGTACGGCTGTCTCTCCTCCTGTCTGAGGAAGCGGATGTCTCGGGGTGTCGTCTGAGAATCCAGAGAGTGTTGAGCTGAGCTGAGGGGATCTGGTGTGCCGAGTGCCTGTGGAGCGATAGAGGGGTCCAGTCCCAGGAAAACCTACACAGGTCGTGAGTACTGCGGATTGCCCCTGGGGGTCTGCCAGAGTCAGAGGGGACCACTCCGGAAGAGGTTCTGGCATCCAGTGCCAACTAGCTTAAAGGGGGTACCTAGATTGAGGACCCTGAAGTTACAGAGGGGGGTACATAGTCAGTGAACCACGAAGAGTTCAAGGTTAAAGGGGGCACCTGCATATGGGCCCTGAATTGGACAGAGTGTGACAGTTAAGAGTTGCAGCTTTACAGAAATCTACAGTGTACTACCCCAAGCCAGTGCAAGGCGGGAGGGGAGTATTCAGTGACTTTGCAGTGCGGCAGTGTCAGTAATTCTACAATTGACAGTCTTTGATCTTCTGGATTTATTGTCGAGGATCCAACACTTCTATCAAGCTACAGTGTGTTCTAAGTGTTAGTGAGCGTTGGCTGGTGTCGGCTGGTGTCAAGGAAGCACCAACGGGCATTTTTCTAGGATTAAGTCCCAAGTATAATTAGTTAAAGCCTAAAGGAGTATCCCACTCATTCCCTTCTCCCATCCCCCTTTCTACAATAAAAACCACAAAACCAAGATACCGGAGTCGTCCATGTCTCAGTTCTCACACTTCTCACACTTCTAAAACTTGTTGACAGCCTTCCCAGAAGCTGTTATAGCTGCAAAGGATGGGCCAACTGAATATTGAAACCTATGGACTAAGACTGGGATGCAAGTTCATGTGTGTGTAAAGGCAGGTGTCCCAGTACTTTTGACAATATAGTGTGTGTGTGTGTGTGTGTATTTATGTATGTATTTATGTATGTATATATAAATATATATATGTAGCCCTACTCCCAAGGGAGCCGCTGAGCGTGTTTCTGTCTAGTCACTGCAATGTGACTAGACAGAAACATTGGCTCTCTATCAAAAACGACAATTTTTAAGAACTTTTTTTGTGTGAATAAGTCCCTGGGGCGTGACCCAGAACCCTAGGCACTTTTTAGGTGCATTTATTGGGTTTTAGGGCTTCAATATGGTGTTTTTTGATTCCATATATATATATATATATATACACACATATAATTATATATATATCTCTATCAAAAATGACAATTTTGAAGAACTTTTTTTTGTGTGTTTATTAGTCCCTGGGGCATGACCCAGAACCCTAGGCACTTTATATGGGCATTTATTGGGTTTTAGGGCTTCAAAATTGTGTTTTTTTATTCCATTTATATATATATATATATATATATATATATATATATGTGTATATATATATATATATATATATATATATATATATATAGATACACACACATATATATATATATATATATATATATATATATATATATATATATATATATATATATATATATATATATATATATATATATATACATATATATACACATACATATATATATATATATATATATATATATATATACACACACACATATATATATATATATATATATATATATATATATATATATATATATATATATATACACCTATACAGAAGTTCAGATGTCATGCCTGCCTCCAAAGATGCCCAAAAAACGCCCAATAAACACCTGAAACAAGAATGCCCAAATTCTAAGAAAAATTATCTTTTTTTTCTGGTTCTGGACATGCTACTGAGCTGAAACTTCACAGGTACACTTTTTAGACCCCCCAGACACTAAATCCAAAGAAATCTCATTTTTTTTCCAATAATTTTTTCAATAATTGGCTCTCTATCAAAAACGACATTTTTTAAGAACTTTTTTTTGTATGATTAATAGTCCCTGGGGCATGACCCAGAACCCTATGCACTTTTTAGGGGCATTTATTGGGTTTTAGGGCTTCAAAATGGTGTTTTTTGATTCCAGAAGTTCGGGTCCCATTGATTTCAATGGGGTTCTGGAATCCGAACCAAACTTTCGGGAAATTCGGGTGTTCTGGCCGAACCGAACTTTTCAAAAGTTCGATCATCCCGAATCTCCACTAGTCTCCCAGGGATCACACCATCCGGCCTCTTACTGCAATATGTCACTGGTAACCACTTGGTGGGCATTTATCAATATTGCTTTAACCACTTCCCCCCCACAGCTTCCCGGTAGTTTTCCCTACTTACCGGAGCCATTGGTAGCGGGAAAAACTATCCGGTCCTTTCCACTCCTATGCAGGAAGTCGAGTGATGGCAAAATGGCCCCCACTCAACCCTTTGGCCTTGGAGGAGAGGAGCAACGTCATACATCACTTCCTCCCAACAGCTTTAAAGTGCCTATTTTATTTCATCATGAAAAAAAAATTAATTTTTTTTTCTTTTGCTTTTGAGCGCTACTGTAGTGCTTTTTGCGGTGCTTTGCATGTTTTTTTTTTTTTTTTTTACTGCAATTGTGCCGCGATTGCACTGAATTTACATTTTTTATGTTTTTTCTTTTTGGGTTTGGAAAATGTGTTGTTGGGCAGATTTAAAAATGCGAAATCGCTGTAAAATTGCAGTAAAAATGCAATACTTGCGTTTTGGATGCGGGTTCATTGAAGTCTATTACATGTAAAACACTGCATTTTGCGGGAAAAAAAAATCCCCGACCTTTTCCAAAAACGCAGAGGCACAAAAATGCATTGATGTGAATGTGTTCCATAGAACCCATGTTAAAAAAGGAAATGTATTTCAGCAAAAAGCATGAAAAAAGGCATTAGTGTGAATGGAGCCCTCTACCAAGGCTCAGGAAATCCCACACAGCAGTCTTCTCAATCTTATTCTATCATAAGGGTTAAAAACTATAGCAAAAACCAGATACATCTTCTTGTGAATATGTATTAGTTTAAACATTATCATACTATGCAGCAATGTCTCACAGCCTGAATGCAAGAGATCTCAGGAATATGACTCCTTTTTCCTCTATAGTAGAAACAGGAAAATCCTTATATCAGAACGCAGGTGAATCTGTGATATGTCTCTGTCCACCATGGGCAGTGTGAAGAGGTATATTGGCAGTTTGGAAAGCGCTGGATTTTCTTTATATTTTTTGTTCGTTTTTTATTGTTTAGATAGCAACCAACCTCTGAGTGACACTCCTAATTGTATCTTGTGATCAGTCCATTAAAGCGGTTGTATCTCGCTGGACGTTTTTTTTTTCCTCCTGCAAGGTAAAGTCATAATGTACTAGTATGCATTTCATACTAGCACATTATGTGAAACTTACCTTAAAACAAAGCTGTTCCAGGGCCGAGATGTCAGCGCTGCAGCCACTTCCATCGTCACCCACCTTGCTTCTGGGTTCACGGGCTCCGTGACTGGCCAGAGCCACGATGACATCACTCCCGCGCATTTTCACGGCACAGGGCTCGGAGTAGTAGCTGTTCCTTCAGAGCACATGCGCCAGTGATGTCACTGGCTAAATGTAATTTAAATATCTCCTAAATGGTGACCATTTAGGAGATATTTCCACTACCGATTGTTGTTGTTGTTCAGTTGTTTATTCGTGTCCAATTCTTCGTGATCTCATGAACCATAGCGCACCAGACTTTTCTGTCCTCCACTGCCTCCCCGAGCTTGCTTAACTTCATGTTCATTGTTTTGAAGATGCTATCTATCCATCCTGTTTTCTGTCATCCTCTCCTCCTTTTTTATTCCATGTTTCCCAGCATCAGCGTCTTTTCCAATGAGTCCTCTCTTCGCGTTAGGTCTCCAAAGTATTTGAGTTTTAGCTTCAGGATCTGTCCTTCCAGTGAATATTCAGGGTTGATTTCATTCAGGGTTGACTGTTTTGATCTTCTTGCTATCCAAGGGACTTTCAAGAGTCTTCTCCAACACTGTAGTTCAAAAGCATCAATTCTTCGCCGTTTAGCCTTCCTTATGGTCAAAGCCTATGGATACTAATGGGAATACCATAACTTTGACTATACGGCACTTTGTTGGTAGGGTGATGTCTCTGTTTTTTATAATGTTGTCTAGGTTTGCCATTTTTCCTCCCAAGAAGCAAGCGTCTCTTAATTCCATGGCTACAGTCACCGTCTGCCGTGATCTTGAAGCATAGGAACATAAAATCTGTCACTGTTTCCATTTCTTCTCCTTCTATTTGCCAAGGAGTGATGGGACTGGTTGCCATGATCTTAGTTTTCCTAATGTTCAATTTCAGACCAGCTTTTGCACTCTCCTCGTTCACCCTTACTTCCTCTTTATCATGTATTATACCCTAGAGGTTTATTTGTATTTTCTATTGGAAGGAAAAAAGGTAAATACATGTTGGTGTGTGGGAATGTTTAGTCATAATTTAAAGTTTTATCACTTTGGAGATCTATTAATTAAAGTTTTTGTTTCTGAAGAATTTTCTTTCACATGGTGTAAAGCAACATTATCAATCCTATATATTTTCTCTCTATTGCACAGAATGTATCCACAACTCAAAGTTATATTGTCCTTGCTTTTATCATCAGCCATTTCAAACGTACAGGCTCCATCTGAGAATATCATGATTTACTGTATGTTGGAAAGGGTTGAGATGATAAAGAGAATAAAGGTTTGAATGGAGAAAATATTTTGTGAGATTTCAAATTCACTACTACAGCCTGCCCAAACATACGCGTTGTTGGCAGCATTAGAAAAAGCCTTAACGAAAACTTTGCTGACAATGCCAGAACCAACCCTAACTAAAACTTTGTTGATGACGACAGAAATAGCCCTGATGCCTGCTGCACCTTGCTTGTTCTGATGTTTTGATGTTTGGGGAACAGATGATGATTCCAGAAAACAAATGATGATTCTTGATGCTTGCCTTGGAACTTGGAGCAGGGCCTTAGACATGACAGCTGGTTCTTCAGAGTTTTTGCCATCACCTTACCTGCATCTGTCCCATATTTTTTCTGTATGAATAAAGTTATGCTATGTAGCACCCTCCTAGGTAGGTGCTAGAGAGAGAAAGTATAGTTTTGAATCCTGTCTGCTTACCAGAGGGATTGCAGGTAAATCTATATTGTTCTCTGCCTACCCGGGAGCAGGATCTGCTAGTGAGGTCTGCTCAATGTGCTCAGGTGCAACTCAGTCTGTATGCAGAGTGTTTCACACTGGTCCAATAGGGAGGCAAATTGGACAGTGGAAGGAAACCTGACAAATGTATGCACAAGCCTTTAATACAGTCCTGATGATTTGGCAGAGGAAAGTGCCTCTGTGCATGCTGGGATACTGTAAAAAAAAAAAAAAGGCCAGGCGCACATTTGCTCGGGGTCTTTCGTCTGGATAGCGGAGTCCCAGAGGGAGAGGGCGGCTGCCCCCTCTTATGTGGAGGTGCTGTGTGGCCTCGGGTGGTTGACCTAAGGGCCTAGTGGGAGCTAGGGGGGAGCTGGGCCCAGAGGTCCTATGGAGCTGACTGAGAGGGGAGACACTGTGGGGATCTGATTCTGCAGTATATTGGGAGTCAGTGGACATGTGTCAGTAAAGGGGATGCTAGTGAGTGTCCTGAAGAGAATGTAGATCACCAAGTATATTGCTGGAGAGAAAAAGAGCAAGGAGACTTAACCCCTTCCATACATGTGACAGTATGGTTTAAGCAGTGACACTGCTTCCACAGGCGACCTGGTTAGGCCAAGTGAGAGATGTCCTTGTCCAGTTGGGGTGTCCCGCTGTTCCCTTCTCCCATCCAGGTTCCACAGTGAATACTAGAAGGCCAACAACCCTGGACTGTTTGTTGGGCAGTGAGTCATTGGGATTAAGGATGGATGTGTGAACTGTACCATAGGTGACTGTGCACTGGTAATCAGAGGGGGCCCAACAAGTCATCACACAGCAAGCCCTATGGGGACAGTGCTACAGCTAACTCAGATGGACCAAAAATAAAAGGAGCTTGCACAAGTGAGGTAAGTTGGTATTTAAGGCCTACAAATGTTCTGTTTGTGTTAATGCTGATATCAAAGCAATGATATCCTCATATCAGATCTTAAAAAAAATTGTATCATTACACTTTTGCCCCTACCTAGGAGGATGAAAAACTTAGAACTGATATCTGCTTAAAGGAAACATTCACTGGTAAAAAGATTTTGACCTTATCGGTTTATTCTGATAGTAAAATATTCTTAAATTAACTTACACTTAACTAAGACTTTAGTGGCTTACACCTGACCTTGTTTTTACTATGGTATGGGCTGTGTGTTCGCGTCGAACATAAGTTGAACACAAAAACAAATGGGGCACTCAGGGGGAGGTTCGCCCATCGTCAAGCACCCCATAATGCACTGCGCTCTTACAGCGCATTGTTTGCTAATGATTGGCCAAAGCATGCACCTGACCTATATACTTTGGCCAATTACAGCACAATGTACTGCGAGAGCCATGACTGGCCAAAGGGGCTAAGTCCACACATCACACTATATAAGGCTGGTGCTTACACAGCAGCTGTGTATAGTGTGTGACAATAGAGATTAGGCAGGTAGTTAGTTAGTGTAGTCATTGTAGTGTACAGCCATACCCTACATTTAAAATGTATGGATATGTTGTAGTCTAAGGTCCCATCTCGGTGCTCCCCAATTTTGGTGTCCCTGTCACTTACGGTTTGGGAGCAGTGCCATGTCAAGCTGACCAAGATTTCCCATAGATGCCAATGTTAAAGACTGGGAGCAGTGCCATGGCAAGCTGACCAAGATTTCCCATATACTCCAATGAGCACTGAAAGTTGAAAATTGGGCTGGGCAGGAAGGGGGTGAAAGTGCATTGTATTTAAGTGGTTAAGGGGAACCCATGACAACATATTTTAAAAAAACGGCATGCCCCCCCACCTTTGGTCTGGTATAGATTTTAAGGGGAACTCCAGGACAAAATGTAAAAAAAAAACAGCGTGGGGTTCCTCCCAAAATTCATACCAGGCCCTTTGGGTCTGGTGTAGATTTGAAGGGGAACTCTAGGCCAAAATGAAAAGAAAAAAAAATGGCGTGTGGTCCCCCCAAGATCCATACCAGATCCTTATCCGAGCATGCAGCCTGGCAGGCCAGGAAAGGTGTGGGGGGGGGAAGAGTAAACAGCCCCCCGTTCTGTACCATACCAGACCTCTTCCCTCCAACATGGGGAGAGTGCTTGGGGTATGGCCTCTTCCCATACCCATTTACTAAAAAAAGTGTAAAAAAGTAAAAACCACAGGAAACAGTTTTTGACAAGTCCTTTATTAAAAAGAAAACAAAATTGTGTCCCTCCATGTAAATCCATCCGTCAATCACAATGCCTGTCGGACCCAAAAAATAGAAACAATTTAAAATGCTTCACCTCCTAAGACATAACGTCAGAAGGGGGCAATGCCATCGGGTGACGTAACCGGGTGGCCCCACCCCTTGCCTATAAAAGAACTGTCAAAGCCGAAGAGCGGGCATACGGCGGGTAGCCTTTTAGAAGGGGAAACATTTTTTGCAATTTTTCTATTTTCTGGGTCGGCGGGCGTCGTGATTGACGATGGATTTACATTGAGGAGCACTTTTTTCTTTTTAATATAAAGGACTTGTCAAAAACTATTTCCTGTGGTTTTTATTTTTTATCTTATTTTATTTTTTTTTTACACTTTTTTGGTGAATGGGTACAGGTACTATGTACCTTATACCCATTCACATGGGGGGGGGGTGGGATCTGGGGCCCCTTTGTTAAAGGGGGCTTCCAGATTCCAATAAGTTCCCACCCGCAGACCCCGACAACCGCAGCCCAGGGTTGTCGGTAAGAGGCCTTTGTCCCCATCAACATAGAGACAAGGTTCATTGGGGGCACCCCAAAGCACCCTCTCCATGTTGAGGGCCAGCGGCTTGGTATGGTTCAGGAGGGGGGGTACTTGCTTGTCCCCCCCTTTTCTGACCTGCCGGGCTGCATGCTCGGATAAGGGTCTGGAATAGATTTTTTTTGGGGGGACCATTTTTTTTCTTTTAATTTTGGCGTAATGTTTTTCATTTTTTTATCTGTATCTCCCGGCAATACATCACAGCTGTGAGCTAGTTTAAATTCCATTTTTTCCTTTAGAAATGTCAGCAGTCTCCATACATCGTACAGATTCGCCACTTTACAGGCACATTAAGGGGATCCCCCAGGCACGACATTTAAAGACATTTTACCACTTGCCGACCGCGATCAGTATATTTACTGTGGTGGCTAGGGAGGATCGAACGGTTCGGGTCGACCATTGGTTTGACCCGAACATTGACTGTTCGAGGTTCGGCCGAATTTAGAACTTTTTGCTGAAAAAGTTCGGAATTCGGGAACCAGAACCGACCAAAATGCAATGGGCCAGGAAATGGGCTTTAACCGCTTGCCGACTGCTCACAGTATATTTACTGCGGCAGTCAGCCCCTCACAGGCAGAGTGACGTAGGTCTACGTCGCTCGCCTGTGGGGCTCTGGGGAGCGAGCGCGCGCCCGCGGAGGCGCGCTCCCGCGCGGTCACGGACCCCCCCGCGCATGTGACCAGCGGACCCGATGTCCGCCGGTCACTCGGCGATCGGCGGGGGAGAGGGAGAATGTCAGGCAGCTTGTGTAAACAAGCCACCTGTCATTCTCCTCGCTGTAAAGACACTGATCACACGGATCTAGTATGTAGATCCGTTGATCAGTGTCCTTACAGCTCAAGCCACAGCCAATCACAGTAGAAAGCACGCCCCTAGGGATACACACAGCCCCTCCCTCCCAAATAAAGTTAATCCCTTTACTACCAGTGTATTTTTACAGTAACAGTGCATATGTATAGCACTGATTACTGTAGAAATGTCACTGGTAACCCCAAAAGTGTCAAAAATGTCAGTCAAGGGTCCGATCTGTCCGCCGCAATGTCGCAGTACCGCAAAAAAAATCGCAGATCGCCGCCATTACACGTTAAAAAAAAACAACAAAAATTACAAAAATCTTTCCCTTTGTTAGTAAACACGATAACTTTTGCGCAAACCAATCAAAATACGCTTTTTGCGATTTTTTTTACCAAACATAGGTAGCATAAAACAAATTGCCCGAAAATGTTAAAAAAATTTTATTTTTACATTTTTTTTGGGGGAATTTCATATAAAAAAATGTGAAAAATATTGTTATTTTTGCAAAATGTACGCTCTTTTTTGTTTATAGCGCAAAAAGTAAAAATCGCACGGGTGATCAAATACCACCAAAAGAAAGCTCTATTTGTGGGGAAAAAAGGACGTCAAATTCGTTTAGGTACAGCGTCGCACAACCGCGCAATTGTCCATTAAAGTCACACAGTGCCGAATCGCAAAATACCCCCTGGTCGTTTAGCAGGAAAATCCTCCGGGCTTAAGTGGTTAAAAGCCTGTGATTGGACCAGAACCATTAGCAAAATGCTAGGAATGCTAGGAATGTGATTGGAGTGACTAGGGGGTCCATAGTCCAATCATTAGTGAATACGCCCCCCAATTTATAAGATAGCCCCCGCCAAATTCCTAGCATTGTTATACTGGGACATGGAAGAGAGTGGAAGCAGTTCTGTTAATTTTACTTTAAAAGTGTCATTTAGCATTTATTAGTGTGAGGAAAGGGATATCTAGTGTAGTTAGGGTGCTCTTTTACACTTTAGTTAGATGCAAAAATGTAGTTTCTGTAGGGAAAGTGTGAAGTATCAGGGTGACCGTAATGTAGTGTAGGGTGAACTGACAGTGACTGCTATGGCAGGGTGACCAAACCCTTCCATATCAGGGTGACCGCTATAGAGAAAAGCTAGTTTCTCTGAAGTCACTTTCGCTGCAGTAATATGGCTTCTCCCCTGTCAGCTTGCTTTTTGGCTGCAGGCGTCTATAGTGATTTTTTGAGCACATGTTTGGAGTCAGGCATGACATCTGAACATGTGTATAGGGTGTATATATATACACACCCATGTATGTATATATACACCTGCATATATATAGGTGTGAAAGGAGCAGAAAAAACTACTTGCGCTAATGAAATAATTAACACCAATATAGTTATGCTCCTATCACACCTATATATGTCTAAGTGTATATATACATATTAGTATGTGTGTATATATACCACTATACAGAAGTTCAGATGTTTTGCCTGCCTCCAAAGAACCCCAAAAAATGCCCAAAAAAAACGCTAGCGTAAAAAAAACAAAAAACAAAACGCCCAGGTGTGTTGTTGCAGGCATTTTTTTTGGGTTTTTGGAGGCAGGCAAAACATCTGAACTTGTGTATAGTGGTATATATACACACATACTTATATGTATTTTACACTTAGACATATATAGGTGTTATAGGAGCGTAACCATATTAGTGTAAATGATTTCATTAGCGCAAGCATATATTTCTGCTACTATCACACCTATATACTGTATGTCTAGGTGTATATATACATATAAGTATGTGTGTATATATACCCGTATACACAAGTTCAGATGTTTTGCCTGCCTCCAAAGAACCCAAAAAAATGGCCAAAAGACCGCTAGCGCCAAAAAAAAAACGCCTAGGTGTGTTGTTGCAGGCATTTTTTGGGGGTTTTTGGAGGCAGGCAAAACATCTGAACTTGTGTATATGGGTATATATACACACATAATTATATGTATATACAAACCTAGACATATATAGGTGTGATAGTAGCAGAAATATATGCTTGCGCTAATGAAATCATTTACACTAATATGGTTATGCTCTTATAACACCTATATGTCTAAGTGTAAAATACATATAAGTATGTGTGTATATATACCACTATACACAAGTTCAGATGTTTTGCCTGCCTCCAAAAACCCCCAAAAAATTCCTGCAACAACACACCTGGGCGTTTTTTTTTTTTTGGCGCTAGCGTTTTTTTGGGCATTTTTTTGGGTTCTTTGGAGGCAGGCAAAACATCTGAACTTGTGTATACGGGTATATATACACACATACTTATATGTATATATACACCTAGACATATATAGGTGTGATAGTAGCAGAAATATATATGCTTGCGCTAATGAAATAATTTACACTAATATGGTTACGCTCCTATAACACCTATATATGTCTAAGTGTAAAATACATATAAGTATGTGTGTATATATACCACTATACACAAGTTCAGATGTTTTGCCTGCCTCCAAAAACCCACAAAAAATGCCTGCAACAACACATCTGGGCGTTTTTTTTTTTGACGCTAGCGGTTTTTTGGGCATTTTTTTGGGTTCTTTGGAGGCAGGCAAAACATCTGAATTTGTGTATAGTGGTGTATATATACCACTATACACAAGTTCAGATGGTTTTCCTGCCTCCAAAGAACCCAGAAAATGCCCAAAAAAACGTTTGCTACTAAACCGGCAAGGTGTGAAAAGCGAGAAGCCACTAACCTGTTCTATAAGTGACCTAATACAAACAATCTTTTTTTTTTTTATGGTTCTGGACATGCTACAGAGCTGAAACTTCACAGGTACACTTTTTAGACCCCCCCCCCCCCCCCCAGATACTAAATCCAAAGAATTTTTTTTTTTTTTAATTTTTTCAATAATTGGCTCTCTATCAAAAATGACAATTTTTAAGAACTTTTTTTGTGTGATTAATAGTCCCTGGGGTATGACCCAGAACCCTAGGCACTTTTTAGGGGCATTTATTGGGTTTTAGGGCTTCAAAATTGTGTTTTTTGATTACCGAAGTTCGGGTCCCATTGATTTCAATGGGGTTCTGAAATCCGGGCCGAACTTTCGGGAAGTTCGGATGTTCTGGTAGAACCGAACTTTTGAAAAGTTCGATCATCCCTAGTGGTGGCCAGCCCCTCCTGGGCAAAGTGACGTAGGGGTTCGCACTCCCGCACTCCCGCCCCCGCTCGTTCAGTAACATCCCCGTGCGAGTGACCGGCGGCTCCGATGTCCGCCGGCCACTCTCGATCTCCCGCTGGAGAGGGAGAAAGGCAGACGGCTAATGTAAACAAAGCCGTCTGTCATTCTCCCTGGTGTAACTGCAGAGACTATACAATCCTGCTATGTAGGATCGTATGTCTTTGTGGTTACATCACAAGCCACGCCCACCCACAGTTAGAATCACACCCCTAGGGATACATTTAACCCACTGTTTACCAATAAAGTTAACCCCTTCCCTGCCAGTGTCATTTTTACAGTAACACTGCATATTTATAGCACTGATTACTGTAGTAATGTCACTGGTACCCCCAAATGTCAGTCAAGGGTCCGATCTGTCAGCCGCAATGTCGCAGTCCCGCAAAAAAAATCACAGATCACCGATATTACTAGTTAACCACTTGCCGACTGCCGCACGACTATATACGGAGGCAGTCAGCCCCTCACAGGCAAAGTGACGTAGGGGTACATCATTAACCTGCGAGGCTCTAGGGGGCGAGCGCGTGCCGCTGGAGGCGCGCTCCCACCCCCGCTCGTTCGCGGACCGCCCCGCGCGTGTGACCGGTGGACCCGATGTCCGCCGGTCACTCGCGATCGTCGGGTGGAGAGGGAGAAAGGCAGGCGGCTAATGTAAACAAAGCCGCCTGTCATTCTCCCTTGTGTAAGAACAGTATTTCCCTGTTGTTACACAAACAGCCACATCCCATAACAGTTAGAAGCATGCCCCTAGGGACACACGTAACCCCTCCTTCTCCAATAAAGTTAACCCCTTCTCTGCCAGTGTCATTTTTACAGTAACAGTGCATATTTTTAGCACTGATTACTGTAGTAATGTCACTGGTACTCCCAAAAGTGTCAAAAATGTCAGTCAAGGGTCCGATTTATCCACCGCAATGTTGCAGTCCGGCAAAAAAAAATCGCAGATTACCGCCATTACTCGTTAAAAAAAATAAAAATAAAAATGACAAAAATCTTTCCCTTAGTAAACGCAATAACCTTTGTGCAAACCAATCAAAATACGCTTATTGCGATTTTTTTTACCAAACATATGTAGCAGAAAACAAATTGACCTAAAATGTTAAAAAGTTTGATTTTTACATTTTTTGGGGGGGGGGAATTTCATATAAAAAAATGTGAAAAATATTGTTATTTTTGCAAAATTGTCGCTCTTTTTTTGTTTATAGCGCATGATCAAAAGATCGCACAGGGGATCAAATACCACCAAAAGAAAGCTCTGTTTGTTTCATTTGGGTACAGCGTCGCACGACCGCGCAATTGTCCGTTAAAATCAGGCAGTGCCGAATGGCAAAATAGGCCCTGGTCAGGAAGGGGGTAAAATCTTCCGGGGCTTAAGTGGTTAAAAAAAAAACAATAAAAATTACATAAATCTTTCCCGTAGTTAGTAAACGCCATAACTTTTGCGCAAACCAATCAAAATACGCTTATTGCGATTTTTTTCACTAAAAATATGTAGCAAAAAACCAATTGGCCTAAAATGTTAAAAAAATTTAGATTTTTACATTTTTTTTGGGGGGGGGGACTTCCTATAAAAAAATGTGAAAAATATTGTTATTTTTTCAAAATTGTCACTCTCTTTTTGTTTATAGCGCAAAAAGTAAAAATCGCACAGGTGATCAAAAGAAAGCTGTGGGAAAAAAAGGACGTCAATTTCATTTGGGTACAGCGTCGCACGACCGTGCAATTGTCCGTTAAAGTCACGCAGTGCCGAATCTCAAAATAGGCCCTGGTCTTTGAGCAGCCAAATCCTCTGGGGCTTAAGTGGTTAAAGGAATTTTTCATTTTTATTGTTTCACTTATTGTTTCCCTTTAAGCATCATTAAAATCACTGCTCCTTTAAAAAATGATTGTTTTAAAAAAAAATTAGTTGCATTGATACATGTCCCCCACGGAAGTACCCAGGTCTCCATACACTTTTTATGGCAATAACTTGCATATAAGCCTTTAAAATGAGGACTTTTGATTTTTCATGTTCGTGTCCCATTTGACTTTAATAGAGTTTGCATGTTCGCTATAACTTTTTCCCTGTTGGAGATGTTCTGGTGCGAACCAAACAAGGGGGTGTTCGGCCCATCCCTATTTTTAATATGATCAAGCAACTGGTGATCATCCTCCAATATTTTACAGCAGATACATTCTTTACGGGACAGAAGTAGTACATAGAATACCAAGCCAATATTTTTACAGATATATCCATACTTAAAGTGACTGTAAATTATTTGTTTAGTAACAAACATGTTACACTTACCTGCTTTATGCAATTGGTTTTACACAGAGCAGCCCCAATCCTCCTCTTCTCGGTTCCTTCTTCTGCTCTCCTGGCCCCTCCCTCCTGTTGAGTGCCACCACAGCAAGCAGCTTGCTATCGGGGCACCCAAGCTGAGTCACAGCTCACTGTGTCCATTCAGGCATGGAGCCATGACCCGGCCCTGCCCCCTCTCTCTCCCGATTGGCTTAATGGTTTTGATTGACAGCAGCAGGAACCAATCGTGCCACGCTGCTGTCTCAGAAAATGAGGAGAGGAGTCCCAGGCAGCTTAGACACTCCTGCAACATTGCTGGATAAAGACAGGCTCAGACGAGTATTAGGGGGCTGAAGGAGGCTGCTGCACACAGCAGTTTTTTTTTTTATCTTAATGTATAGAATGCATTAAGATAAAAACAACCTTCAATCCCTCTAATACATAATTCCAGTTTTGAACATTTGTATTTAATCTTTTTTTTTTCCTGCAGGACAGGGCTGACTGTTCTGCAACAGAGTAGTAACGTCAAGTCACATCTTTAAACCATTAACTTCCTTTACTGCACCACCAGCTCTACAAAACAGAGGTGCCATCACTTCAGTCCTCTAGAGTCTAGGAGAATAGTGTTATTTTCTCTGTTATAGCAAAGAACGGAACCATGACCTTTATAATGAAACAGGACGAGTGCTTTGCCTTCATTAGGCCACAAAGCATTTTCAGTAACAAAATGATGCAAGAAGATAGTTTCATCATATAAGTTCTTCTACAGAGCTCTATCCTCACGTCATCTCTACAACATAAGAGCACCAACAGCTTTATGATGGTCCAAGATAATTTCATCATTGCAGTTCTTCAAAAGGGCTGCAATTCTATAAGTTATATCACTAATATATACTAATAAAAATACATAATTTTAAGGGATTGTTTTCTGTTTTAAATCATTTAGATGGACATGAGGAGGTCATCAGATCTGGGTGAAATTACCCAGAGATAGCTGTCATAGTTACATAGTGTGGCTGGCTAGTAGTCTGGGTGACAAAAAAAGTCCATCCAGTTCAACTAACAAAAGAAAAAAAAAATCATACAATCTTTTATACACAATCCTATACCCACAGTTTATCCAGCATGATCCAATTTGCTCCAACGGGGGGAAAAATTCCTTCCTGATCCCCCAAAAGATAATCAGATATTCCCTACTACCCATAACTATTAGTATCCAGTTATATTATGTACCTTAAAGGCCCGTACACACGTACCGATCGTCGGCATACAAACGTCGGTGGACGAAGGATCTGCCGATTGTACGCGTGTTAGTATGGTGCCTCCGACAGATGTCTGCGCACAATCCGCGGACAAAAGTCTTTCTTGCAAACATGAAAATTTTTGTATGCCGACACCAGAACGGACGATTGTTCGCCTGTCAGTACACAATTCGGCCGACAGACCGCAGATTTGCAAGACTGGGCATGCTCAGAAAATAGAAAACACAGGGAAAGTTAACCATTACATGACATCACTTCTGCAGTCGGCGGACAAAATTCTTGTGCTGTCCTTGTGCTGTCTTTGCACTTTTCAGCAGACACCGACATCCCGGGGAGAAAAGAGGAACATTTGTATGCCGACCATCGGTACGTGTGTACGGGGCTTTAGGAATGACAACGCTGGCTCAAATCACCATGCATCTGTCCAGTCTCATGCTCTTCAATAACGAGAAGTACCAGATATTTATTGGCATCTGAATGTAACTGCAGGGGAAATGAAGGGAAGGCTGGCATGTGCTACTTGGGCAAAGATATTACAATTAACTTGTTACCTTGTATGGTTAAAGGGAATAATTATTTTATATTATTCTTATGGTCGATTTATATTCTCTTTTTACACTGTTACCCCCCAATTTGTTTTTTTTTTTTTTTTTTACAAGCTATAGTAACTGCATTGAGAAGAAAATAAATTAGAACTAGTCAATTACAAGTTTGTGGGCTTATAGATACAGCTGTGGTGCACAGTAAGACCTTCCACTATCTCCAGCATTCCTACATAATTCTTGCCACACACAGTAGCATATGATTGTAAAACCTTTTTTCACTTTACACCCCTACTTTCTCATCCAATGCTTGTCTTACATGTTTCAAACTGATTCTACAACCCCTTTAGGTTTCTACCTGCAACTTTGAAAGTGTGAGGTTTACCTATACCTACACTATTTTATTGCTTGTAAAACACATGGGTGGCACCTTTTATATTAGTTTCCCTAATGAAGCCAAGTTCATAATGGTGAAACATGTAGGGTTGGCACAGGGTGTTTGTACACTATTTTTGTTTGGACACTTTTGGTCAATAGTTATAAAAAGGGGCTTATATTATTTTAGGTCAGCTAAGAGAGGATTTGGAAATTAAAGGGTGAACAAAAAAAATATATATTTTATTTTAGTGATAGGAAATGCAGATGGTGTGGACAGATAATTGCCCTTTTCATGGAGTAATAAATTACCCTGTGCTTCATCGATTATTGGGGATGATTAAATAGCTAAAATATAAATGGATTTCTAAAGCCAGCGATAGATGGAGCTATTTTCTTTCCTGAACCAATGGTTTGCACTAAAGAAAAATCCTTTATTCCTTTACCAACACAGTCATTATTGGTGGGGGAATCCCTCCCGTGAAGCTATTTTGTTCTCCTGGGGGGGGGGCATACCTGAAAAGGGAACATACAAGGATTATAGCTATTGGTTATAACCGCTGGCAAAAACCACATGAAAAATTCCAACAGGCTGGTTGTTTTCAAGTTGATCAATCGATCAACTTGAGTACAATCAGCCTGCCCACATGTGGTTCAAATCTTGGCTGGTCCTGACAGAACCAGATGAGATACAAACCCATGGCATCTATGGTCTCATTTTAAATAAGAGCTCTGAGAAAAGAAAAACATGCTGTGTTTTTTGTCTAGTGGGGCAAGGTGTGGATATTGACAAAGTGCTTTGTTGCCTGTTCCAAAATATTACATAAATCCATACATAGTACAGAAGTTGTAAAATCAAACTGTAATGTATGTGGGCAGCTTCAGAAATCAGCTGCCTTCTATTGCCATATAGTAATTTTGGACTAAGCTAAACCTAAGACTAAATCTAAAAGCTGTTCTGCAATGACGGTCCATGTTCAGGTTCTTCACTTCTTGTTGTAGGTGCCCCTTGTCACCCTGCCTTACAGGTTTCCTCTGTAGAATAAAATTATTATTTTCAACATACATTCCACAATCTGGAAACCTGCCTAGAAAAATGCCTTATTAGCATCACTGAGATGCAGCAAAGGATGAAAAAGTTTCAAATAAGTATTTTATTTTATTAAAATGACAATTGATTTTTATAAGCGGTGCTATTAATTGAAGCTGGACTTTTAGTTTGCCCTTAATAATACTCTGTATGGTATGTTGCTTCCCTACAGACTCCTGTTCTGTCCCTTGTTTCCTTCTCCCCTTTTTTTCCCATTTACTGATTGTTCTTAGTTAGATTCCTGTTATACCAATATGTATTTTTTTTAAACAGGGAAGCTAAATTAACTATGACATTTGTGTTTGAGCATGTTTATATATTTCATTTCAATGAGAATATTTTGAATATTAAGATATAGAATTTAATTTATTTTGCATATTATTCATTTTACATGGCATTTATATTTATAGACATGGGTACAAGACAACAAAACAACTTCGAAAGTTTTAGTAACAGATAGATTAGAAAGACAAATTCCCTTGTTCTTATTTTTTTTCCTCCAAACTCCCGCAGTTTTCTTATCATTTTGCAAACTGAACGGAGAAAAAAAAAAAAAACGCAATTTAACATTTCAAGTAAAACCAGAAGCAAAGAAAAGGTTTCTGAGTGCACCATAAATCTCAGTATCCACAATGAATTGTGATGGTATTGATAAGAAAACTCATTCCAATTTATCTGCAGCAGGAACACAGTGATAATAACTTCAAGTTGGAAAATATACTGGTAATACATGGATTTTAATGTTGTTGTTTCGCAGGCCATGCAATTTAAGACTTTCTAATTTTTCATGGTGATATTAATGGGCAGTTTCAATGTATTTTGCTGTTTTTTTTGTATTAAGTCCACTGTGTCCTTTGTTGTTGGGGCATTATAATGAATCTTTGAGCAGCGCAATATTTCACCTACCATATCTGTCTAAAAGAAAATATTCAATTAGATCCTGCTGCAGCAAACCATATTCTGTGCCGCAATCGCTAACATCTATGTTTGCAATAGACACATTATTTAACCTATATGTTTTATTCCTTTAGCAGAGGTTGGGGATAGGAAACAAAACTAAAGCAAATGCATGAACCTTTTCCACACACAGGATGGGTCTTTTTTGTGTGTTAGATAGTGGGAAAGGGTTAAAAACCCTTGTCAGCCTATATTTTGCTGACTGTTTAGCATTGGGAAGATTTCCTTTCACGTCCTGTGTTGGGGACACAATAGGAAGTTAGAGGAAATCTCCCAAGGTGAGTAGACTTCCCATACAAGACAAATGTCCGCAGAACAAGTGCTTCTATTGAAAACATTGCTCTTCTTTTTTTGGTGACAACTCTAAATTTTTCACCTTACTTTCATCTCAGTGACAACAGTTACCAGTACAGATTTACCAAGTGGGGACACAGACAGCAAACTTGTTAGAGGGGCTAAAAAAAAAAAAAAGAAAAAAGAAAAACTTTAATAACTAGTGCAATTAAAGAAGATATATATACCCTAAACTAAATGGCATTTCTTTTGGTAAAGCACAATCTATCATACACAATTGAATGTTTTACATTTAAAATACATAAGCATCCTGAACATAGAGATTTTTCTTGCCATACATAATCTCATAAATCTCTTTCTAGGCTCAACATGTTTTTTTTTTATCCCAAGATATTTTGCACAAAGTCACTACAGTGACTTATTTACCAAGTGCGATCTCTGATCACTCACTCTTGGAACTCACCCTACAGATAGCTAGATCCCCTGAGAATCCGACCTGGTGCATGGGCCCTTACTGGCTGGTGGAACCAATGATGCCCTACAACTGTGGACAAGCTATTTCTAACTATTGGTCAGACAATGCACAGGGTATCTTCGATCTGATTACATTGGATGCCTTTAAGGCGGTGATGTGAGGTGCCTACATGAAGGGAGTGACAACCCTTAACCACTTCTGGACCAGGCCTTTTTCTCAGACTTGTTGTTTACAAGTTAAAATCATTTTTTTTTTTGCTAGAAAATTACTTAGAACCCCCAAATATTATATATATATATATATATATATATATATATATATATATATATATATATATATATTTTTTTTTTTTTTAGCAGAGACCCTAGAGTATAAAATGGAGATCGTTGTAATATTTTTTATCACACCGTATTTGCGCAGCGGTCTTACAAACGCAATTTTGAAAAAAAACACTTTTTTGAATTAAAAAAATAAGAAAACAAGTTAGCCCAATTTTTTTCTATAATATGAAAGATAATGTTTTGCTGAGTAAATATATACCCAACATGTTATGCTTAAAAATTGCACACACGCTCGTGGAATAGCGACAAACATTGGAACTTAAAAATCCCCATAGGCAACATTTTAAAAATTTCTACAGGTTACCAGTTTAGAAGTATAGAGGAGATCTAGAGCTCAAATTATTGCTCTTGCTCTAATGATCACAGCGATATCTCAGATGTGTGGTTTGAACACTGTTTACATATGCATATGCATGATCTAAAGGGGACGGGGCGCTTTCATTTTTTTTTTCTATTTATTCTATCTTTTATTTTTTATTTTTACACAGTTTTTAAACAAAAAAAAATAAATTTGATCACTTTTATTCCTATTACAAGGAATGTAAACATCCTTTGTAATAGAAATAGGCGTGCCAGGACCTCTTTAATGTGAGATCTGGGGTCAAAAAGACCTCAGATCTCACATCTACACTACAAAAGATAAAAAAAGTCATATTTTTTCATGATGAAAAAATGGGCTCTTTAAATCCATTGCTAGTAAGCGACGTATGACATCGCTCCGGTCTTCCAAGGCCTGAGGGGACAGCGGACTGGATAGTTTTCCCTTCTGAAATCCGCCGCTGGGACCACCCCTATGTTAAAGAGGACCGCCCGCAGTTTAAGAAAAAAACGGGGTTATGGCAGTTATCTGCTGCCATAACCCTGGTATTTAATGTCAAAGTACCGGCGTAAAACTGTGGTGGGCGGTCCATAAGTGGTTAAGAAAGTTAATAGAGAACAGATCTCTACTTTAGCAGATAAATTGTAAGAAGCCGAGGAATGCTATAGTTTAAATCTTTCCCCACTTCATTACCATTAGCATATGAGCGGGCCTTGGTAGCCAAAACCCAAAAACAACTGCTATACCAACATCAAAGAATATTTGAATATCTGCCTTCTTAGCCAAACAGATAGCTGAACCTACTACTATTGCTAGAATCTATAACAATTTCACAAACCTCCATTTTTCTCAGGACGAGATCGTAAATTGCAATTTTACTCTAAACTTTATAGATTTCAAGCTCATTATACCTTGCCTGAAATATATGAATAAGTGGACTCTATTCCTTAATGCGCACTGTCACAGACTCAGAGAATTTCCCTCAACGCGCCTATCCCTGTAGACGAGATACACTATATTGCCAAAAGCATTGGGATGCTTGCCTTTACCAACACATGAACTTTAATTGCATCCCAGTCTTAATCTGTAGGGTTCAATATTGAGTTGGCCCACCCTTTGCAGCTTTGACAGCTTTAACTCTTCTGGGAAGGCTGTCCACAAGGTTTAAGAGTGTGTCTATGGGAATGTTTTACCATTCTTCTAGAAGTGCATTTGTAAGGTCAGGCACTGATGTTGGACGAGAAGGTCTGGCTCGCAGTCTCCACTCTAATTCATCCCAAAGGTGTTCTATCGGGTTGAGGTCAGGACTCTGTGCAGGTCAGTCAAGTTCCTCCACCCCAAACTCATTCACCTATGTCTTTATGGACCCTGCTTAGTGTGTCTTAGTGTTTAAATCCTTTATAAACTTATGGGAAGAATTTGGGGTCACAAACCGCTGGCACTTCAGATACCTACAACTGAGACAAGCTGCCTTGGCACAATTTGGTCTTAGAGAAGTACACTTTGGGAACTCTACCCTAGGGGGCATTGGGGGCTGATCTCCTATTTTTATAGTAACCTATTACAGAACAAATCTACCAGTTAACAGGTCCTGAAAGATCAATGGTCATTGGATACCTCAGATCTTTCAGATGAAATTTGAGAGGAGTTCCTTCACACCTTCGTCACCACTGCTATATCAGCTGGAGATAGATTGACTCGTTTACATATTTTTCACAGGATATATTATACTCCACTTCGATTATTTCAGATGCACAAGAGAGAAAGCCCATTATGCCACAAATGTCATAAATACCTAGGAGATCTGCTCCATATGCTCTTGACCTGTGAGAAAATAAGGCCATTCTGGTCCAGTGTGACAAAACATCCACCTTCCCAATGTATGTAAACCAAAATGGTGCTTGGTTTTGGGTACTAGAAGAGATTGATCGAAGCTCCTATCAGAAGCAGTTCCTACAGTTTCGTTTGTTCTATGCTAGGAAAATGGTTGTACTGCAGTGGACACAGTTTACAGTCATGTTACAAGAATGGAGGCATAAATGTGTTTGCGTCTTCTGAGTGGAGAGCATGTCTGAGATCATTCTACCTTTGACTTTTTTTTTTACACAGTGTGTACCTTCTTCTTTAAATAGAAGTCCTATGTCTAGCTTTACAAGTTTGTTGAGTCTTGTTTTATGTTTCCTGTTTTGGGAATGGCAGTATTTTTTAACACCCCATTATCTTGGGAAAGGTATTTAGATCTTCTCTGTCAGATATGCTAATCTTCTGATAATTGAAAAATGTTGTATGCTTCTCAACTATACAATCTGAATTTGTGTGTAGCACCCTCCTAGGTAGGTGCTAGTGAGAGAGTATCGTTTTTGGCTCTTTCTGCCTATCAGAGGAGCAGCAGGCAAATCTATATTGCTTTCTGCCTGCCAGAGAGCAGGATATGTGAGTTAGGACTGCTCAGTGTGCTCAGTATGTGATTCATTGGTTCTAGAGAGTCTTTCACACTGGTCCAATAGGGAGGCATGTTGGACAGTGGAAGGAAACCTGACCAATGGATACATAGGCTTTGATACAGTCCTGGTGATTGGCAGAGACTGGCTATCTCAGTGCATCCTGGGATACTGTATAAAAGCTAGGATCACATGTGATGTGGGGTCTTTGGCTGGTAAGCAGAGTCCCGGAGGGAGGGTGGCGGCTGCCTCCTCCTCTGTAGCAGTGGCACGTGGCATCAGGAGGTTGTCCTGAGGGCCAGAGGAATGGAGCTGAACCCAGAGGTCCAGAAGAGCTGGCTAAGGGGGAGAGAATGGAGACCCTAGAAAAACAGTATCGTGAGTACAGGGGGTCGTGTCTAGGAGCCTGACCTGAGGGGGGCCACCCAGGAGTAGGATAGTTAGAGGACGGGTGTCAGTGGTCAAGAAAGAGGATGTTAGGAGAGTGTCCTGAAGAGAATTTAGTTCATCAAGTCATCTGGATAGAGACTTAATCCAAATTCACCTAGTGGAAGAGTGAATCAGCAGGTGGGCTGCATCATCAGAGGTAGAAGTTCTTCACATTGTGAATAGTTCATTTGGAGTATCCCACTATTCCCTTCTCCCATCCCTATTTAAAATAAAACGCCAAAACCAACTACATAGCCTGGACTGATCATCGACTGAGACAAGAAGTAAAGAGTTAAAGTGTGAAGCCAGTATTGCTACCGGTAACCCATGGGGACCCGGAAGTGTAATATCCAGCAGTCCTCAAGGGGGCAGTGATACATGGGCAATATATACAACTTGTTCCCAATGTAATTTAATTTCTCTGTTGAAAAGTCAATAAAATAGTTAAAAAAAATAAAATAACTAAAATACATGTTTTTATCGATTTCTTAACCTTTCTTGCATCTCCTGTGCTCTTTTTGCAGCTACTCCCTGTCTACAAGCCCTTCAGTTAGGGCTGCATGGCATTTCTCAAAGTGGGTTTCCTGATTATGACAACAATGGAAGCATAATGTATATTGAAATGACCACTTATGCTCTTCATTGGAAGCCTGTGTGATAACACTTGAAAGTGAAGAAAAGAGTTAAAGTTACAAAGTAAGTTAGATTGAAAAAAAGCATAAGTCCATCTACTCTAAGCAATAGAGAAAAGTAAGAACATTCAAGACCTTCGAAATAAAGAATCCTATACCCACAGTTGATCCAGAGGACCTTCCTTTCGGGGTTGCCAAGCTCCCGCAACTTTTTTTTTATTGACAGATCATGGAAAATTTACTTACAGAGCACATTTCTTTACTGACAACCTGAAAAAAATAACAGAACTCCTATCAGAAACTAAAACAATTGATATTCAAACAGTAGAAACACAATCTGTAAACTCTAACAAGACCCATAACAGGTAATTGGTTTACATTTTGAAAGTCAACACATCATAACAAGTTATCAGCCACCCTGCTGGGATACAGTTGGAAAAACAATTCCTACTATGCATGCCAAAGAGAGCAATGGGCATGACCAGGTTGCGTCATTAGTTAGAGTGGCCTAAAAATGGATAAAAAAAAACAGAACTGCTCCCTATCCCTGACCACCTACCTCTAAATGAACATAGTAGCTGCTTGGGTGAGTACACATTGCCATGGCCTTGATGCTTAGCTTCATAGTGCAGCAAATTTAACTCAACATGTCAATTTTGTCAGACAGCATCACCTGTCAAACCTGCCCGTCGACCTCAATGGAGCTGCGCAGCAGCCACAAGCCAAGTGGCTGGCTTGCGGTTGTGACACAGTATTTTAATGCAAAATTCCCATTCGGATGGGGAAAAAAATACATTCAGAAGGCAGCAGTATTGCTTCCTACACTAACAGTGGGAGGGTCTTAAAGAGGCATTACATACCAGGAGTGTGCATTAAGTACAGAGTGCAGGGTTCAAGTGTGAGCTACATATAGAGTGCAGAGTTTAGGTGTGCAGGTTTCAGGGATGCGCTGCATACAGAGTTCAGGGTTTAGGGGTGCCCCCCTTTTCCCCCAAAACTCTCCCTCCCCCAGTATAGCGCTCTACACCTACCCCCCAAATCCCCCTCCCTGACAGTATCTGATAGAGCACTGCGGCTGCAGAAAATCAGGTTACTAAATTCATTTAGCAGTTATACTTTTGGGAAGTACCTAAAACTGTCTTTGGTAGACTGTGTCTTTGATAGACTAGAATGTCTTTGGTAGGCTACAAGTAAATAGCATCTTTTTGGAAAGGACTGGCTAAAAGTAAATAGGGTCCTTGTGGGAAGGACTGACTGGATGAACAGTGGGGCTCTCAACCTCTTTGCTTTTTCTTTCTATTGCTGCAGGTTATAGAGTGTTAAGATTAACTTTGTAATTGCATTTGCTGAAAGCAACGGCTGCCATTAAACCATATTGACTATTTTTGACAAAGCTGTAACATGGTAATGTTTCATATTAAAAATTATCCCCCTCCTAATCCCGGAGAGACATGTAAAGAGTATGTAGCCCGAGTCTGTGGCACGGACTACTACCTAATAACCCCTTTCCTAGACAATTTGGTGGGGTGGAGTTCAGCAATGGGAAGCACTTCTCCATTTCCATGGGAGGGTGAAAACGACTAGTTCCACATGGATATGGTGAGTGGGCTTTGTCTGGGAGACAAACAAGCCTTCCCATGGTAATCAGGTGATCCTCAGTGGGATATGGAGTAGATGAGGCAAGGAGGAGAGAATTGGCTCTTAGTGGCTCCTTTTTGGCGTGAGGTTAGAGGAAAGGGCAACATAACAGTGTAATGTTCTGGTACCTTTGGGTACCCTAATTACTCTTTCATAAGTGTATGCGCCCCACCATTCTCTTTTGGTAAGGTGCGCATACACCTTTAAGACTGATGCTGTCATCACTGAGCGCCGGACTGGATGGCTATTTAGATCGCCGGCTCTCACTCACATGTGTTCGTTCAAACTGCTTTGTGCCTTGATGCTAACCTGTCTTGAAGCTCTCATGCTTGCAAGCATACCTCGCTGTCGGAACCACGCTGCGCTGATCCCTGTATCCCACTACCGGATCATCCGCTCTTGCCGAACCTCTCCTCTGCTACATTGCTATTAGTGATAAGTACCCCACAGGGGAAACCTCTATAACCTTTATACTAAAGCTTACACTATCTAGCTCTGCATACTAAGGACTATTACTACATCTGCATTATCTAAGATTGCTAGCTCTTGAGCCTACTACCACCTGTTCTTGCACTGGGTTGATCTCTCTTGTATGTCCACCTGCTACTCTGTCATCTACTACCATACATGATTGCTAAACCTATCTGCATCCCATCTGCTACTATCTTACTTTCAGGAACATTTCCTTTCAAGTGTCTGTCATCTACCATCTCTACCCAACCTGTCTCTTCAGCCTATCATCACTGTGTTACTATATACATAAGTCACTCTAGGAAACATCTTATTGAGTGTGTGTATTTACTTGCTGAATTGAGATCATCCACACATGATGAGTCATTGAGAGTTGGGAATGGTGTCTCAGCGTTTCTCTACATGACTACTGAAGTGGAATATTTCTGCAGCTGAAAATCCACATCATACGTAAAACGCAGGAGCGTTACAGATTGAACGAACCACAAATGGATTCAGCAGAAATAACCACTCAGATGACACAATTAAGACAGCAAGTAACTGCGTTAATACACGCACTTGCTGAATTAAAAGAAGACAATCAGGCTCTGTCGCAGCAGGTAATTAGACTGACACAACTTACCACTGCTCAGTCCCCTGAACCCAAAATAAATCCTCCTTTGGTATTTACAGGCGATCGCAAAAAATTTCGCGAATTTAAAAACGCATGTGAGTTACTTTTCTTGCTAAAACCCCGTACCTACCTTACTGATCACATTAAGGTTTGTACTATTATTTCTTACCTAACAGGCGATCCTCGGGCCTGGGCAGACTCTCTTTTTGAGAAAAGCGACCAGCTTCTCAACTCCTATGCCTTGTACCTAGCAGAACTCACTAGCCTATATGATGATCCCAATAGGCAGAGTACTGCCGATCTTCAATTAAGATCCTTGAAACAAGGTGGGAGACCTGTAGAAGACTTTGTCGCAGAATTCAAGAGATGGACCCTTGATTCAGAATGGAATGATGCATCTCTGAAATCCCAATTTAGGCTTGGCCTATCAGAGGCCGTTAAAGACGAGCTCGCCCGAGCGGATCTGCCAAAAACCCTGGATGCATTGATACAACTCAGTATCACCATAGATAGAAGACTATGAGAAAGAAAGGCTGAGAAAATGGGAATGCCATTATCCAGTTCTTCTCGGATCTCGGCCGTTGACCCCGTTCCTATGGAGGTAGGAACCATACGCCCACCTCTATCAACTATGGAAAGAGCCAGAAGACGATCTGGTAATCTCTGCTTGTACTGTGCATCCCCGGATCACAAGATAAACGTCTGTCCCCTAGTCTACAAAAGGAAGGGTGAGTGTTCACATGTCCTCCTAGGGGGATTGACAACTTCAATCACTAACCCTTACCTTTCTGTTTGCTTAACATTACAGTGGGACCAGAACAGGATTACTACTAAGGCCATGATTGACACAGGATCTTGTGGAAATTATATTGACATACGTTTTGCTGCTTTAAATAAAGTTCCTATTATTTCTAAACTTAAACCTGTCTCAGTAAGTCTTATTAACGGTGTTCCTTTATCCTCTGGTCCGATCACTAATCAGACACAGGCACTCCTAGTCACTACTAACGGGTCTCATATGGAGACCACTACCTTCGATCTAATACCTTCACCCCACTTTCCCATTGTTTTGGGACTTCCCTGGTTGCACACACATCAACCAACCATAGATTGGAAGGAACGGACCCTGACCTTCCTCTCTTGCTATTGCGAGGGTACGTGTAACCTCCCGTCTTTCGGGAAGATCCTGTCTGTGGTGACAGATGAGATTGCACCACTATGTTATCAGGATCTCTCTGAGGTTTTTCTTGAGAAAAATGCTCAAGCACTACCTCCCCATCGAGACTATGATTGTAGCATTGATCTACTCCCAAATAGCAAATTGCCGTTCGGTCATGTTTATCCTCTTTCACAGGATGAACTTTCCCATCTCAAAGACTATTTGGATGAGAATTTGGAAAAAGGTTTTATTAGACCTTCCACTTCTTCCACAGCAGCAGGACTCTTTTTGTCCGCAATAAGGACTCAAGTCTCAGGCCTATCATCGACTATAGGCAATTGAATGCTATTACAATAAAAGATTGCTATCCTCTACCGCTTATCCCTGAGCTCATTGAGCAGGTGCGTGGAGCTACCTATTTTTCAAAATTGGACCTGAAAGGAGCATACAATCTCATTCGAATCCGTGATGGACACGAGTGGAAGACTGCATTCAGAACCAGATACGGATTGTTCGAATATCTTGTAATGCCATTCGGGCTATGCAACGCCCCTGCAGTCTTTCAACGATTTATAAACGATATTTTCAGAGACTTACTAGATGTCTGTGTTGTGGTATATCTGGACGATATAGTTATATATTCACGATCCCTGTCTGAACCCATAAGACATGTAAGACTAGTATTATCGAGATTGCTTGCACACAACCTTTATGTGAAACTGAAAAAATGCTTGTTTCATAAAGAAGAGGTACTGTTTCTAGGCTACATCATATCCAAAACAGGAATCGAGATGGACATGAGTAAGATATCCTGCATTCAGGATTGGCCTACACCAACCACACGCAAGGCGCTACAGCGATTCCTTGGATTTTCGAATTTCTACAGGAAGTTCATTAGAAACTTCTCTGCCATTGTGAGACCCCTCACACAGCTCACTAGCATTAAAAAACCATTCAAATGGTCAGATGAAGCAAATAAAGCTTTTCACCTGTTAAAGACAAGGTTTACTTCTGCTCCCATACTACGCCATCCAGACCCATCCCTCCAATACATTCTGGAAGTAGATGCGTCAAACATGGCAGTAGGAGCAATACTCTCCCAACGACCAACTCACACTTCACCACTTCATCCAGTCGCCTTTTTTTCTAAACCCCTAAGCAGTCCAGAGATAAATTACCCCGTGGGTGAAAAGGAACTGCTTGCTATAAAATTGGCTCTGGAGAATTGGCGACATCTACTCGAAGGCACCCAATTACCAATACTTATATACACGGACCATAAAAATCTCCAATATCTTCAGACTAACAAAACTCTCTCGCACCGACAGGTACGATGGTCACTATTCTTTCTAAGGTTTAACTTCCTAGTAACCTACACACCTGCAGATAAGAACAAAAAGGCGGATGCACTATCACGACTAACTGAAGAAAACTACTTCGAAATCCCTTCCGTTCCTATAATACCTCACAAACGCATTATTGGAGTTGTCCGTTCCTTGAAGGAAGAGGTTTTGCATGGTATAAGTTTGGATACACCCCCACCACAACTAAATACTGATGCAGAAGGCTTCCTCTACTACAACGACAAACTTTACATACCACCTACCATACGCACCAAGATCTTGGAATTATCGCATGATGTGCCTATGGCAGGACATATGGGTATGACAAAGACTCTTAATCTGATTACCAGGCAATTCTGGTGGCCTGACATGAAAACATCTATACAAAAATTCGTCTCTTCATGCAATGTCTGTGCCAGGTCCAAAATTGACACTACGAGACCATCCGGTCTACTATGCAGTCTACCAATACCCCAAACTCCATGGGAAGTTGTGTCATTGGACTTTATAGTGGAATTGCCTCCTTCCAAAGGATTTAATACCATCTTAGTGTCAGTGGACCATCTGACAAAAATGGCACATTTCATTGCTATTCGCAGACTACCTTCGTCCAAACAAACGGCAGAACTCCTGATGAAACATGTCTTTAAGTTACATGGTATCCCAAAAACTCTTCTGTCTGACCGTGGATCACAATTTATTTCCAAGTTCTGGCAAGAACTATGTCACATACTACGGATCGAGCGGAAGCTCACTTCTCCTTACCATCCGCAGACCAACGGACAGACTGAAAGAGTCAACCAATGCATCGAGCAATATTTACGTTGTTACACTTCTTACCAACAGGATGATTGGGTGGATCTTCTCCCTCTGGCAGAATTTGCCTACAACAACGCAACCCACAGTACGACCAAGCAGAGTCCGTTCTACTTGAACTATGGGTTTCATCCCTCTATTCTTCCACCACGCATCCTTCCTTCAAATAACCCAGTAGCTTCAGACTATCTTACCCAAATAAAGGACTCTCTGGGTTTGCTTAATACTACCATTGCACACGCTCATAGTCAACAAAAGAAGTACTATGATCTTCGCAGAAGACCTTCTCCTCAGTACGCTATCGGGGACCTCGTTTGGCTCTCAACAAAAAATTTAAGACTGAAAATCTCTAGCAAAAAGCTTGGACCTCTGTTCTTGGGACCTTTCCCAATCAAGAAACTTATTGGAACAGCTTACATTGCCAATAGACCTCATGAAGCCCCATGTTCCTGACCAAGCCCCATGTTCCTGACCAAGAAATAAGGCCTACTATCCCACCTCCTCCTCCTGTACAAGTTGAAGGTGGAGAAGAATACGAGATAAAAGAGATTCTGGATTCTCTTATCCACAGAGGAAGACTTCAGTACTTGGTTCGATGGAAGAACTATGGGCCCCAAGACGACACCTGGCTAAACACCTCTGACATACATGCCTCTAGATTAATCCGCAATTTTCATGCGAAGTACCCAGACAAACCAGCTCCAGAGGCCTTCAGGAGCCGGCCTTAAGGGGGGTACTGTAATGTTCTGGTACCTTTGGGTACCCTAATTACTCTTTCATAAGTGTATGCGCCCCACCATTCTCTTTTGGTAAGGTGCGCATACACCTTTAAGACTGATGCTGTCATCACTGAGCGCCGGACTGGATGGCTATTTAGATCGCCGGCTCTCACTCACATGTGTTCGTTCAAACTGCTTTGTGCCTTGATGCTAACCTGTCTTGAAGCTCTCATGCTTGCAAGCATACCTCGCTGTCGGAACCACGCTGCGCTGATCCCTGTATCCCGCTACCGGATCATCCGCTCTTGCCGAACCTCTCCTCTGCTACATTGCTATTAGTGATAAGTACCCCACAGGGGAAACCTCTATAACCTTTATACTAAAGCTTACACTATCTAGCTCTGCATACTAAGGACTATTACTACATCTGCATTATCTAAGATTGCTAGCTCTTGAGCCTACTACCACCTGTTCTTGCACTGGGTTGATCTCTCTTGTATGTCCACCTGCTACTCTGTCATCTACTACCATACATGATTGCTAAACCTATCTGCATCCCATCTGCTACTATCTTACTTTCAGGAACATTTCCTTTCAAGTGTCTGTCATCTACCATCTCTACCCAACCTGTCTCTTCAGCCTATCATCACTGTGTTACTATATACATAAGTCACTCTAGGAAACATCTTATTGAGTGTGTGTATTTACTTGCTGAATTGAGATCATCCACACATGATGAGTCATTGAGAGTTGGGAATGGTGTCTCAGCGTTTCTCTACATGACTACTGAAGTGGAATATTTCTGCAGCTGAAAATCCACATCATACGTAAAACGCAGGAGCGTTACAAACAGATACCAAGAGTAACAATAAGGAAGACGGTAAGACTATAAAGAAGACAGGGAAGATAGTATTGCCTAAAATAAGAAAAGGTATGAAGACTGAAGAGCCGTCCACCTTTACCCCTGAGCAAATACATGCAATAGAGGCAAAAGTAAAGCATCCACCCATAGCGTCTCCAGGTGTCCCTAATGCCCCACCTGCATACTGTCCTCTACATCCTGCTCTCCCAAGAGCAACCACACAAGCCAGAGATGAGGAACTAATACAAATAGCTGCATTAGCTCTGAGACACCAAGCCCAAGCCCCACAAGCTCCAGCCCAAGCCTAAGCTCAGGCACAGGTTCCTTACATCTTCCCCACCGCTAAGTGTGATGAAGGAGTCAGAGCACAGGTGCCTACATCTTCCCCACCGCTAAGTGTGATGAAGGAGTCAGAGGAGGTGAGTAGTGAAGAAACAGTAACCATTCCAAAAGCAGCACTTGATAAACTAGTGGAGGATGCAGAAGCAATAAAGGAACAGGTGAGTGAACCTCAGTCAGGCACCAGTGTTGAAGGTTCCAGATTAGCTAAGTTACAAGCCAAGGAAAGACTTGAACAGCATAAAACTAAGCCAACTAATGTAAAAAAGTCGCTCAGGGAGCTCTGCAGAAGAGGTACAGGCAGTAAAAGGAGCAGCAAAGGGAAAAGATCCGCAGGCTAGTAGACAGTACCCCTACCTGATTATGGGAGATCAAATGATCCTCAAGCCATTCGATTTTGGAGAGGTAACTGACATCATTACAAAGGTGCCAAAACCCCAAGTCAACCCCACTGCTTGTATAAACTTCCTAAAGAGGGCATGCAAAGGTAGACAGTAGACTCAGGAAGATATGAAACTTTTTTTTTTTTGTAAATTCGTTTATTGAAGAAACAGAGAAGGCACATCACAATTCAAACAGAGAAATGCAATGAACGATATCAGGCAAAAGTGAGCAAACAAAACATATGTGATAGTTCAGTACAGAAAACGTGACAATATGCTGAATGTCAGTAAATGACTGGGAGAACAATATGGATATCGCAAGGTAACTCTTTATAAAGAAAGAAGAACACCCCTGAGATCTCGCCATGGAGAGACGTAAAGTGCAAAACAAAGGATAATGGAGTACTGACCACGGTAGAGCCCCCCCCCCCCCCGGCACCCTCCGGCATCTATCACCTGGCCGGTAGCAGGCACGCAAGGGAAGTCCCCCGAGCAGTCATCAGGCACCACAGCGGCCACAGAGGGGAACATTACTTGAACTCTCTTCGGGATAGGTAACGAACAAAGACGTGCAAAGACATGCCTATAGAGGAAATCTAGTAGTATACAGACAGCAAAGTAAAGAGGGAGATCCAATCCGCGACATCCAAGAACACCGCAGACTGGAAGCAGGGAAGAGAAAGAGAGCCAAAGAGGACAGCAAAAGGGAAGTGGAAGTAGGCAGGAAGAGGCAGGAGAGGAAGAGGAGTGGGGGGGGGGGAGGAGCAGTCCGACCCCGTGACAGCAGCACCCTTAGATCAAGAGATCACGATATTCTGCTGTAAACGTGAATTCGTGCCAGTAAAACCAGCGCTTCAGAAATTTCTCTCTGTCACCGTGCTCTGTCGCCATCAGGTCTTCCATCTCATTTATACATTGCATATTACGGAGCCACATGGCTACAGTGGGGGGCTGAGTCTGTTTCCACAAAGGGGGGATGCAACTTTTTGCCGCCGTGAACAGCAACGGCAAGATTGATTTCTTATAAGACGCCCTCGGAAAATCGTGATGGTGAAGAAGGAAGAGGGCCGGATCCAGGGCAAGCGGGTGATCCGTGAACTTTTGAGCTATGCGAAGCACCGAGTCCCAGAAGGATTGGAGCCCTTCGCAGGACCAAAAAACGTGGAGGTAGGAACCCACCTCCTTACCACATCTCCAGCAGGTGTCGGCACAAGCCGGGAACATCCGACGAAGCCTCGTCGGGGTATAATGCCACCGGGTCAAGCATTTGTAGCCCACTTCTTGGTAGCGTGAACAGATCGAGGTTTTGTATGCGAAGAACAAAAGGCGGTCGACGTGATGGTCGGTGAAAGTCAGACCAAGGTCCCGTTCCCAGTGCGCAATATACGGAGGGCGATATGGTGCCTCTGGTGTGACCAAAGCCCTATAAACTAGGGAAATAATATGCCGCAGAGGAGAGGAGTCGGAACAGAGCTCCTCGAAATAGGTGAGACGCCTGGTGAACAAGCGTGCCGGCGGAGGAAGATATGAAACTTTTGATTGATGGGTTGATGGGTTATGACCAGGAAAGTGCCTGGAGATAGGACCAGGTTCCCACCATAAACACTGTACAACCACCAGGTACCACCGCCAGCAATTATCAACTCAACACGGCAGAAGGTCAGATTAAGATGTGGGAGGAATTAGAGAAGAAAAAGAAGCAGGTATTCAGTGACAGGTCCTTTCTTCCCACGGCTGTGGCATGCAAAAAGAAAAGTAAGGGAGAAGTTGTTGAGTTCCTTAAAAGATTTACAAAAGTGTGGAAGGAAGAAGCAGGTTTGTCTACAGAAGGACCAATGGGTAAGTTGTTCATACAGACATTTATTAATGGCTTGAAACATGAGTTTGGACTCATGGTAAAGCAAATGGATTCAGGCTGCCCAAGTCTTGATGTGAAAACCTATACTACTAAGGTTATGGAGAAGAATGCAGCAGGTTGTTTTGACTCAATGGGGGTTACATCCCTACTTTACCAAGAGGGGTCACAGAACTGCAACCCAATGCTTGCCAGGCCCCAGGATAATAACATAAATAGTAAAAGAGGAAGATGGACAGAACCCAGGCAATGAGGTCAGAATAGGGGAGCTAGGCGCAATCATTGTTTCAACTGTGGCCAAGAGGACCACTGGAAGAATCGATTTCCTCACCTACTGAAGACTGTGAACCAACCACAGCTCCAGCAGGCCCGGCAAGCACAGGGTCCCCCTTCCCAAGAAGCTGTGCATTACCCCTTGCCATGGAACCAGCAACAATACCAGGCATGAGGATGCCCAGATGGTAGTATCCCAGCATTCACACTTCTCACTGACAGCTATTCTGAAGCCCCCCTTGTACCACTTATGGTCGATGGAAAGATTCTGCCATTCGTCTTAGACACAGGAGCCACAATAAGTACAATTTCAGGGGACATATATATATATATATAGGAGTGAGAGACAGGATGCTGAACCTTCTATGGGAATAAATGGGATATTGACCAGAACATCTAAAACACAACTCCTCCCAGTTACAGACATAGCAACAGGACAAACACTCATGTACCACTCTTTCCGCATTTTTTCTTCCTGTCCAGTAAATCTTGTAAGTGACTAAAACAAGCAAAAAATATATAAAATATAAATTAGATAAAATGTAAAAGTCCATGCATTCGCCCATAAGTGAGGGATAAAAGTGATATTGGTCCACAAGGGTGCTCTTCAGTGAACTGATTGCCCACAACCACATGCAATGGCCTCTCACCTTAGGGCTGAGATAAACAAGCCCGACTCTCCTTATAGGACCAGGGATAAAAGGCACCGCTCCATAAGGCAGACTCACTCAGATTCCAGTTCTCCTTAGGGCTAGTACTTCCTACTTTGTGATGGTGCATGATGGGAAATGAAGGTTTCTGGCTGGACACGTGATGATACAGGAAGGCAGGCCTTTGTACTACATAGATTGAAGGTAAATTTCAAGAAATTGTACAGAAAGTTGTATCATGCACGGGCAGCCTTAGTCTTGAGATGCATTTTTTGAAATTGGGAAAGCTGACAGAAACAAGGTAAGTGAGAGTTGGGAGGATCACTGGATATCTTCATTTGAGGAACAGTGTTTTTTTCCTGATTTCCCCTGGTACATATGAGGAGTGTTGGTCTTGCCTAGCCCTAAGGAGAACTGGAGTCTGAGTGAGTCTGCCTTATGGAGCGGTGCCTTTTGTCCCTGGTCCTATAAGGAGAGTTGGGCTTGTTTATCTCAACCCTAAGGTGAGAGGCCATTGCATGTGGTGGTGGGCAATCAGTTCACTGAAGAGCACCCTTGTGGACCAATATCACTTTTATCCCTCACTTATGGGCGAATGCATGGACTTTAAATTTTATCTAATTTATATTTTATATATTCTTTGCTTGTTTTAGTCACTTACATCATCTATTGTGACTTATGAGCGCTGCACTATTTCTATTCTGTATTTTTGTGCTGGTTTTGTAATTTTGAACCTGAGTGTACAGCTGCTAGGTTTTCGCTAGTATTTACTGTGCGCTGATATATTTTGTGTTTTATTTTATGTCCAGTAAATCTGTTGGGGAGGAACCTGATAGGGATGCTGGAAATAGAGATGTCTCTCAACAGAGAAGGAGGTGTTTTTATTGAATCACCGCTTTTCAGATTTTGGATGGAGATCCCCAGAGCACAAATCTCCTTGGCCCCAGACCAAGGAACTCTGATTCCTGGGTACTGCTACTCAGATGAGGTCTTGTCCTTATTTCCACCTGACCATCCTTTGTGGGCTAACAGTAGTCTGGATGTAGGATACATATTGTATACACCCTACAAGGCCAGACTGAAACCAGGGGTAGCCCCCATATATCCCAAACAGTACCCATTGTCCAGGAAAAAATAGGAAGCAGAAATCTCCTTGGCCCCAGACCAAGGATCTCTGATTCCTGGGTACTGCTACTCAGATGAGGTCTTGTCCATATTTCCACCTGACCATCCTCTGTGGGCTAACAGTAGTCTGGATGTAGGATACATATTGTATACACACTACAAGGCCAGACTGAAACCAGGGGTAGCCCCCATATATCCCAAACAGTACCCATTGTCCAGGGAAAAAGAGGAAGGAGTAGCCCCCATGGTGGAGCACCTACTTGCTTTATGTTTTCGCGGCCGCCAGTTGACCTGGTGTTGGTTGGCCCAAGGCTATATAGACTCCCCGGCAGTCTACTCATTAGCACTCCAGGCGACATTACGGTGTTGGGCACCTCGCCATGGTTCCATCCTCTTTTAGTACATAGATGACCTACTGTTGGCTTGTCCCACCAGGAACTCTTGTGAAAAAGATTAAATTTCACTGCTTGAACACTTAGCTCGGACAGGTCACAAAGTGTCTAGAAAGATATTGCAGTGGTGTCAGAAAACTGTTAAATATTTGGGTTTCACTCTGTCTCATGGTAAAGGAAGGATCAGTCACAAGTGAGCTGTGGCTCTAGTGGGTCTGCCCTGCTCCTGCTCACAAACAAATAAGGACATGCTAACCTTCTTAGGTATGATTGGTTACTGCCGCCAATGGATACCTGACTGTTCATTCTACAGTATGACAACGTCTTGAGACAAGCAACTCTGCCTGAAAATCCTGATTATGTAAAATGGACTGATAAAATAGTTAATGCTTTTGTGTATCTTAAAACTGCACTGGAAATAGCTCCTGGTTTGGGACTTCCTACATTTTTTGTAAAATGTTTCATTTGTTTGCGAGGGACAACTGTAAAACCATGGCGGGGGTTCTAGCACAGGAGCATGGTGGCAAGCTGAGACCAATAGCCTTCTTTTCAAGAGTAGTTCCAGTCCCGGTACAGGGCATACTGGCGTGTCTGGTCTGAGGGCCCTGGCCTCGTGTGCTATGGCAGTAGATATGGCTACACCTTTTACAATGGGTCACCCTATGGAACTGCACACTACTCATCAGATAATGTTCCTATTGAAGAATCTGCACACATAGCACATGTCTGCTCAGCGGCCCAGTGGATATGAAATTATTCTCCTGAGTAATCCATCCCCGACAGTCAAATACAGCTTTCCTACCTCTGGCCCAGCCCCTGTCTTGAATGCTCTATTAGGGTTAAAATGGGAGGGTGATGAATTACCTTCCCCACATGATTGTGTTGAGATCATCCACCAGTATACCTCCCCAAGGGCAGACATGCTCTCTTCCCCCATGGAGGGAGTGCAGACTGTCTATGTGGATGGCTCCTGCTCTTGCCCGAATGATACCACTTATCATGCTGGCTATGCTGTTGTCCAACTACCTGATATAGTTTTGGAGGCCAAGTCAATCCCTTTTCAGTCTGCACAAGCAGCAGAACTTATTGCATTAACCCGAGTATGACAACTTTTTGAAGGACAAGAAGTATTTATTTACACTTACTCCAAATATGCTTTCAGGGTCGTACATGACCACGGAATGATATGGAAAAAGAGAGGCTTCGTCGCAGCAGACAGGAAGGCCATATCTCACTCATCCCTGGTTGATGACTTGCTGACATCCATTCACTTACCACTAAGAGTAGCTATCATCCATTGCAGAGCACACACTCATGGCATAGATCCAATTGCTAAAGGAAATGCCTTAGCAGATGTGGCTGAAAAAGCAGCTGCCAGTGCTACCCAGGCTCTTGTACATCTCCCTCCCTTAGAGCTCCCTTCTCTACCCTGGGACCAGATACACCAGGATCTCCAGACCTTTGCAACTAGAGAGGACTTGGACTTTTGGGCTTCTCAATGTTTGGAGCTGGACCCTAATACAGAGCTCATCTCCAAAGAGGGAAGACCTGGTATTCCACAAGGAAGTTCATCCTTATTCATTTCACAGGACCATGGAGTGGGACACAGGGGATAGAAGGTCCTGGCAGAACTGATAGCCAATGATTTTTACATCTTGCACCTTTCCTTAATCTGCAAGACATTTGTAGCCCAATGCATTGAATGCATAAGGAACAATCCTAACATTCCCAATAATCCCTCACACGATCATCTGCAATATCCTACCTCACCTTTCACACATCTACAGATTGACTTCTTCCACATGCCCAGGGTAGGTAAAAGACAGGAGTACCTACTTGTAATCGTGGACATGTTTTCTCGCTGGGAAGAGTGCTTTATGACAATGAAGGAAGTTGCTAGAACTGTAGTTAAGCTCTTAACTCAGGAAGTGATCCCAAGGTGGGGATGCCCCGTCCAGATAAATTCTGATAATGGGCCAGCATTCACATCTAAAGTCTGTCAGGAACTTGTGAAGCTACTTCAGATTGAATGGAAGTTTTACAACACATACCATCCCCAGAGTTCAGAGATAGTGGAGGGGATGAACAGGACCATAAAAGACAGACTTAGGAAGGCTACAGGAGGCACTTACCATAAGTGGAAGAATTCATTGCCTGCCATTCTGGCTGAGATTAGAATGACTTCCTCCAAGGCCACTGGTCTCTCCCCTTTTAAAACCCTAATGAGTAGACCATTCCCTACTCCCTGGACTAAGAAACCTCTAGTGATAGAAAGAGGGGATCTGGAGCAAATACAGGAAGAGTATTGTAAAAGTTAAACAGTACGGGGGCATGGCCTGAAGATCCATGTGAGCGGACGTGTTGTAGAGAGGCTCTCCCGGCGGATCTCCGTTTAAGCCATCCTGCGGCCCCAAACTCGAGCGATACCTTCACCCCCGGTCGCCGGTAGTAACCGCCATCTGGCCGTGGTCATGTCTCCACCGAAGCGGCCATCCGAGGCGGCGGCCAAGCTTGAGAAGTTTCGGCGCCAAGAGGGGAGTGGAGCGGCCCAAAATGGCGGACCGTCCCTGCAGGCTCCCGCTGCAGCCGTGCAGGCTGTGGATCAGGCGATTCTCCTGGCTGCCATCACGGACTGTAAGGCGTCCCTGACCGCCAAAATAGAAGAGATAAAGGTGGACATATCATTGCTCAGACAGGACTTTCAGAAATTGCGGGGCAGAATGTCTGAGGCGGAGGGACGGCTATCCAGAGTGGAGGATGATTTACCCCCCATACAGAACGCCGCGGAGCAGGCTGCCAGGGACATACAGTATTTGCTGCATAAACAGGACGACCTGGAGAACAGAGCCAGGCGTAATAGCATTCGCTTTATTGGCCTGCCGGAGGCTGCGGAGGGGTCATCCCCGGCTACGTTCCTGGAAGATCTCCTGGTCAAATCATATGGCAGGGAGGCGTTTTCACAGGCCTTTGTTGTGGAGCGGGCACATCGCATGCCAGCAAAGAAGCCGCCCCCAGGTGCACCACCTCGGGTCTTTATTGCCCGCTTTATGAACTTTCGGGACAGGGATGCGGTGCTCCGGCTTTCCAGGGAGCGAGGGAATATCCCGCTGGACAACCATACCATCATGGCGTTCCCAGACTTCTCGGCGGAAGTCCAGAAACTGGGCGGCCAGTTTGGGAAAGTCAAGAGGCGCCTTCGGACCCGCAACCTCAAGTATGCTATGCTTTATCCAGCCAGGCTGCGAGTAGTTGGAGAGGATAGAGTGCATTTTTTCGAGGATCCTGACGCTGCGATAGCCTGGCTGGATCGTTTGCCATGAGTGGTGAGTCTGCTGCCCCTTCCCTGGCCCTGAGTTCATTGGATGACTGTGCGTACTTCAGCCTGAACTGCCCTGGTGGTTTCCCACTGCTTCCCCCCCTCCATCTCCTGTCCTCCATGCTTTGGACGCTTATGCTGGTGCTACTGTTGATCCCCTGCTCATCCAGGTACTATGGACTATACTCCTCCTGGGGATGCCCGGATACATTTGCCTGCTCCTCTCCCCTCTGCAATTTCCCCCCCCCTTTTTTTTTTCCCCCCTTTTCTTTTTATTATCATCTGTTTGGCCGATACAAACTCTTTCCTATTTTGGCCTTCCGGCCGGGAGGCCTCTGTACCCACCATGGGTACTGTACACCTTGGATACCATGTCTTGTGCTCACTGTTGTGTCCCAGAAATGGGATCCCTCTTCAGAGATTGTTCTCCCTCATAGGTGTGCGGTGTTCTGGTTGGTCCTGGGGGGCTTCGCCTTTTGGTGGAACTGCCCGGGGCGGCTGGTCACTGCTGCCTGTGGACTGTTTGGTTCTGGGATTGATGCTCACACAAGTTGGGGTGTGTGTTGGGCTGGGTGGGGGGTGGGGGTTTATGTTTATTGAGTTTTGCTATGTGTATTGTGTATTGCTATGTATTTGCACTGTTCTATATCTTCACACTGTTTGGCTGGACTCCTGCGTTTCAGACCGTAGGCAGCGGGTGCAATCTAGGCTTGACCCGGGGCTCTGTCGTCATCCTGTGCCGCGACATGTTCTCTCCTCCCTGATGATATGGCGGGGCTGACCTTCCTCACGTGGAACGTGAGAGGCATCCGCGACAAGGTCAAGCGCACCGTTATCCTGTCCTATCTCAAGGATCAGAGGGCGGATGTGATTGCTCTGGTCGAGACGCATGCTGAGGGCAACCTGCTCGGAGCCCTCCGCAGACCGTGGGTCGGCTGGTCTTTTCATGCGTCGCACTCCTCTCACTCGAGGGGTGTGTCGTTGCTGGTCTCTCGGTCTGTGGCTTTCGCGGTATGGGAGGTGGTGACGGACCCCTTGGGCAGATATGTTTTTGTGGCTGGGGCCATAGGGGGACATGATATACTTCTCTTAGCTTGGTACTTCCCTCCCCCTTTTAGTGCTACCCTCCTGACTGAGGGTATGACGTTCATGGCGAGATATCCCTCAGTTCCTGCAGTTTGGATGGGGGACTTTAATATGGTCTCCAATCCGTTTCTGGATAGGGCCCTAGACCATATGTTCCAGGAACGTGCTAATCACAAACTATTTTTCTGTCGGCAGCGTATTTTTGAGCCTGGGGAGCGATCGGGCAAATTGCTGGCCTATTTAGCACATATGAACGATAGACCACCTGTGGTGATTACACTTCACCCCTCGGTGCTGGGGGACTCCTCGGATCCAGCAGCTGTGGCGGAGCTGTTTGCTTCGTACTTCAGTGAGGTTTATTCCTCTAAGGTGTCTTACGATCCTTTGGATCTGGCCGGTTTGCTGGATGCCCTGGAGTTTCCTACACTGACCCCTGAACAGGTCGCGGCGCTCGAGGCTCCGATATCTCGGACTGAAATAGCTTCTGCCATTTCTTGCTTTGCTAGGGCTAAAGCGCCTGGGTCTGATGGCCTTCCCGTCTAGTTTTACTCGCAGTATTCAGAGTCCTTGACCTCCCGTCTGCTCGCGGTGTTTGAGGCGGCATTTGAGTCGGGCTCTCTTCCTGCCTCGATGCGTGAGGCGCTGATTATTTTGCTTCCCAAGTCGGGTAAGGATCCCCAATATCCGGAATCCTACAGGCCCATCTCACTATTGCAGTGTGATGTTAAAATCCTGGCTAAGGTGCTTGCCCTCCGACTCAATGTGGTGATCCTCTCTTTGGTATGTGATGTTGTATTTGTGCGAATGTCTAACGATACTGTTTTTGTATATTTACATGCGGTGCTTAACTCAATAAACGTTTGTTTGGTTTAAAAAAAAAAAAAAAAGTTAAACAGTACATATGGCAATGTGGTTCGCACTTTTCCTTCACAGAAGCCAACCTACTCCCTGTCACCGGGTGATGTAGTGGTCATTAAACAGCTGAATTGAAACAAGAAGCAAGAATACCGCTTTGGACCACCTACCACAGTAATTGCAGTGACCCGGACCGCTGTATTGACAGAACAAGCTAACACTTGGATCCACGCAAGTCGGGTGAAGAAGATCCCCCCTTAGACCTGAGAAGCAAGACACAGGTAAAGGAGGTGAAGCAGGTGTTTTAAAACCTCGAAGAGTGAGTGAAGTAGGTGGTACAGACTCTGAAGAAGATGTCCTCCCTACTCTTGCCCCAGAAATCTGGGAAGACACTTTGCGGACTGTTTCTCTTAGTGCTGATTGTGTTTCTGCCCACGTGGATCATTACTAACTGTATATACCACCCAGATGACTTGGACATGATTAGCCCCGTTTGCTGGTTATCCAATGTCGATAATAGGAGAAGAAGAGAAATTGCTTACAATGATGTTGAAACATTTAATGGAAAAATGTTGTTGCTCAAGCTTAATGTTTTTATGCACAAAGATCAGGATATGATAAATGTTGGGTCTCTAGTAAACTACACCCTGATACTGCTAGGATTCCCTTGATAGCCTCCCCTTTGAATATCTATCCCTTCCTTAATGGAACCCCTCCAATGTTCTTGACCAACATTTCAGCTGTGTATGATAATGACACCATATCCTTCCATGTAGTCAGTAAGACTCACCCTCCAGACTGGTGTTTCAGGCTAGGAAACATCTCTAGTAAAGGTAGAGAAGTGTGTAGTGAAACAAAGTTGAACTTCTCCCTCAGCCCAGACTTGTCTTCTGCATATAGCACCAAGGATGCAGTACTAAACAGAACTTGATCTCTTGGTTGAGAATAGAAACCCTACTTTGAGTAAAGTCATTGCTCACCTGGCTCTTGCAGGATACTCCAGCACTGCACAAAGGCTCCTGGGTGTTCAGCCTATTTGTGGGAAGTTCTGTTATCCCTGGATACCCCTAAGAGCCCAAGGGTGGTGTTATTTAGCTTACCTAATAGCTATAATGGGGGTCCTGGGGGGAAGGGAGAGGAATACCAACACCTCCTTGAAGCAAGGCCCCATCCTAAGTATCCACTTGGACACAAGGAGAAGCAGGAATTGTTCACAGATCGAGACAAAGTTTGAGCCTGCGTTCCTGAACCTTGTGGACAGCCTCCCCAGAAGAGTTTAAGCTGTTATAGCTGCAAAGGGTGGGCCAACTCAATATTGATCCTTACGGACTAAGACTGGGATGCCATTAAAGTTCATGTGTGTGTAAAGGCAGGTGTCCCAATACTTTTGACAATATAGCATAGATGAGACCAAAATGAGGAAGAAATGTGGAGGAAAGAGGGACAGAGAGACTGTGTTCCAAGTGAGGGACAGTCCCTTGAAATCAGGGACAGTTGGGAGCTATGCTATATGTGGGCTCAAGTGTAGTTGGGTGTGGAGTGCAGCACTAGCCTAGTTTCTCATACTATTAATGATGTTTTGTATTGCTTCCCAAGTCGGGTAAGGATCCCCAATATCCGGAATCCTACAGGCCCATCTCACTATTGCAGTGTGATGTTAAAATCCTGGCTAAGGTGCTTGCCCTCCGACTCAATGTGGTGATCCTCTCTTTGGTGCACCCCGATCAGACGGGATTCATGCCGGCCAAGAATATGGCCTTCAATACCAGGCGCTTGTTTATGAATGTGCAGTCCCCCCATGACTGTGTTGGTACCAGGGTGGTTGTGACCTTGGATGCTGCCAAGGCCTTCGACTTTGTTGAGTGGTCGTACTTGTGGCAGTGTCTACGCAGATTTGGATTCGGTCCAAGGTTCATTAAATGGCTCACGGTCCTATACAACCAACCTCGAGCCTGGGTAGTTGCCAATGGCTGGACTTCTAGGTCCTTTCCTCTATCTCGAGGCACGCGTCAGGGCTGTCCCATCTCCCCGCTGTTGTATGCCCTGGCGGTCGAGCCCCTTGCGATGGCCCTCCGGGCGGACCCAGGCATTAATGGTCTCCGTCGTGGTGACCTTGAGGAGCGTGTTGGATTGTACGCGGACGACATGATACTATACCTGGCGGACTCGGGACCCTCGTTGCGACGTGCCCTGGAGGTCATACGGCGGTTTGGGGGGTTTTCTGGTCTAACGGTCAATTGGGACAAATCCCTTATCCTTCCTCTAGACAGTTTCCCCCCAGAGGCTGACCGAGCGTCGCTCCCCTTGGCGCGAGTGTCGGAATTCAAACACCTCGGCGTCCGGGTGTCTAGATCCCTTACTGACTTTATCCCTTTAAATGTTGAACCCCTTTTTGACTTGGTCAAGAACAAAACGCAAGTTTGGGCTTGATTGCCATTGGGCGTGATGGGCAGGGTGGGCCTGGTAAAGATGATTCTGCTTCCTAAGATCCTATACGTACTGTGGCACTCTCCTGTTTATATTCCATATAAATACTTTATGACTTTAGAAAGCTTGTTGCGGTCATTCATCTGGGGCTCCTCCAGGCATAAGTTGTCCTGGAGGCACACCCAGAAACCCACCAAGTTAGGGGGTATGGCGGTACCGGAATTGGCAAGGTATTACCTAGCTGCCCAATTGTCACATTTCTTTCACTTGGATAAACTGGACGCGGGCAGGTACATGGCGTTGGTCTGTGATCTCCTCCGGGGAGTTGCTGGGTCTTTGCCTGCGGCTCCTCGGGGCAGTCTGTTGTTCCATCACAGGCGGGTCTGGGACCTGGCTTTATCTAGAACCGGGGATGCGAATCTGCATTCCATGACTCCCCTGTGGTTCAACCGTCAGCTGCCGGAGCTCCTTCATATACCTGACCCTGGGGTGTGGATTCGTAAGGACATATACTTGTTGTCTCATGTTGTTTCTGCTGGATCTATTAAGTCCTTTCGCCTGCTTCAGGAAGAATTCCAACTCCCGGCATCCATGCACTTTTACTATTTACATTTATCCCATGCCCTGAGGGGACAGTTTGCCCCTGCGATCCCTGATTTACCGTCAGTTGACATACTCGAGGTGATTAAGGGCCAGGAACATCGAAAGCTCATCTCACTAATGTATGAACTGTTGGGCACTAAACAGGTGACTGCTCTGGCATATGGGGTGCGGGGATCCTGGGTGGGGGATGTTGGGGAGCTGGAGGACGAGGAGTGGGATGAGGCCTTGGAGGTCTGTACCTTGGTCTCCCCCAAATTGTCGGATCGGCTCACTCAAATTTACATTGTCCACAGATCATATCTTACTCCTGTGAGACTGGCTCGCTTTGGCTCCTCCCGCTCCTCGGCATGCCCTAGGTGTTCTCACTCCCCGGGCACCTTCGGACATATGATTTGGTCCTGTTCGGGTGTGCAGGGTTTCTGGACGCAGGTGGTCCGGTTTCTGCACGACTGCATGGGATGCCCGACTACTCTGGACCCCAAGCTGTGTCTCCTTGGGATATTTCCTGAGACTGATGCTGACAAACACATGATTCAATTTCTCCGGGAAACCCTGTTCACTGCCAGGAAAGTGATAGCCCTGGGGTGGATGCGGCCTATCTCCCCTACCCTTTCGGCTTGGAAGGCTGCTGTGGGCGCTACTTTCCCCTTCAAGAAAGTCATGTATGCTAACAGGGGCTGCCCCAAGAGGTATAACAAAATATGGGATAGGTGGCTGGAGACCCCGGATACCTGCGAGACTTAGGGACGGGTGGGTACCATGTGTTTGTGCCCGGCCGCAGCGGCTACCTGATGGGCCTGCGCCCGTTGCCTCTACTATGGATTAGCCTGGGCCAGGCTGCCCTGTTCTGCCTACAACATGTCAAGTGCCTTGCTATTTTATTGTTTACCTGTTTGCTCTTTTATTTTTTGCCCAGTGTGAAGTTTGTAGTCTCTGGATATGTGATGTTGTATTTGTGCGAATGTCTAACGATACTGTTTTTGTATATTTACATGCGGTGCTTAACTCAATAAACGTTTGTTTGGTTTAAAAAAAAAAAAAAAAGTTAAACAGTACATATGGCAATGTGGTTCGCACTTTTCCTTCACAGGAGCCAACCCACTCCCTGTCACCGGGTGATGTAGTGGTCATTAAACAGCTGAATTGAAACAAGAAGCAAGAATACCGCTTTGGACCACCTACCACAGTAATTGCAGTGACCCGGACCGCTGTATTGACAGAACAAGCTAACACTTGGATCCACGCAAGTCGGGTGAAGAAGATCCCCCCTTAGACCTGAGAAGCAAGACACAGGTAAAGGAGGTGAAGCAGGTGTTTTAAAACCTCGAAGAGTGAGTGAAGTAGGTGGTACAGACTCTGAAGAAGATGTCCTCCCTACTCTTGCCCCAGAAATCTGGGAAGACACTTTGCGGACTGTTTCTCTTAGTGCTGATTGTGTTTCTGCCCACGTGGATCATTACTAACTGTATATACCACCCAGATGACTTGGACATGATTAGCCCCGTTTGCTGGTTATCCAATGTCGATAATAGGAGAAGAAGAGAAATTGCTTACAATGATGTTGAAACATTTAATGGAAAAATGTTGTTGCTCAAGCTTAATGTTTTTATGCACAAAGATCAGGATATGATAAATGTTGGGTCTCTAGTAAACTACACCCTGATACTGCTAGGATTCCCTTGATAGCCTCCCCTTTGAATATCTATCCCTTCCTTAATGGAACCCCTCCAATGTTCTTGACCAACATTTCAGCTGTGTATGATAATGACACCATATCCTTCCATGTAGTCAGTAAGACTCACCCTCCAGACTGGTGTTTCAGGCTAGGAAACATCTCTAGTAAAGGTAGAGAAGTGTGTAGTGAAACAAAGTTGAACTTCTCCCTCAGCCCAGACTTGTCTTCTGCATATAGCACCAAGGATGCAGTACTAAACAGAACTTGATCTCTTGGTTGAGAATAGAAACCCTACTTTGAGTAAAGTCATTGCTCACCTGGCTCTTGCAGGATACTCCAGCACTGCACAAAGGCTCCTGGGTGTTCAGCCTATTTGTGGGAAGTTCTGTTATCCCTGGATACCCCTAAGAGCCCAAGGGTGGTGTTATTTAGCTTACCTAATAGCTATAATGGGGGTCCTGGGGGGAAGGGAGAGGAATACCAACACCTCCTTGAAGCAAGGCCCCATCCTAAGTATCCACTTGGACACAAGGAGAAGCAGGAATTGTTCACAGATCGAGACAAAGTTTGAGCCTGCGTTCCTGAACCTTGTGGACAGCCTCCCCAGAAGAGTTTAAGCTGTTATAGCTGCAAAGGGTGGGCCAACTCAATATTGATCCTTACGGACTAAGACTGGGATGCCATTAAAGTTCATGTGTGTGTAAAGGCAGGTGTCCCAATACTTTTGACAATATAGCATAGATGAGACCAAAATGAGGAAGAAATGTGGAGGAAAGAGGGACAGAGAGACTGTGTTCCAAGTGAGGGACAGTCCCTTGAAATCAGGGACAGTTGGGAGCTATGCTATATGTGGGCTCAAGTGTAGTTGGGTGTGGAGTGCAGCACTAGCCTAGTTTCTCATACTATTAATGATGTTTTGTATTGCTTTGTACTTGCTTTTCAAGTACATTTTTTGTGCTGCTTGTATAAATTTGTCTAAAAGCAATAATCAATCAATAATGAAAAATAGTTAAAAAAAAACCTCAAGTGCATGAAATAGATAGGCACTCACTGTTTTCAGCAGTGGCGGCTGGTGCATTGGGGTGCCTCCCCTTTCCATGCGTCTGACCCCCTAATCTACATGTGAGGCGCTGGATGCATGGAGTTCAATGGGGCTTTTTTTTTAGCATGTGATTAGAGCCAGAGGCTCTAATAGGCTAAAAAAAAGGGTGGGCTTGGGGCACAGAGCACTGCGGCCCGAGCCCATCCAGTTGTGTGACAATAGCAAATGAATATTGTGACACGGATCCTCTTCCTGGCCAATCAGGAAGCGGGTCTGAGACCCGTTTCCCGATTGGCCAAAAGGAGAAGCCATGTCATTGGCCATGGAGGAGGAGATGCAGAAGACAGGGAGAAGAAGCCAAAGCTGAAGCCGCCACCGCCATGTGCTGCTTCTGCCTGCCCTCCCTCCACATATCCAGGCAGGATGAGTGAGCCGGCAGGGGGGGGGGGGGGTAGGTATGGTGCGCGGCCTGGTTTTGGTGCGGGAGTGGGGGGGGGTAGTATGGTGCTATCTGCCACCCCCCCGGCCCATGGAGCACCAGTCGCCACTGGTTTTCAGACAGGCATAGCCAGTGCCCGGTTTCTGCATACCAAGTGGGGAACTAGGAGATGGACACTCCTTTAAGTTCTTTTCAGGGAACACTTTAATTTAGCTTTAAGTTTTAGCAACAGAGTTGCTTTAAATCTAGCCTAAGCATAACTAAATGTGTACAAGATAAAAATTGATAAAAAAACATGTATCAGGTGTGGGGAATCACACACTGTTCTACTTCTGTACTACTGTCAGGCAAAATGCCTTTGTATCATACATGCAAAAAGAGCAACCCCTCTTCCAAAATATACAGTATCTCTGTAAAGATGTGTAGGACATTTTAACAAAGCATCATACCGTGATATAAAGAAACTATCTTTGGGAAAAGTTACCATTGTTAAAAACAAGTTTTGCTTGTTTGCATTAGAAAATAGAATAGTGTGACAAGTCTAAGTGGAAATTGCAGTCGTGACAAAAAGCAAAGGAACTCAAGTTTAAAATGAAAATAAATGCAAAAATTAGCTTTTAATGTAATGCAACAGAAAATTCTTTCAGAGCCAGTTTTTTCAACTAAGTCAAAGCTTTATGAAAGAGATGGATATGCTGTAAAATGCATAGGCACTTTTACCTTCAAAGGCATGTTTGGTCCAGACTATTTTTATCCAGTCCCAACCCACACATCCAGGGACTCATGGACTAGGACTGTTTCCTCAGTTTTCTAAAAAATAAAAAAGGGAGATGAAAGATTTAAAATTGGAAGTTTGCAGAATGTGACAATTATTTGTGCTAAGGCCCATTTCATAAGGACTTTCAGTCTAGATGCACCTGTCAGTTTTCCAGACGGATCTAGACTGAACCATGATGTATGTCTATGTGTGGGTGGATGTAAATGAGTGATCATCGGTCTGCATCTGTCTTCATCTGTGTCCATTCAGGTCGGTTTTTTTTTTTTTTTTACAGAACAAGGCTGCATTTTTTGTCAAGATACGTTTTTTTGATTTTTATAAAAGTTTTATTAAAAAAGATGAAACATACAGAATTCAGATTCTTATGCAAAGGATAATTACAGTCATAACATAGCACAAAGTATAACAGGCATAGGACTTCCATCGGGCCCCAAAGAGGACACATTTTTATCAGTCAGGACTCAGGACTACATCATCAGAGAGACCGATGAAGGCAGGGAATGGCCTAAGGGCAACTAAATGGAAAATAAAAACCCTGAAAATCTAGGAACTAGGCTGTAAATGTTTGACTCGACCAAACCCAACAGAGGTCCTGGTGGAAGCAAAAGCAGGGACAACTAAAAAACCCATTTAAGTATAGAAAGATAAGGGGAAGGAACCCCTAGAAGAGAAAGGGAGAAACAAAAGAAGCGGAGAAAGGAAGTTAAGAAGAAATATAAACGAGAGAGAAAGGAGGGGTAGAAAGGGGGGATGAGAATGAAGTATAGGGTGGGGGAGAAATTAAATGGGGGGGGGGTGTTGATGTCAACATCGTGCGAACCACCATGGAGTCAAGGGCCTCAAGCCTAGTGGGGAGGCCCTAGAGAAAAGGTTTTGAAATAGATAGGGAACTTCCAGCTGTTTAGTCAAGCTAGTTGTCCAGGCAAACTAACCTGAAACTAACTAATGTAAAAACAAAGTCATGCTTCTGGAATTAAACTTGGAACCCAAGGGAAACTATGATTCCCTCACATCACAACCATGGCAAAAGTCAATATCGCGTCTTACATTATTAAGTATATTCTACTTGAAAACTATTAAAACTGAACTTTTAAACTGAATATGCAAAAAAAGCCTGATTTACAAAATAATTGATAAGATGTATTTTAAACATACATTTCCTAGAGAGTTAATTTTAGAAAAAAGCTCTCATTTTAGTTCAAAAAAGCTAAGAGAATTTTAAAGCGTTATGATTTTTGGCATACAGCTTCCAGTCCTAGCCATTCACAATCAGACAGATTATTAACTGTTCAAACTGTCAAATATTTGCTCTCAAAGGCAAAGAAAAGTAGGTGAGATCCATTCTTTACATTTTTCAGCTTACATAATATTTCAGAATGATACCAATTTTGCCATGAAGCTATGGGCCACTGAATTCCTACAAAGAAACTTTCTGCACATAATTTAAATGTTCTGGGAAGTTTCTTCTAGCTGCTCTAATTTACTACCTCAGTATGAATCAATTAATTCATCTCTACTGCTCAATGTCTTCATACAAAGCACAGTTGGAATGCAAATGTTTTTTAAAAGGCAACCTTACCCAAAATCATTATTTCCATTTTAGCTAGACATTTTATGATTTCCACGCAGTATTTTGTCTTTCCATCAGTACAGATCGTCGTAGATGGACTTCTAATTTATCCACTTGATGACCACGCACTGTAGCTTTACTGCTACACTGTGGGCTGGCCCTGGCTGTGCTGTGATTAGTCACAGCATAATCCGATCATTGGGTGCCAGCCAATGGATGACCATTGGCACCTTCTGATCGGCGAGGAGGAAGACAGGACAGATCTCTTTGTAAGTAAACAATACATAGCTCTGTCCTGTCAACAGGAAGTGCTGATTTTTGTTTCCCTGCAAAGCAGGGAATAAAATCCAGCACATCCCTTAGTGAAATCACCTCAAATAAACACTGGTAGGCACACATTTAACGCTTAGTTAACCCCAGCCAGTGTCAGTGCATATTTTTTAGCACTGATCACTGTATTAGTGTCACTGGTTCCCCCAAAGTTTCAAAAGTGTCAGTTAGTGTCAGATTCCCCACCATACTATCGCAGTCCCGCTATAAGTCACTGAATATCGAAATTACTAGTACAAAAAAGAAATAAAAATTCCAGTATACAGTATATACCATAGATTGTAGACATTATAACTTTTGCGCAAACCAATCAATATATGCTTATTGGGATTTTTTTTACCAAAAATATGTAGCAGAATACATATTGGCCTAAATTTTAATTCAAACAAGTTTTATTGAATTTCACATAGAAATGTAGTACATATATGTGAGCAGTGTGATAATTAAAGGGGTAGAAACCCAACATCACATACATAAGAAAATACCAAAAAATAAGTACATAGCAACAGTTTAACAGTAAGACGAGCAAAGGAAGCAAAAGGAAATTTACACAGGATTTATGTAATATAACTATTCAGGAAGCCTACATTCATATAACTTACCCCACATAAGGCGTGAAAGGCTGTGATGACTAATGTGCAGATAACAACTGCACCTTATGAAACACATGTTGACGTCAGCCACCTATCCCAAATCTTGTTATATTTACTTGGGCAACTCCTTGGTGTATATGACTTTTTATAGAGTAGGGCATTAATCACCTAATTGAGCCACGCTGCAAAAGTTGGAGGTGTTACTTGTATCCAGCCCCTGGCCATGACTTTCCTGGCACTGAACAGCGTTCCGTGCACGAATTTGAGAGTATTTTTGTCCATATTGTGTTGGGAAATAATCCCAATAAACATTGTCTGGGTCCATTGACACCGGAGAACCCATCTGGTCGAGAAGGTATTGGACAACCTGAACCAAAAAAGGCTCGCATGTGTGGGCAGTGCCAGATCAGGTGTTCAAAAGTGGCAATGGAATTCAGGCATTTGGGACAATCAGGGCTCCAAGATGGACAAAACTTTGCCAAACGTTCCTGGTGAGATAAGCTTGATAAAGTATATAGGTTTGGGTAAGTCTATTTTACATTTTAGGAGATACAATTTTAAAGACTGCAAGAATTTCCCTCCAGTCTTCATCATTCAATTCTCCTGCAGCAGTCTCCCACTTGGGTTTGAGAGCATATGCTAATTTGGTTGCAGAAGGGGTAATCAACATGTCATAAAAAATAGACATTAATTTGCGGTAGTCATGACCACATATCACTAATAATGCATCTAAAGTATCCAGAATTGGGTATGTACCTGCAAATTGTGCACGCAGGGCATGCCGCAATTGGAGGTATCGAAAAAGCATATGGTTCGGGAGGTCAAACTTCAGTTTCAGCTTGTCAAAGTTTTAAGGTCATCCTGCTGCAACACATGTAATAATAAGTATATGCCCCTTGGGTCTGGGATTTTCAAAAGTTTAGGTAGGCGTTTATTAAACCATAATGGAGTATTCTTATGTGGTTCAGAACAGTTCATCCTGGCCAGCACCAGGCCCCAGATACGTTTATGCTGGTAGACAAGGCTAAATCGGCTCAGCTAAACCTCTCAGCAAATCCCAAAATGGATGTGGAAAGAGGGACGAAGGATGTCCACAGACCAATGACAGATACGTCCGCTGATCATGTTTATCAATGTGGTAAAAGTGGGATAACTGTGCAGCCAAATAGTACAATCTGAAATCCTGCACAGCCAAACCACCCAAAGATGTGGGGGTCTTTAGAGTTTTCCATGAGAGCTTATGTCTACTAGCTCACCAGATAAGGAATTGCAATAGGGACTCGATGATTTTAAAGTATCTTAGTGGAATGTACACTGGGGAGTGCCAAAGGACACATAGTATTTTGGGAAGGAGAACCATTTTAATAAAGCTTATCTGACCCATGACTCCCAGTGGTAATTTCGCCAAAATCTGAATTTTAGATTTAAGAAGCGGGATAAGAGGTTCCACATTTAAAGGAATAAAATCCGAGAGTGTCCTAGACACCTTGATGCCAAGGTATTTGAATGTGTGAACCCTGACGAATGGCAGAGAGACTTGCTCTATTGGTGGAGGGAAGACATCAATTGGGAGTATTTGGGACTTGTTCCAATTAATTTTTAGGCCTGAGAATTTTACAAACTGTTCAATGACATGTAGTACAGTTACTAGTGAGGGGCCTGAGACAGCGAGATACAAAATCATGTCATCGGCATAAAGTGCCACCTTTTCTATAAGTGAACCAGAGCACAGTCCCCGAACACTAGGGTTGGAGTGGAGTGACATAGCCAAGGGTTCAACCGTCAACGCGTAGAGCAGAGGTGAGATGGGACACCCTTGCAGCGTCTCCCTAGATAGTGAGAAGGCCTCAGACATCCAACCGTAGGTGATTACTCTGGCCCGCAGGGCATTGTATAGTGTGGTGAGCCATTTAATCAACAGAGGGACAAAGCCAAAGTTACGCAGACATTGCCATAAGCAATGCCATTCTACAGAATCAAAGGCTTTGGCTGCATCAATTGTGACTACTACCCTTGAGCCGATTTGATCGTGTGAGGCTTGGATATTCATGAAGAGTCGTCTAAGAATATAGGCTGTGTTCTTGGTTGGCATTAAATCCGTTTGGTCTGGGTGGATCAGGGACAAGATTACTTTATTGAGCCAAAGTGCTAGGAATTTTGCTAACATTTTCACATCTGTTTGTAACAAGTATATGGGCCGATATGATTCAGGCTGGAGGGGATTCTTTCCAGGTTTGGGGATTAGAACGATAAGGGCACCTCGCATGGAATCGGGTAATACAGCAGCGTCAAAAACTGCCTGATAAAGAGTCAGCAGTTTGGACACTAAAACATCTGAGAAGTGGGTATAGAATTCGAATGAGTAGTTCGTCTGACCGGCGTAGATAGATATTTACCCATAAAAACGAAACCTTTGCTAGTTATAGGGCAGTGGTATATAACAGGCCAAGGTCAAGATTGAGTTGCCAGATATGTTAGCCAATAAGAAAACATATCTCCCTTGGGGAACTGTCTCCACCGAGCATATTTCAAAGGGGACTGTCTTAGCGATGGGTAAGGAGATGCCCCTGGAATAGCTAGTATGGGTGGCATGAAATGACCAACTGACCCAAGGTTTTTTTAATGCGCACAATAAGGAGCCCCTTGGCATGTGTTTTTGCAAGGACAATTACATCCGCCCGTTGGGTCTTCAGAAAGGAGAAGATAGCCATACGATGTATTCTATCCTGAAGACCACGGATGTTCGAAGTTAAAAATTTCAGGGGGGGGCCATAGTAAAAGGGAAAGATGATTAAAAAGCTCAGCAGAAACAGAGTCCCCAGGGATAGCTTGGAAATGCATAGTAGAGTACATAGAAAGGGCATATCTGAATAAGGCATATATGAAAAGCAGCATAAAAAGGTTATGACATATAAGACTGTGTTGCATATGATTAGGAGTTGCTAAAACCAAGAACGTAACCCTAGCCCACCCAGCTCTATACGTACCCCAGCTTGTGTGAGCATTGAAACCAGACTGAACAAAAAACATAATTGCAAGGAGTAATGGCTAGCATGATGCCTGGGGCAAGGCAATATAGCAGGACATCAGCTGGGGCATCACACTCAGGGGAGGGAAACTACCCTCTCCTTTATTCTATAAGGATAGTGTGCATAGGGAGCAAACATTCTCTTAAGGGCAGAGGAGCACTGAGAACAAGGTCATCCTGCTTCCACTGCTCTGGATGTATCCTAGATCCAAGCAGAAAGCACAGCTATCTCCGTCAGCAGTACTAAAGTGTGGTGGAAATGAAATAGAGGTAGTGTATACATCCTAGTGCTCAGGCTTGTTACACTAAGAGGTGAAGTCAAGGGTCCATCATGGCAGAGGTACTGTATTTGTACCAAGCTGATCGCAGACCTGGAGGGACACTCTCCATCTAGTGCCACAAGCATCCTTATCAGCCCACAGTACCAGTGGAAACACAGCAAGAAGGTAGGACGTCGCTCGGGTCCCCTCCAGTCTCCCGCTCCCTGAAGCCCTCACTGCAGCCATCGGAGTCTCCACCCATACTCACTCCGAGCACTGCCAGGCACAGCCGATCACATCAAATTGGAGGAGACAATCGACATGCGGGAAAAAACATATCACCCTGCGCCGCCTCACGGAATTCTTCCCTTCAGCCTCCTCCACCTCAGACACCCAAGATGGTGAGCCACAACAACAATGCCCCTCTCCTCAGCATGCAGCTATGCAGAATGCAGCTAAAATGGACACACCAGAAATTGACTCCTCTCCTTCCCAATCCGTGGATAGAGGTAAGAGACCTCCACGAACACCAATTCAATCACCTGAGAAGATTCCACAACATAAAAAACAACTCTGTTGCCCCCCACAACAAACACATTTGGAAGACAACCCAGACTCTCTGGCTTCCCTCCCTACAAGCGATCAGCCTGCCTCAGAGCACACTTTAAAATGTATGCTGCTCTCCCTACACAAAGACATACAGAAAGAACTCCGCACCTCAATCTCCCACCTCACCGTCTGAGTTGAGCATATTGAAGACCGTACTGATGCCGCCAAAAGGCAAATATCAGAAAACACAAAAGCATATAACAATATTCTATCCTCATTTGAGCAACAGTCCCAGCAACTCAGATACATGCAAGTTAAGATTGCCGACCTTGAAGACCGGTCGCGCTGTAAAAATATCAAATTTCGTGGCATACCTGAAAGTATGTAACCAGCAGACCTTAACACCTACTTGCAGCACCTGTTTCTAAAATTGCTTCCACATCTAACCATACCGGATTTAACCATTGACTGGTCCCACAGGCTACCCAAACCAGCCTATTTACCTAACGAAGTTACCAGAGATGTGTTAGAGCGCATCCATTTTTACCATGTTAAAGCCCAAATCCTTCGAGCAGCCAGGGTTTCCCAATCTCTACCAGCTACCTACACAGGAATCTCGTTATATGCCGACATTTCCGCAGCCGTGGCCCAACGCAGAAAATAATTCACACCGGTCACTACTGTCCTGCGAGACCATAACATCCCGTACAAATGGGGATTAGCGGCAAAACTGGTCGTGACATATCAAGAGCACTCCACAATGTTTACTTCCCCTAAAAATGGCATAAAAAGCCCTCTTAATTGGGGCCTCATGAACACCCCTCCACTGTCACCCCAACGCAACATGCCACAACAACGGCACTCCAAACAGCGGACCACCAAACAACATACGAGTTAGTATAACCATTTTGTACTCTGAACTACTGGACTTTATCTCTAAGTCTTAACCTCCGCTCCTCTTATCTACCTATCAGCATGTCCCAGTGATGGTTCATTGTTTCTGTTGACACTTGTCACCCCCACCCCCCCCCCCCAAAACCCCCCGTTATATAGGGTGCTATGCACACCTAAAAGTCTTGTTTCAAGAGTTCTATCTGTTATGGTTTTAGCATTGGTTGTTATAATCTGTAGTTTTTGTCCTTTATTCTGATCCTACAAACAGGACAGCTTTGTAAACTATTGATATTGATAGTAACTTAAGGTATAATCTCATTCCAACAACCCTATCCTTACCCCCACAATTCCACAATGGCCTACACAATCACGTCAATAAACACCAACGGTTTGAACTCTCCCTATAAGTGAAACATGTTATGGAAAGAAGCTCTATCTTTACAGACAGACATCCTGTGTGTACAAGAGACTCACTTCTTAGCCAGAAACCCTCCCAAATGTTCCCACAAACATTTTTCCCAATACATTTTTGCTAACGCCCCCACAAAAAAGCAGGAGTGATGTTAGCAGTTAAAGCCTCTCTTGACTTTAAACTAGAACATATCGACACAGACCCGGATGGGCTCTACCTAATCATATCCCCCACCATAAATAACCGCTATGTAACAATAGCTAATATCTACTCCCCCAACAAATGGCAGAGGCTCGTCTTCAAATTCCTAGCTCAAAAATGACGACCCTTCGACACCTGGTTGTTTATGGAGATTTCAATAACATTATCGACAGCTCCTTAGACTCCACTAACACCTCTAGAAGGCAATCCACCGCACTATCCTCTTTTAAAGAAAAAGAAAATCTATATGACCCGTGGTAATGCCACCATGACGACAAAAAAGATTATACCTTCTACTCCAACACCCAAAACTCCTATTCCAGGATTGATCTGCTCCTAACTGATCTAGACACCTTACAAACTATTTCAAATACCAATATTGGTCTGATAACCTGGTCAGATCATGCCCCGATCAGCATGACACGTTTTACTCCCACCACAATAGTCACAGAAAAAATCTGGAGACTAAACTCCTCTTTAGATGCTCGTTCCCCATATAAGGAACAGATCGCTTCTGAAATTGAATCCTTTTTCATAACAAATAAGGGCTCTGTCGCTAGCCCATATGTCCTATGGAACGCTCACAAAGCCTCCTTAAGAGGGACACTAAGAAAAATAGGAGCCCACGAGAAAAGAAAAAGAAATGCTAAGATCACCCAACTAGGGTTGAGCGGACACCTAGATGTCCGTGTTCGACGGGTTCGGCCGAACTTTAAAAAAAAGTCCGGGTCTGTGTCCCGGACTTTTACCGAACTTTTCCCGGACACCGAACCCCATTGAAGTCAATGGGGACCCGAACTTTAAGGCACTAAAATGGCTCTAAAACACCAAAGGAAAGGGCTAGAGTGCTGCAAATGGCAGCAAAACGTAATTAAGAGCATGGCAAGTGCTCTGCAAACAAATGTGGATAGGGAAATAACTTAAAACAACAAAAAAAAACAGAAAAATAAAACAATGTTCTTCTTCATCTCTGAAGGACGAGGCCCATATGGAGTAGGAGGGAGGTTGAGGTGGTGGTGGATGTGGCGGTGACATAGGCGTGCGCACAGGGTGTGCTGGGTGTGCCTGGGCACACCCTAATCACCTAGGGCACATAGCATTGCCAGTGAGGAGATGGGAAAGATCTCCCTGGGACCTGCTCTGCTCTATTTCTCCTTGCCTACAGGTACATGGCCCCGATACATTACTCTCCCTGCTGGCAAACACATGCATGTGTATTTCAACTTTGGGGTGCACACCTTAATGCAATAGGCTGCGCACACCTATGGGCGGTGTAGGTGGAAGCGGCGGTGGAGGAGGACCAGGGCCGGATTAACAGCATCATGGGCTTGGTGCTGAGGATTTTGAAGGGCCTTAAGGGCCGTGCCTTGCCATGCACCCAGAGGAGGAAGGGTGCAGCCATGCATGCCTAATTCAACATGGGATGCTGTCTCTGAAGCCCATAAACACATCCATGCATCGCCAACTGTCCCTCCTTGTCCGGCCTTCACGCTGTGTGGGGAGGTTCTGAGGGTGCTGCCTGGGGAAGCGAGCATAGAAGCCAGACTTCTGTGTTTACAAGTGACAGAAGAGCGGTAACAGTGAATATGGCCAACCCGGGGCCTATATAAAAGGTAGGGGCCTGGAGCTGCAGCTCCAATAGCCCCTACATTAATCTGGCCCTGAGGAGGAGGACGAGGTAGCCAACACTGCTTCTTTTCAAAAATTTTAAATGAGGGTACACCCCAAAAGAGTGAGAAAGAGCAAAAATGGAACAATGGGTGGGTAAGGTCGGTATCCATTGCTATTCTGCATAAGGTACGGAAAAGTCCCGTGGGATCCATGCCTGGTTCATTTTAATGAACGTGAGCTTGTCCACATTGTCTCTGGACAGGCGGCTGCGCTTGTCTGTTATAACGCCCCCAGCCGTGCTAAATACCCGTTCAGATAATACACTGGCTGCAGGGCACGCCAGCACCTCCAAGGCGTAAAGGGCAAGCTCAGGCCATGTGCCCAATTTGGAGACCCAGAAGTTGAAGGGGGCAGACCCGTCATTCACTACATGTAGGCGTGTGCACACATACTGCTCCACCATGTTGGTAAAATGCTGCCTCCTGCTAAGACGTTCCATCTGAGCTGCTGGTGCTGCTGTTTGTTGTGGCGTGCTGACAAAGCTTTTCCACATTTCGGCCATGCTAACCCTGCCTTCTGAGGTGCTGGCGGTGCCCTGGTTGCGTTGGCGACCTCCTCCTCCTCTGCCTTGTGCTTCCACTGTGGCCCCGCTGTCAGATGGGAATGCCAGCAGCATGGCGTCTACCAGCGTGCGCTTGTACTCGCGCATCTTGCGATCGCGCTCCAGTGAGTGAATTAAGGACGGTACGTTGTCCTTGTAACGGGGATCCAGCAGCGTGGCCACCCAGTAATCAGCACAAGTTAGAATGTGGGCAACTCGGCGGTCGTTGTGGAGACACTGCAGCATGTAATCGCTCATGTGTGCCAGGCTGCCCAGAGGCAACGAAAGGCTGTCCTCTGTGGGAGGTGTATCGTCCGTGTCCTCTGTATCCCCCCAGCCACGCACCAGTGATGGCCATGAGCTGGCCTGGGTGCCACCCTGCTGTGAACATGGTTCCATCTCCTCCTCCAGCTCCTCCTCCTCCTCATCCTCCTCATCCTCCAGAACTGTGCCCCTGCTGGACAATTGCGTCCCTGGCGTTTGCGTGTGCAGGAACCCACCCTCGGAGCCCCTTGCGAATGACTGCCCTGAAAGCCTTGGAAATGTTACCTCTTCATCCTCCTCCTCCTCCTCATCCTGTGCCACATCCTCTTCCATCATCGCCCGAATTGTTTTTTCAAGGAGGCATAGAAGTGGGATAGTTAAGCTGAGAACGGCGTCATTGCCACTGGCCATGTTGGTGGAGTACTCAAAACAGCGCAACAAGGCACACAGGTCTCGCATGGAGGCCCAGTTATTGGTGGTGAAGTGGTGCTGTTCCGCAGAGCGACTCACGCGTGCGTGCTGCAGCTGAAACTCCACTATGGCCTGCTGCTGCTCGCACAGTCTTTCCAGCATGTGCAAGGTGGAGTTCCACCTTGTGGGCACGTCACATATGAGGCGGTGAGCGGGAAGGCCGAAGTTACGCTGCAGCGCTGCCAGGCGAGCAGCAGCAGGGTGAGAACGCCGAAAGTGCGCACAAACGGCCCGCACTTTCTGCAGCAGCTCTGACATATCGGGGTAGTTTTTAAGGAACCTCTGCACCACCAAATTCAGCACATGCGCCAGGCAAGGGATGTGCGTCAAACCGGCTAGGCCCAGAGCTGCTATGAGATTTCGCCCGTTATCGCACACCACCAGGCCGGGCTTGAGGCTCGCTGGCAGCAACCACTCATTTGTCTGCTGTTCCATGCTCCTCCACAACTCCTGCGCGGTGTGTGGTTTGTCCCCCAAACAGGCAAGTTGTAAAACTGCCTGCTGTCGTTTACCCCTGGCCGTGCTGAAGTTGGTGGTGAAGGTGTTACGCTGTCCGGATGAGGAGGCGGTAGAGGATGAGGAAGCGGAGTAGGAGGAGTTAGGAACAGGAGGCAAACTGAAGCGCCCTGCAATCCTCGGTGGTGGAAGGACATGCGCCAAATTGCTATCCGCCTCAGGCCCATCCACCACTGCATTTACCCAGTGTGCCGTTAGGGAGATATAACGCCCCTGACCGTGCTTACTGGTCCACGTATCCGTAGTTAGGTGGACCTTGGCACAGATGGCGTTGCGCAGTGCACACCTGATATTTTCCCCCACTTGGTTGTGCAGGGAAGGGATGGCTTGCCTGGAAAAGTAGTGGCGGCTGGGCACGACGTACTGTGGGACAGCCACCGACATAAGGTTTTTAAAACTGTGCGTCTCCACCAGACGGAATGACAGCATTTCAAAGGCCAATAATTTTGAAATGCTGGCATTCAGGGCCAGGGATCGCGGGTGGGTAGGGGGGTACTTCCTCTTCCTCTCAAGTGTTTGGGAGATGGAAAGCTGAACGCTTCCACGGGACATTGTGGAGATGGTTGTTGGTGACCCAGGTGGTGGTGTTGCTGACAGATCGTCTGTTTGCGGGGTGGCAGGTGCCGGTATCACTACAGATGTGGCTGGAGCGGCCGAGACTGCAGCAGAAGAGGAAGCAGGATGAGCCAGAGACGTTTCTTGGTTTTGAAGGTGTGTACTCCACTGCAGCTCGTGCTTTGCACTTAGATGCCTGATCATGCAGGTTGTGCTCAGGTTGAGAAGGTTTATGCCTCGCTTCAAGCTCTGATTGCACAGGGTGCAAACCACTCGTGTCCTGTCATCAGCACATTTTCTAAAGAACTTCCACGCTAGAGAACTCCTTTGAGCTGACTTTGGTGCGCTCGTTCCCTTGCTGCGTTGGGCAGTAGCGGGCGTAGTGTCTAGGGCACGGCCGCTCCGCTTCTGCACCCTGCTCCCTCTTCTGCTGTGCTGGTGGCTCTGTGCGACCACCGCCTCTTCCTCCAAACTACTCAGGTCACCTGCATGACGTTCATTCCATGTGGGGTCGAGGACCTCATCGTCCTCCACATCATCTTCCACCCAGTCTTCACCCCTGCCCTCCTTGTCGGTCTCCACAATGCTGAACGCCGCAGCAGTTGGCACCTGCGTTTCGTCATCATCGGAGACGTGCTGCGATGATCCTTGCATGTACTCATCTTGAGAAATAAGTGGTTGGGCATCGCTGCACTCAATCTCTTCCACTTCTGGGGCAGGGCTAGGTGGATGGCCCTGGGAAACCCTGCTGACAGAGTCCTCAAAAAGAATAAGAGACTGCTGTATGGCTTGGGGCTCAGACTGCTGGCCTGATTTGCAAGGGGGTGAGGTGAAAGACGGTTGGACATTGGCTGCAGGTGCCAACTCTGACCTTTCTGCAGTAGACTGGGTGGGAGACAATGTGAAGGAACTGGAGGCACTGTCAGCAGCAAACCAATCTACTATCGCCTCAACTTGTTCTGGCCTCATCACTTCTAGGGGCGTTTGATGCCCTACCAAATACTGATGCAGGTTCTGTCGCCTACTCACACTTGAGGAAGGTGTTTCACTTGTGCGTGTAGCTGGCACAGATCGACCACGTCCTCTCCTTGCAACAGGAGCTCTACCAGCAGCACCACGACCCAGGCCACGGCCCTTATTTGACGGTCTCCTCATATTTCTGTAATTTAAGATCTTGCCCTAGAAAGGTTTTTATTGAATAGCGGAATAGGAAATATGATCCAAAAAAGTGTATGTATCTCGCACGTACAAAACCACACTAGGCCCCAATTACTATTGTTTCTACCCCTAAAAGGATGGATGAGGAGTAGGAGGAGTATGGAACAGACAGCACCCTCAAATCTTCAGAAGTATGAGATGAACCCCAAAAACTTGGAAAGGTGGATCTCACACGTACCGACACAGACTATCCCGCAATTCAATTGATCCTCAAAGGTTTTTATTGAATAGCGGAATAGGAAATATGATCAAAAAAAGTGTATGTATCTCGCACGTACACAACCACACTAGGCCCCAATTACTATTGTTTGTACCCCTAAAAGGATGGATGAGGAGTAGGAGGAGGAGTATGGAACAGGCAGCACCCTCAAATCTTCAGAAGTATGAGATGAACCCCAAAAACTTGGAAAGGTGGATCTCACACGTACCGACACAGACTATCCCGCAATTCAATTGATCCTCAAAGGTTTTTATTGAATAGCGGAATAGGAAATATGATCAAAAAAAGTGTATGTATCTCGCACGTACACAACCACACTAGGCCCCAATTACTATTGTTTGTACCCCTAAAAGGATGGATGAGGAGTAGGAGGAGGAGTATGGAACAGGCAGCACCCTCAAATCTTCAGAAGTATGAGATGAACCCCAAAAACTTGGAAAGGTGGATCTCACACGTACCGACACAGACTATCCCGCAATTCAATTGATCCTCAAAGGTTTTTATTGAATAGCGGAATAGGAAATATGATCAAAAAAAGTGTATGTATCTCGCACGTACACAACCACACTAGGCCCCAATTACTATTGTTTGTACCCCTAAAAGGATGGTTGAGCAGTAGGAGCAGGAGTATGGAACAGGCAGCACCCTCAAATCTTCAGAAGTATGAGATGAACCCCAACAACTTGGAAAGGTGGATCTCACACGTACCGACACAGACTATCTCGCAATTGAATTGATCCCCAAAGGTTTTAATTGAATAGCGGAATAGAAAATATGATCAAAAAGAAAGTGTATGTATCTCGCACGTACACCACCACACTAGGCCCCAACTACTATTGTTTGTACCCCTAAAAGGATGGTTGAGCAGTAGGAGGAGGAGTATGGAACAGGCAGCACCCTCAAATCTTCAGTAGTATGAGATGAACCCCAAAAACTTGGAAAGGTGGATCTCTCTCACACGTACCAACACAGACTATCCCCCAATTTAACTGATCCCCAAAGGTTTTTGATTAAATAGCGGAATAGAAAATATGATCCAAAAAAAGTGTATGTATATCACACGTACACAACCACACTAGGCCCCAATTACTATTGTTTGTACCCCTAAAAGGCTAGATGAGGAGTAGGGGGAGTATGGAACAGGCAGCACCCTCAAACCTTCAGAAGTATGAGATGAACCCCAACAACTTGGAAAGGTGGATCTCTCTCACACGTACCAACACAGACTATCCCCCAATTTAACTGATCCCCAAAGGTTTTTGATTAAATAGCGGAATAGAAAATATGATCCAAAAAAAGTGTATGTATATCACACGTACACAACCACACTAGGCCCCAATTACTATTGTTTGTACCCCTAAAAGGCTAGATGAGGAGTAGGGGGGGTATGGAACAGGCAGCACCCTCAAACCTTCAGAAGTATGAGATGAACCCCAACAACTTGGAAAGGTGGATCTCTCTCACACGTACCAACACAGACTATCCCCCAATTTAACTGATCCCCAAAGGTTTTTGATTAAATAGCGGAATAGAAAATATGATCCAAAAAAAGTGTATGTATATCACACGTACACAACCACACTGGGCCCCAATTACTATTGTTTGTACCCCTAAAAGGCTAGATGAGGAGTAGGGGGAGTATGGAACAGGCAGCACCCTCAAACCTTCAGAAGTATGAGATGAACCCCAACAACTTGGAAAGGTGGATCTCTCTCACACGTACCAACACAGACTATCCCCCAATTTAACTGATCCCCAAAGGTTTTTGATTAAATAGCGGAATAGAAAATATGATCCAAAAAAAGTGTATGTATATCACACGTACACAACCACACTAGGCCCCAATTACTATTGTTTGTACCCCTAAAAGGCTAGATGAGGAGTAGGGGGGGTATGGAACAGGCAGCACCCTCAAACCTTCAGAAGTATGAGATGAACCCCAACAACTTGGAAAGGTGGATCTCTCTCACACGTACCAACACAGACTATCCCCCAATTTAACTGATCCCCAAAGGTTTTTGATTAAATAGCGGAATAGAAAATATGATCCAAAAAAAGTGTATGTATATCACACGTACACAACCACACTAGGCCCCAATTACTATTGTTTGTACCCCTAAAAGGCTAGGAGTAGGGGGAGTATGGAACAGGCAGCACCCTCAAACCTTCAGAAGTATGAGATGAACCCCAACAACTTGGAAAGGTGGATCTCTCTCACACGTACCAACACAGACTATCCCCCAATTTAACTGATCCCCAAAGGTTTTTGATTAAATAGCGGAATAGAAAATATGATCCAAAAAAAGTGTATGTATATCACACGTACACAACCACACTAGGCCCCAATTACTATTGTTTGTACCCCTAAAAGGCTAGATGAGGAGTAGGGGGAGTATGGAACAGGCAGCACCCTCAAATCTTCAGAAGTATGAGATTGTGTTCACTGTACCCCACAAAGATTGAGTTCACTGCACCCCACAATGATTGTGTTCACTGCACCCCACAAAGATTGTGTTCACTGCACCTCACAAAGATTGTGTTCACTGTACCCCCCAAAGATTGTGTTCACTGCACCCCACAAAGATTCTGTTCACTGTACCCCACAAAGATTGTGTTCACTGCACCCTAAAAGGATGTTGTTCACTGCACCCCACAAAGATTGTGTTCACTGCACCCTAAAAGGATGTTGTTCACTGCACCCCAAAAAGATTGTGTTCACTGTACCCCCCCAAAGATTGTGTTCACTGCACCCCACAAAGATTGTGTTCACTGCACCCCAAAAAGATTGTGTTCACTGTACCCCCCAAAGATTGTGTTCACTGCACCCCAAAAAGATTGTGTTCACTGTACCCCCCAAAGATTGTGTTCACTGCACCCCACAAAGATTCTGTTCACTGTACCCCACAAAGATTGTGTTCACTGCACCCCAAAAAGATTGTGTTCACTGTACCCCCCCAAAGATTGTGTTCACTGCACCCCACAAAGATTCTGTTCACTGCACCCCACAAAGGATTTTGTTCACTGCACCCCAAAAAGATTGTGTTCACTGCACCCCAAAAAGGATTTTGATCACTGCACCCCAAAAAGGATGTTGTTCACTGCACCCCAAAAATGATTTTGTTCACTCCACCCCAAAAAGATTGTGTTCACTGCACCCCACAAAGATTGTGTTCACTGCACCCCAAAAAGATTGTGTTCACTGTACCCCCCAAAGATTGTGTTCACTGCACCCCACAAAGATTCTGTTCACTGTACCCCACAAAGATTGTGTTCACTGCACCCCAAAAAGATTGTGTTCACTGCACCCCAAAAAGGATGTTGTTCACTGCACCCCAAAAAGGATGTTGTTCACTCCACCCCAAAAAGATTGTGTTCACTGCACCCCACAAAGATTGTGTTCACTGCACCCCAAAAATATTGTGTTCACTGCACCCCAAAAATGATTTTGTTCACTGCACCCCAAAAAGGATTTTGTTCACTGCACCCCAAAAAGGATGTTGTTCACTCCACCCCAAAAAGATTGTGTTCACTGCACCCCAAAAAGATTGTGTTCACTGCACCCCACAAAGGATTTTGTTCACTGCACCCCAAAAAGATTGTGTTCACTGCACCCCAAAAAGGATGTTGTTCACTGCACCCCAAAAAGGATTTTGTTCACTGCACCCCAAAAAGATTGTGTTCACTGCACCCCACAAAGGATTTTGTTTACTGCACCCCACAAAGATTGTGTTCACTGCACACCAAAAAGGATTGTGTTCACTGCACCCCAAAAAGATTTTGTTCACTGCACCCCAAAAAGATTGTGTTCACTGCAGCCCAAAAAGATTGTGTTCACTGCAGCCCAAAAAGATTGTGTTCACTGCAGCCCAAAAAGATTGTGTTCACTGCAGCTCACACACAGAAAAATGGATGTGGATCACTGACACCTGCCTATCTCCAATCCCACACCACACAGCAATATCGATTGTAGTTTGTAGAACACAGTTTCCCTAAAATTCAGCAGACTCTGTCCCTAACAGGATTGAGAAGAGATCGTAGATCAGGATTGAGTGCAGATTCACCCCACCCCCCACACAGCAATATCGATTGTAGTTTGTAGAAGACACTGACCCTATAATTCAGCAGACTCTATCCCTAAAATGCCTACAACTCGCCCTGCCTAAACACTCCGACCTGTCCCTCAATTCTATCCGGACACAAATGGTTTTTTCCTGCCTATCTTTCCCTAATCAGCAGCCAGCACATTGATGTGTGCTCTGTCCCTTAGCTAAGCAGCAGAATGACGCTGCTGCGGCGGCTGCCTCGAACTTATAAAGACTTGGTCACATGCTTCAGACGGCCAATCACAGCTACTAAGACATTTGCAGGCATGGCTGGGATGGCTTAAGGCACACCAGTTAAACGATTGTTGATTGGCTGTTGAAAGCCCGCCATGAAAAGAGCGCCAAAGCATGCAAAACCCGGAAATAAAACGACCGAACACGGATTTTTACCCGAACATACAGTAAAGTGTCCGTGTCCGTGTTCGGGTAAAAAAAATCCAATTATTCGGTACGAACACGAATAATACAGTCCGTGTTCGCTCAACACTACACCCAACTTCTACATTCGATCAAATCTTTAGAACAATTGAACAAAAAAAAAACCTCCTGTAAACTAAAAACACATCGACAAGAACAAAGAGACGTACTGTGCCAAGACTTTGACTTTCTTCTTAAAAGAATGAAGATGACTTGGTACTCCCAATCTGACAAACCAGGATCTCTCTTAGCTAAACAATACAAACAAAGACAAAAGAAATACAAAATCCCATACCTTCTCAATGATTTTGGTAAAAAACGAACAAATCCCAAAGATATAGCTAATCAGTTTGCTAAGTTCTATTTCAAGCTCTACAATCTGAACCCCTCAGAACCACTAAACATCCCAGAACCCCTAGAAATTCAAATATTTCTGCAAGAACTGCAGTTACCCTTCCTCCCGGAGGATCATCTAGACCAAGTCTCAGCCCCTTTTAAGCTAACTACATAAATACAAAAAGCCACTTCCGCTCTCCCCTTCCATAAAGCGCCGACACCGGGCGGATACAGCAACGAGTACTATAAAATATACTCTCCCCTACTTGCCCCCCACCTATGTGATGCATTTAATCGCACAGCCACAACCAGTACCATCCCCAGTGAATCCTTGAAAGCCTTAATAATGACCATTCCCAAACCTGGTAAATCCCCCGGCTCCCCTACAAATTTTCGCTCTATATCCCTCCTAAACACTGACACCAAACTACTTGCCAAAATTATAGCAACCAGACTTATAACCTTCATTCCACTGCTAGTGCACAAGCATCAAGTAGGATTTGTTGCAGGAAGACAGGCCTCTGATGGCACTAGAAGATATGATAACCTGATCCAGTGGGCGGAACACCATAGAACCCCTTCTCTGCTCCTATCTCTGGACGCAGAAAAGGCGTTCGACTGCATCCATTGGCAGTATTTAATGGCAGTATTACAAAAATTTGGCTTCCAGGGAAACATCCTCTATTCCATCCTTAGCTTTTACACCAACCCCAGCGCTAAGGTCTGGACCAATGGAATGACGTGTAGCCCTTTTAATATCACTAATGGCACCAGACAGGGGTGCCCTTTGTCACCCCTGATCTTCGCTCTAGTAATGGAACCTCTAGCCCAGGCCATCAGCACCTCACCCCATGTAGCAGGTATACCAGTTGACACCATCTCTTACAAAATAGGACTATACGCAGAAGATGTTATAATTATAACAGTATAGATGTTATAGTTATAACAGAACCCCTTACATCTTTACCAGCACTCCAGACTATTCTAGATAGATTTAGCTCCATTTCCCTCTACAAAATAAATTATAACAAATCCTCAATGCTTGGCATCTCACTCCCACAGCCACTAAAAGATAAGATCTCAGTAGATAACCTTTCCTCGTGGGCCCCTAATTCTACTCTACAATATCTTGGTGTACAACTAACCTCCCCCTCCAACAAACTTCTTCATGTAAACTTACAAACTCCGATATCTAAACTTCAACACATCTCACGAGGACTACAGAAAACCACGGCCTCTTGGGCAGGAAGAATGGCACTGACAAAATGTTTATGCCACCACATGTGCTCTCCCTCTTCAGAGCAATCCCTGTACCTATTCTCTCATCACATATTGCAAAACTCCAAGCAATACTTACCACCTGTATCTGGAAAAGCAAGCATCCCAGAATTCGCCACAAGCTACTTCTTATGCTGGCCAAACTCGCTGGCCTAGGAGTCCCCAATCTCGGGACCTACTATAAAGCAGCCATACTAGACCAAGCCAAAGCCTGGTGATACCCATCCTATCACCAACCAGGCTTCAAATCAAGAGCACGGCCCGAGTAGTATCTACAAAAGAGCTACTCAGTGCCATACTTCTACGCATGCAACCAACGAAATGTTATTTAGACACTGTCACAACCACCACCAGAATCTGGAAGGCAACGCACCAAACGACCAAAGGCATCCCAGCCGAATTACTCTCACTTTTACCTATCAACGCCTTGGAGCTTCTTATCCCCAATAAATCCTTCTCCTCTTGGTCTAAAGCGGGTATCAACAGTATAGGAACTCTATACTCAGACTCCACACTCAAATTCTTTCAATAACTTTGCTCGACATACCCAATTAATACCAAGCAATTCTACATGTACCTCCAATTAAGATCTGCACTTCGGCTAATCCAATTCTCCAGCAATACACTTTTTTCAAACATAATCAGCTTCTACAACATGTCGACACCATCCCCCAAAGGGATTTCTCATATCTACAAACTCATCCTAAACACCCAGCCGTGTGGTAAATCCTCCTCGATGTTTCATTGGGAACAACGGATAGACAAAAGCTATACCATGGAACAATGGTACTTGGCCTTGAACTCCACCTGCAAAGTATCACGTTGCATATCCCAATGGGAAACTGCAAATAAGATTTTCTATAACTGGTATCTGACTCCCGCCAGACTGGCACACATATACCCAGATGCCCCATCTACTTGCTGGTGACAATGTGGACACTATGGCTCCATGCTCCATATTTGGTGGAGCTGCCCAAAATTAGGAAAATTCTGGTCAGATGTTTGCTCATTCATTACATCCTCGCTAGGCCTCTCTTTCCCTTTAACACCCCAGATGGTGCTACTCAGCATGGATTCTAACCTATGGCCCTCAAATCTCAGCACTATCATAACACATATTTTCATTTCCATTCGCCTAGCCATTGCAAGGAAATCGAAAAACACAGAATCCCAACTTTGGTGGAAGTAATTTGTATACTAAACGAAAACTGCCGGCTTGAATATGCCTTTGCAAAGGCAAACTTAAAAGTCCACTCCTTTACTGCAAATTGGAATGTCTGGCTTACACACCAGGAAGGCCCTGGTGAACTTACATAGAGCCCTCTCTCATTGCCCTTCTACCCACAACCTGCCAATACTTTTAGCCTACTTCCTGCTGAGTCCCCAACTGCTCTACTCTTTACTACCCCTAACATTTAATACTTGTCCTTATACCCCAGACAACTTCTGATTAAATCTTTAAATACACTTTTTTCTTTTCTAACAAAGGCTACAACTAGAGTTGAGCGAACACCTGGATGTCCGGGTTCGGCGGGGTTCGACCAAACTTGAAAAACAAAGTCCGGGTTCGTGAACCGGACTTAACCCGAACTTTCCCCGATCCCGAACCCCATTGAAGTCAATGGAGACCCAAACTTTTGAGCGCTAAAATGCCTCTAAAACAAACATGGAAAGCGCTAGAGGGCTGAAAATGGCAGCAAACTCATCTTAAGAGCATGCCAAGTGCTCTGCAAACAAATGTGGATAGGGAAATAACTTAAAATAACATAAAAAACTGAAAAATAAAAAATATTCATCTTGAATGATGTAGGAGGAGGACGAGGCCCATATGAAGTAGAAGGTTGAGGTGGCGGTGGATATGGCGGTGGATATGGCGGTGTAGGTGGAAGTGGCGGTGGCAGTGAAGGAGGAGGACGAGGTAGCCAACACTGGTTTTGGTTTTTAATTAAAAAAAATTTAAATTCGGGTACACCCCAAAAGAGTAAGAAAGCTCAAATCCAGCAATGGCTGGGTAAGGCTGGTATACATGTCTATTCTGCATAAGGTCCTGTGGGATCCATGTCTGGTTAATTTTAATGAACGTGAGCTTGTCCACATTGGCTCTGGACAGGTGGCTGCGCTTGTCTGTGATAACAGAGTAATGCCTAGAAACATTAGAGGGAGTGTCGAGGGGTGACAAGTGTTAATATTCCCAAGGTAAAGAGCTGAACTATTTGCTCTTTTGTAAATCTTCGAACTGGGACAAGTATCCAAACTCATGTCTGTCAAAATCCCTCGATGATGATTTTTGGTATGATACCGCAGGAACCCCACATTAATCAAATAAAGGGCTTAGGGTTAAAGAGAGTGCAAACTCCAACTGCCAAATAGGCCATCTCTAAAATTATATTGTATTCCTTCATTAAAATGCTCTGAAGGATATACAACAATTGGCCTAAGTAACCAGAGAATGTAGACAAGAGAGAGTGATAGAAGGGGAGAAGAAAAGAGAGAGGAAAGAAAGTAAAGAGAGCAGTTAGTCCATGCTAGTGATATTCCTATATAAGATGCCCAAGGTTCCCAGACCTTTTCTTTCCAAGTTGGCAATGTGGGTACATCTCTCTTTTTTAACATGGGAAGCAAGCTGAATCAATTTACCCCTGATCGTCGTTTTGTGGGCTGCCCAAAGTCTTTCTGGGGAAATCCCGTCTAGATCATTTAACATAAAATATTCTGTAATAGCGCATTTTATTTCTACTACCCTATGTGGTTCCCTCAGGATGGATTCGTTAAGCCTCCATTGGAAAGAGCCCGTGTGTGCATTGGTGCAAATTAGGGACACAATTACCATAGAGCGGTCAGACCATACAACATCCTGTATTGATGCCGTGCGTAGGGATGGAATTATGGAGTGGGATACAAGTAAGTGGTCTATGCATGCGAATGTCTGGTGTGGATGCGAGAAATGGGTATAATCTTTTTGAGTTGGGTGCTGTTCCCTCCAGCTATCCACTAACCCCATTTGGTTAATCAATTTACCTATCCTTGCTCTGCGCTTGGGTGGGCGAATTGTTTGGGAACCATGAGGTTTACATTACTCTGGGTTTTTTTATTTTCATTGTTCGTTGTTTTTCGATGCTTACTCCATGTTAATTCCCTTTTTTGACTGGAACATCTCATATATGATATTGTAGTTTCAATTGTATTCCTCTGTCATGTACTGCTTTACAAAAATCTAATAAAAACCATTGTAAGTAAAAATGAGACAAACATGCTCAAGCATCATTAAGGCAGACCATTCATTTGAATGGGGTGCCCGACTCATCACAATGAGCCAAAAATGGAACCTGCTACATTTGTGCTAACACAGTACATAGTACACACCAACAAGCAAAACATGAGCTATTGCAACACAATAAGGTGAATGGACCCTTAAGGTTTTGCTGAATCTCAGGAACACTGCTTTTTTTTTATATCAAATACATTTTATTTAATGAACAATTGAAAAATTGTGCCAGCAGTACAGTCTTCAGCTCAGTCAAAATACAATACAACATATGGATTTAAAAGCATAAAAGTATTACATCCATAGAAACATAGTAAATCATAACAGATACACGACTTGCATGAATATGTCATAACTAGTGTTGAGCGAACACGGACTGTATTATTCGTGTTCGTACCGAATAATTGGATTTTTGTTACCTGAACACGGACCCGAAAACTTTACTGTATGTTCGGGTTTAAAATACGTGTTCGGTCATTTTATTTCCTGTTTTGTATGTAATGGCGCGATTTTAATGGCGGGCTTTCAACAGCCAATCAACAAGCGTTTAACTGGTGTGCCTTAAGCCATCCCAGCCATGCCTACTAATGTATTAGTAGCTGTGATTGGCCATCTGAAGCATGTGACCATTTCTTTAAAAGTTCGAGAGCCCCCAGCGCGCCGCGTCATTCTGCTGTAGTTAGGGACAGAGCACACATTATACGTGCTGGCTGCTGATTAGGGACAGACAGTGATTCTGTGAAAAAATGTGTCCGAAAAGAATGCAGGGACAGGTCGGAGTGCAGGCAGGGAGAGTTATTAGAATATTTTAGGGCGAGGCTGGAGATTAGGCAGGGTCAGTCTTCTACATCGATTTTGCTGTGTGGGGGGTGGTGCAGTGAACGATCTTATTGAGCATATTAGGGACAGGCTGGAGATTAGGCAGGGTCAGTCTTCTACATCGATTTTGCTGTGTGGGGGGTGGTGCAGTGAACTATCTTATCGAGCATATTAGGGCCAGGCTGGAGAGATTGGGCAGGGACAGTATACATCGATTTTACTGTGTGGTAGTGAACAATCTTTTTGCCCTCACTTGAGCCCACTTAGGAGGAGGAGGGAGAAAAAAAATCTATTTTTATCAGTCAGTTGTGTGCAGCGTTCATCTTAGATCTATTTTACTACAAGTTAAAAGGGTTTTTTTTTTCCCCTTCATAGCCTTTTTGCTCCAGTGCTGACTGTGATAATACACTGCTGTGTTCACATGTGCTATTGAGTGATTTTCAATTTTATACACTTTTTTCTATTCCACTATTCAATATACACCCTTTTGGGTTAAAAAAAATAAATAAATTGTGGCATAGTCTGTACTAATCTATTTAAAAATTACAAACTTAAAGGGGAATTTTCTATTTTTTCCCTTCATAGCCTGCTGCAGAGCTGACTGACATAAGACACTGCTGTGTTCACATATGCTATTAAAAAATAACCAATTTTATATCATATTTTCTATTCCGCTATTCAATCTACACCCTTTGGGGTAAAAAGAATTAAATTGTGGCATAGTCAGTATCGGTACGTGTGAGATACACCTTTCCAATTTTTGGGGCGCATCTTACACGACCGAGGATTGCAGGGTGCTTCAGTTTGCCTCCTGCCTGTTCCGAACTCCTCCTACTCCTCATCCTGCCTTTGGGGTATAAAAAATAGTAATCGGGGCCTAGTCTGGGTCTGTATGTGTGAGATAGATACACCTTTTGATATCATATTTTCTATTCCGCTATTCAATCTACACCCTTGGGGTAAAAAAAATTAAATTGCGGCATAGTCTGTATCGGTACGTGTGAGATACACCTTTCCAATTTTTGGGGCGCATCTTACACGACCGAGGATTGCAGGGTGCTTCAGTTTGCCTCCTGCCTGTTCCGAACTCCTCCTACTCCTCATCCTGCCTTTAGGGTACAAAATATAGTAATCGGGGCCTAGTCTGGGTCTGTACTTGTGAGATAGATACACCTTTTGATATCATATTTTCTATTCCGCTATTCAATCTACACCCTTGGGGTAAAAATAATTAAATTGCGGCATAGCCTGTATCGGTACGTGTGAGATACACCTTTCCAATTTTTGGGGCGCATCTTACACCGCCGAGGATTGCAGGGTGCTCCAGTTTGCCTCCTGCATGTTCCGAACTCCTCCAACTCCTCATCCTGCCTTTAGGGTACAAAAAATAGTAATCAGGGCCTAGTCTGTACGTGTGAGATAGATACACCTTTTGATATCATATTTTCTATTCCGCTATTCAATCTACACCCTTGGGGTAAAAAGAATTAAATTGCGGCATAGTCTGTATCGGTACGTGTGAGATACACCTTTCCAATTTTTGGGGTGCATCTTACACCGCCGAGGATTGCAGGGTGCTTCAGTTTGCCTCCTGCCTGTTCCGAACTCCTCCTACTCCTCATCCTGCCTTTAGGGTACAAAAAATAGTAATCGGGGCATAGTCTGGGTCTGTACGTGTGAGATAGATACACCTTTTGATATCATATTTTCTATTCCGCAATTCAATCTACACCCTTGGGGTAAAAAAAATTAAATTGTGGCATAGTCTGTATCGGTACATGTGAGATACACCTTTCCAATTTTTGGGGCACATCTTACACCACCGAGGATTGCAGGGTGCTTCAGTTTGCCTCCTGCCTGTTCCGAACTCCTCCTACTCCTCATCCTGCCTTTAGGGTACAAAAAATAGTAATCGGGGCCTAGTCTGGGTCTGTACGTGTGAGATAGATACACCTTTTGATATCATATTTTCTATTCCGCTATTCAATCTACACCCTTGGGGTAAAAAAAATTAAATTGCGGCATAGTCTGTATCGGTACGTGTGAGATACACCTTTCCAATTTTTGGGTCGCATCTTACACGACCGAGGATTGCAGGGTGCTTCAGTTTGCCTCCTGCCTGTTCTGAACTCCTCCTACTCCTCATCCTGCCTTTAGGGTACAAAAAATAGTAATCGGGGCCTAGTCTGGGTCTGTACGTGTGAGATAGATACACCTTTTGATATCATATTTTCTATTCCGCTATTCAATCTACACCCTTGGGGTAAAAATAATTAAATTGCGGCATAGCCTGTATCGGTACGTGTGAGATACACCTTTCCAATTTTTGGGGCGCATCTTACACCGCCGAGGATTGCAGGGTGCTCCAGTTTGCCTCCTGCATGTTCCGAACTCCTCCAACTCCTCATCCTGCCTTTAGGGTACAAAAAATAGTAATCAGGGCCTAGTCTGTACGTGTGAGATAGATACACCTTTTGATATCATATTTTCTATTCCGCTATTCAATCTACACCCTTGGGGTAAAAAGAATTAAATTGCGGCATAGACTGTATCGGTACGTGTGAGATACACCTTTCCAATTTTTGGGGTGCATCTTACACCGCCGAGGATTGTAGGGTGCTTCAGTTTGCCTCCTGCCTGTTCCGAACTCCTCCTACTCCTTATCCTGCCTTTAGGGTAAAAAAATAGTAATCAGGGCCTAGTCTGGGTTTGTACGTGTGAGATAGATACACCTTTTGATATCATATTTTCTATTCCGCTATTCAATCTACACCCTTGGGGTAAAAAGAATTAAATTGCGGCATAGTCTGTATCGGTACATGTGAGATACACCTTTCCAATTTTTGGGGTGCATCTTACACCGCCGAGGATTGCAGGGTGCTTCAGTTTGCCTCCTGCCTGTTCCGAACTCCTCCTACTCCTTATCCTGCCTTTAGAGTAAAAAAATAGTAATCAGGGCCTAGTCTGGGTTTGTACGTGTGAGATAGATACACCTTTTGATATCATATTTTCTATTCCGCTATTCAATCTACACCCTTGGGGTAAAAATAATTAAATTGCGGCATAGTCTGTATCGGTATGTGTGAGATACACCTTCCAATCTTTTGGGGCGCATCTTCCACCGCCGAGGATTTCAGGGTGCTTCAGTTTGCCTCCTGTTCCGAACTCCTCCTACTCCTCATCCTCATCCTGCCTTTAGGGTACAAAAAATTGTAATTGGGGCCTAGTCTGTGTTTGTACGTGTGAGATACACCGTTTTATAAAAATCTTTCTATTCCGCTATTCAATATACACCCTTTTGGGTTAAAAAAAAAATAAATTGTGGCATAGTCTGTACTAATCTATTTAAAAATTACAAACTTAAAGGGGAATTTTCTTTTTTTTTCCCTTCATAGCCTGCTGCAGAGCTGACTGACATAAGACACTGCTGTGTTCACATATGCTATTGAAAAATCACCAATTTTATATCATATTTTCTATTCCGCTATTCAATCTACACCCTTTGGGGTAAAAAGAATTAAATTGTGGCATAGTCAGTATCGGTACGAGTGAGATACACCTTTCCAATTTTTGGGGCGCATCTTACACCACCGAGGATTGCAGGGTGCTTCAGTTTGCCTCCTGCCTGTTCCGAACTCCTCCTACTCCTCATCCTGCCTTTGGGGTATAAAAAATAGTAATAGGGGCCTAGTCTGGGTCTGTACGTGTGAGATAGATACACCTTTTGATATCATATTTTCTATTCCGCTATTCAATCTACACCCTTGGGGTAAAAAAAATTAAATTGCGGCATAGTCTGTATCGGTACGTGTGAGATACACCTTTCCAATTTTTGGGGCGCATCTTACACCGCCGAGGATTGCAGGGTGCTTCAGTTTGCCTCCTGCCTGTTCCGAACTCCTCCTACTCCTCATCCTGCCTTTAGGGTACAAAAAATAGTAATCGGGGCCTAGTCTGGGTCTGTACGTGTCAGATAGATACACCTTTTGATATCATATTTTCTATTCCTCTATTCAATCTACACCCTTGGAATTGGGGCATAGCCTGTATCGGTACGTGTGAGATACACCTTTCCAATTTTTGGGGCGCATCTTACACCGACGAGGATTGCAGGGTGCTCCAGTTTGCCTCCTGCATGTTCCGAACTCCTCCTACTCCTCATCCTGCCTTTAGGGTACAAAAAATAGTAATCAGGGCCTAGTCTGTTCGTGTGAGATAGATACACCTTTTGATATCATATTTTCTATTCCGCTATTCAATCTACACCCTTGGGGTAAAAAGAATTAAATTGCGGCATAGTCTGTATCGGTACGTGTGAGATACACCTTTCCAATTTTTGGGGTGCATCTTACACCGACGAGGATTGCAGGGTGCTCCAGTTTGCCTCCTGCATGTTCCGAACTCCTCCTACTCCTCATCCTGCCTTTAGGGTACAAAAAATAGTAATCAGGGCCTAGTCTGTACGTGTGAGATAGATACACCTTTTGATATCATATTTTCTATTCCGCTATTCAATCTACACCCTTGGGGTAAAAAGAATTAAATTGCGGCATAGTCTGTATCGGTACGTGTGAGATACACCTTTCCAATTTTTGGGGTGCATCTTACACCGCCGAGGATTGCAGGGTGCTTCAGTTTGCCTCCTGCCTGTTCCGAACTCCTCCTACTCCTTATCCTGCCTTTAGAGTAAAAAAATAGTAATCAGGGCCTAGTCTGGGTTTGTACGTGTGAGATAGATACACCTTTTGATATCATATTTTCTATTCCGCTATTCAATCTACACCCTTGGGGTAAAAATAATTAAATTGCGGCATAGTCTGTATCGGTACGTGTGAGATACACCTTCCAATCTTCTGGGGCGCATCTTCCACCGCCGAGGATTTCAGGGTGCTTCAGTTTGCCTCCTGTTCCGAACTCCTCCTACTCCTCATCCTCATCCTGCCTTTAGGGTACAAAAAATTGTAATTGGGGCCTAGTCTGTGTTTGTACGTGTGAGATACACCGTTTTATAAAAATCTTTCTATTCCGCTATTCAATATACACCCTTTTGGGTTAAAAAATAAATAAATTGTGGCATAGTCTGTACTAATCTATTTAAAAATTACAAACTTAAAGGGGAATTTTCTTTTTTTTTTCCCTTCATAGCCTGCTGCAGAGCTGACTGACATAAGACACTGCTGTGTTCACATATGCTATTGAAAAATCACCAATTTTATATCATATTTTCTATTCCGCTATTCAATCTACACCCTTTGGGGTAAAAAGAATTAAATTGTGGCATAGTCAGTATCGGTACGAGTGAGATACACCTTTCCAATTTTTGGGGCACATCTTACACCACCGAGGATTGCAGGGTGCTTCAGTTTGCCTCCTGCCTGTTTCGAACTCCTCCTACTCCTCATCCTGCCTTTGGGGTATAAAAAATAGTAATCGGGGCCTAGTCTGGGTCTGTACGTGTGAGATAGATACAACTTTTGATATCATATTTTCTATTCCGCTATTCAATCTACACCCTTGGGGTAAAAAGAATTAAATTGCGGCATAGTCTGTATCGGTACGTGTGAGATACACCTTTCCAATTTTTGGGGTGCATCTTACACCGCCGAGGATTGCAGGGTGCTTCAGTTTGCCTCCTGCCTGTTCCAAACTCCTCCTACTCCTTATCCTGCCTTTAGGGTAAAAAAATAGTAATCAGGGCCTAGTCTGGGTTTGTACGTGTGAGATAGATACACCTTTTGATATCATATTTTCTATTCCGCTATTCAATCTACACTCTTGGGGTAAAAATAATTAAATTGCGGCATAGTCTGTATCGGTACGTGTGAGATACACCTTTCCAATTTTTGGGGCGCATCTTACACCGCCGAGGATTGCAGGGTGCATCAGTTTGCCTCCTGCCTGTTCCGAACTCCTCCTACTCTTTATCCTGCCTTTAGGGTACAAAAAATAGTAATCGGGGCCTAGTCTGGGTCTGTACGTGTGAGATAGATACACTTTTTGATATCATATTTTCTATTCCGCTATTCAATCTACACCCTTGGGGTAAAAAGAATTAAATTGCGGCATAGTCTGTATCGGTACGTGTGAGATACACCTTTCCAATTTTTGGGGCGCATCTTACACCGCCGAGGATTGCAGGGTGCATCAGTTTGCCTCCTGTTCCGAACTCCTCCTACTCCTCATCCTGCCTTTAGGGTACAACAAATAGTAATCGGGGCCTAGTCTGGGTCTGTACGTGTGAGATAGATACACCTTTTGATATCATATTTTCTATTCCGCTATTCAATCTACACCCTTGGGGTAAAAATAATTAAATTGCGGCATAGTCTGTATCGGTACGTGTGAGATACACCTTCCAATCTTTTGGGGCGCATCTTCCACCTCCGAGGATTTCAGGGTGCTTCAGTTTGCCTCCTGTTCCGAACTCCTCCTACTCCTCATCCTGCCTTTAGGGTACAAAAAATTGTAATCGGGGCCTAGTCTGTGTTTGTACGTGTGAGATACATCGTTTTATAAAAAAATTTCTATTCCGCTATTCAATATACACCCTTTTTGAGTGTAAAAAAACTAAATTACGGCATAGTCTGTATCGGTACATGTGAGATACACCTTTGTAAATTTGTTTGGCGCATCTCCTTCCACCGCCGAGGATTGCAGGGCGCTTCAGTTTGCCTCCTATTCTGAACTCCTCCTACACATCAACCTCATTATGCCTTTAGGGTACAAAAAATTGTAATCGGGGCCTAGTCTGTGTTTGTACGTGTGAGATACACCGTTTTATAAAAATTTTTCTATTCCGCTTTTCAATATACCCCCCTACCGAGGAAGTCAAAGGAGCATTACGCTCGACGTAACGCGTATAGGGGGACGGAGCGTGCGTGGCCGTCGCAGAGTCTCTCTCTGGTAACAGATCGCTGACATCGCTTATACAGCAGGCATGGCTGAGTGCCCAACAAATGTGAGTTGATCTGCCTTTCTCTAATAAAGTACACCCTTATTAGTAAGCAGAGAGCACTAGATTTCTTCATCTGTTTTTTATATGTCCTGGGATCCCTCGAGGTGCAATGCAGTGTGGCTCTTTCCTGGAAGTCTGATCCATGATACATGTGATTGCTGGCCCGTTTGGGTCCTTTAGGAAGGTGAGAGGCTAATTCACCTGGTGGAGGGATTCACTAATTGGTGTTTACCACTTGTTTTCATCACTGGATTTTCTTCAATTGGATACGGGGACACTCTTCATATCACTTTATTGGAAGCACACACATTGCTATGTGCCTTATGAACTGGATATGATTTATTGTATTTAAAGTATCACTTTTTTATTATATTTCTGGCGCATCACATTTTGGTAAGCTTTTCAATATACACCCTGTTTGAGTGTAAAAAAAAAATTACGGCATAGTCTGTATCGGTACATGTGAGATACACCTTTTTAAATTTGTTTGGCACATCTCCTTCCACCGCCGAGGATTGCAGGGCGCTTCAGTTTGCCTCCTGTTCCGAACTCCTCCTACTCCTCTTCCTCATCCTGCCTTTAGGGTACAAAAAATTGTAATCGGGGCCTAGTCTGTGTTTGTACGTATGAGATACACCGTTTTATAAAATTTTTCCTATTCCGCTATTCAATATACACCCTTTTGGAGTGTAAAAAATGTAATTACGGCATAGTCTGTATCAGTACGTGTGAGATACACCTTTTAAATTAGTTTGGCGCATCTCCTTCCACCGCCAAGGATTGCAGGGCGCTTCAGTTTGCCTCCTGTTCTGAACTCCTTCTACTCCTTTTCCTCATCCTCCCTTTAGGGTACAAAAAATTGTAATCGGGGCCTAGTCTGTGTTTGTACGTGTGAGATACACCGTTTTATATCCTTTTTTCTATTCCGCTATTCAATATACACCCTTTTGGGGTGAAAAAAATTAAATTTGCGGCATACTTTGCATATTTGACTGTGAGATACACCCGTTGTATTTGTATACTGTTTTCTATTCCGCTATTTAATAAACACCCTTTTGGGGTAAAAAAAAAATGAAATTGCGGCATAGTTTGCAAATTTGACTGTGAGATACACCCGTGCGATACTGTTGTTATTTTGTTCCGTTATTCAATAAACACCTTTCTAGGGCAAGATCATAAATTACAGAAATATGAGGAGACTGTCAAATAGGGGCCGTTGCCTGGGTCGTGGTGCTGCTGGTAGAGCTCCTGTTGCAAGGAGAGGACGTGGTCGATCTGTGCCAGCTACACGCACAAGTGAAACACCTTCCTCAAGTGTGAGTAGGCGACAGAACCTGCAGCAGTATTTGGTAGGGCATCATGCGCCTCTAGAAGTGATGAGGCCAGAAGAAGTACAGGCGATAGTAGATTGGGTTGCTGACAGTGCCTCCAGTTCCTTCACATTGTCTCCCACCCAGTCTACTGCAGAAAGGTCAGAGTTGGCACCTGCAGCCGATGTCCAACCGTCTTTCACCTCACCCCCTTGCAAATCAGGCAAGCAGTCTGAGCCCCAAGTCATGCAGCAGTCTCTTCTTCTTTTTGATGACTCTGTCAGCAGGGTTTCCCAGGGCCATCCACCTAGCCCTGCCCCAGAAGTGGAAGAGATTGAGTGCAGCGATGCCCAACCACTCATTTCTCAAGATGAGTACATGGAAGGACCATCGCAGCACGTCTCCGATGATGACGAAACGCAGGTGCCAACTGCTGCGGCACTCAGAATTGTGGAGACCGACAAGGAGGGCACGGGTGAAGACTGGGTGGAAGATGATGTGGAGGACGATGAGGTACTCGACCCCACATGGAATGAAGGTCATGCAGGTGACCTGAGTAGTTTGGAGGATGAGGCGGTGGTCGCACAGAGTCACCAGCACAGCAGAAGAGGGAGCAGGGTGCAGAAGCGGAGCGGCCGTGCCCTAGACACTACGCCTGCTACTGCCCAACGCAGCAAGAGACCGAGCGCACCAAAGCCAGCTCAAAGGAGTTCTCTAGCGTGGAAGTTCTTCAGAAAATGTGCTGATGACAGGACACGAGTGGTTTGCACCCTGTGCAAATAGAGCCTGACGCGAAGCATAAACCTTCTCAACCTGAGCACAACCTGCATGATCAGGCATCTAAGTGCAAAGCACGAGCTGCAGTTGAGTAGACACCTTCATAACCAAGAAAGGTCTCTGGCTCCTCCTGCTTCCTCTTCTGCTGCAGTCTCGGCCTCTTCATCCACCTCTGTAGTGATACCGGCACCTGCCACCCCGCAAACAGACGATCTGTCAGCAACACCACCACCTGGGTCACCAACCATCTTCACAATGTCCCGTGGAAGCGTTCAGCTTTCCATCTCCCAAACACTTGAGAGGAAAAGGAAGTACCCCCCTACCCACCCGCGATCCCTGGCCCTGAATGCCAGCATTTCAAAATTCTTGGCCTTTGAAATGCTGTCATTCCGTCTGGTGGAGACACACAGTTTTAAAAGCCTTATGTCGGTGGCTGTCCCACAGTACGTCGTGCCCAGCCTCCACTACTTTTCCAGGCAAGCCATCCCTTCCCTGCACAACCAAGTGGGGGAAAAAATCAGGTGTGCACTGCGCAAAGCCATCTGTGCCAAGGTCCACCTAACTACCGATACGTGGACCAGTAAGCACGGTCAGGGGCATTATATCTCCCTAACGGCACACTGGGTAAATGAGAAAAAATAGTGGGGTGATAAATGCTCTGTCACGTATGTATCCGAGTGGGAGGATTCCTCTAATATACCGCAGCTCGTTATAAATGAATAAATAAATAAATAATGACTCTGAGATTCGGATTCAATCCGATTCTATATGCAGCCAACTCTAGTATTAATCACTAAATACCAATACAATAAGGAAGACACAATGAGTCGGCGCACGACAGAAGAGATCTCAGAAAAGACTCCGACCAAGTCTACCAATGTCAGAATCGCAGCGAGACGTCTTAAGTAGTGTTGAGCGAACACGGACTGTATTATTCGTGTTCGTACCGAATAATTGGATTTTTTTTACCCGAACACGGACACGGACACTTTACTGTATGTTCGGGTAAAAATCCGTGTTCGGTCGTTTTATTTCCGGGTTTTGCATGCTTTGGCGCTCTTTTCATGGCGGGCTTTCAACAGCCAATCAACAATCGTTTAACTGGTGTGCCTTAAGCCATCCCAGCCATGCCTGCAAATGTCTTAGTAGCTGTGATTGGCCGTCTGAAGCATGTGACCAAGTCTTTATAAGTTCGAGGCAGCCGCCGCAGCAGCGTCATTCTGCTGCTTAGCTAAGGGACAGAGCACACATCAATGTGCTGGCTGCTGATTAGGGAAAGATAGGCAGGAAAAAACCATTTGTGTCCGGATAGAATTGAGGGACAGGTCGGAGTGTTTAGGCAGGGCGAGTTGTAGGCATTTTAGGGATAGAGTCTGCTGAATTATAGGGTCAGTGTCTTCTACAAACTACAATCGATATTGCTGTGTGGGGGGTGGGGTGAATCTGCACTCAATCCTGATCTACGATCTCTTCTCAATCCTGTTAGGGACAGAGTCTGCTGAATTTTAGGGAAACTGTGTTCTACAAACTACAATCGATATTGCTGTGTGGTGTGGGATTGGAGATAGGCAGGTGTCAGTGATCCACATCCATTTTTCTGTGTGTGAGCTGCAGTGAACACAATCTTTTTGGGCTGCAGTGAACACAATCTTTTTGGGCTGCAGTGAACACAATCTTTTTGGGCTGCAGTGAACACAATCTTTTTGGGGTGCAGTGAACAAAATCTTTTTGGGGTGCAGTGAACACAATCCTTTTTGGTGTGCAGTGAACACAATCTTTGTGGGGTGCAGTGAACAAAATCCTTTGTGGGGTGCAGTGAACACAATCTTTTTGGGGTGCAGTGAACAAAATCCTTTTTGGGGTGCAGTGAACAACATCCTTTTTGGGGTGCAGTGAACACAATCTTTTTGGGGTGCAGTGAACAAAATCCTTTGTGGGGTGCAGTGAACACAATCTTTTTGGGGTGCAGTGAACACAATCTTTTTGGGGTGGAGTGAACAACATCCTTTTTGGGGTGCAGTGAACAAAATCCTTTTTGGGGTGCAGTGAACAAAATCATTTTTGGGGTGCAGTGAACACAATCTTTTTGGGGTGCAGTGAACACAATCTTTGTGGGGTGCAGTGAACACAATCTTTTTGGGGTGGAGTGAACAACATCCTTTTTGGGGTGCAGTGAACAACATCCTTTTTGGGGTGCAGTGAACACAATCTTTTTGGGGTGCAGTGAACACAATCTTTGTGGGGTACAGTGAACAGAATCTTTGTGGGGTGCAGTGAACACAATCTTTGGGGGGTACAGTGAACACAATCTTTTTGGGGTGCAGTGAACACAATCTTTGTGGGGTGCAGTGAACACAATCTTTTTGGGGTGGAGTGAACAAAATCATTTTTGGGGTGCAGTGAACAACATCCTTTTTGGGGTGCAGTGATCAAAATCCTTTTTGGGGTGCAGTGAACACAATCTTTTTGGGGTGCAGTGAACAAAATCCTTTGTGGGGTGCAGTGAACAGAATCTTTGTGGGGTGCAGTGAACACAATCTTTGGGGGGGTACAGTGAACACAATCTTTTTGGGGTGCAGTGAACACAATCTTTGTGGGGTACAGTGAACAGAATCTTTGTGGGGTGCAGTGAACACAATCTTTGGGGGGTACAGTGAACACAATCTTTTTGGGGTGCAGTGAACACAATCTTTGGGGGGTACAGTGAACACAATCTTTTTGGGGTGCAGTGAACACAATCTTTGTGGGGTGCAGTGAACACAATCTTTGGGGGGGTACAGTGAACACAATCTTTTTGGGGTGCAGTGAACAACATCCTTTTAGGGTGCAGTGAACACAATCTTTGTGGGGTGCAGTGAACAACATCCTTTTAGGGTGCAGTGAACACAATCTTTGTGGGGTACAGTGAACAGAATCTTTGTGGGGTGCAGTGAACACAATCTTTGGGGGGTACAGTGAACACAATCTTTGTGAGGTGCAGTGAACACAATCTTTGTGGGGTGCAGTGAACACAATCATTGTGGGGTGCAGTGAACTCAATCTTTGTGGGGTACAGTGAACACAATCTCATACTTCTGAAGATTTGAGGGTGCTGCCTGTTCCATACTCCCCCTACTCCTCATCTAGCCTTTTAGGGGTACAAACAATAGTAATTGGGGCCTAGTGTGGTTGTGTACGTGTGATATACATACACTTTTTTTGGATCATATTTTCTATTCCGCTATTTAATCAAAAACCTTTGGGGATCAGTTAAATTGGGGGATAGTCTGTGTTGGTACGTGTGAGAGAGATCCACCTTTCCAAGTTGTTGGGGTTCATCTCATACTTCTGAAGGTTTGAGGGTGCTGCCTGTTCCATACTCCCCCTACTCCTAGCCTTTTAGGGGTACAAACAATAGTAATTGGGGCCTAGTGTGGTTGTGTACGTGTGATATACATACACTTTTTTTGGATCATATTTTCTATTCCGCTATTTAATCAAAAACCTTTGGGGATCAGTTAAATTGGGGGATAGTCTGTGTTGGTACGTGTGAGAGAGATCCACCTTTCCAAGTTGTTGGGGTTCATCTCATACTTCTGAAGGTTTGAGGGTGCTGCCTGTTCCATACCCCCCCTACTCCTCATCTAGCCTTTTAGGGGTACAAACAATAGTAATTGGGGCCTAGTGTGGTTGTGTACGTGTGATATACATACACTTTTTTTGGATCATATTTTCTATTCCGCTATTTAATCAAAAACCTTTGGGGATCAGTTAAATTGGGGGATAGTCTGTGTTGGTACGTGTGAGAGAGATCCACCTTTCCAAGTTGTTGGGGTTCATCTCATACTTCTGAAGGTTTGAGGGTGCTGCCTGTTCCATACCCCCCCTACTCCTCATCTAGCCTTTTAGGGGTACAAACAATAGTAATTGGGGCCTAGTGTGGTTGTGTACGTGTGATATACATACACTTTTTTTGGATCATATTTTCTATTCCGCTATTTAATCAAAAACCTTTGGGGATCAGTTAAATTGGGGGATAGTCTGTGTTGGTACGTGTGAGAGAGATCCACCTTTCCAAGTTGTTGGGGTTCATCTCATACTTCTAAAGGTTTGAGGGTGCTGCCTGTTCCATACCCCCCCTACTCCTCATCTAGCCTTTTAGGGGTACAAACAATAGTAATTGGGGCCTAGTGTGGTTGTGTACGTGTGATATACATACACTTTTTTTGGATCATATTTTCTATTCCGCTATTTAATCAAAAACCTTTGGGGATCAGTTAAATTGGGGGATAGTCTGTGTTGGTACGTGTGAGAGAGATCCACCTTTCCAAGTTGTTGGGGTTCATCTCATACTTCTGAAGGTTTGAGGGTGCTGCCTGTTCCATACCCCCCCTACTCCTCATCTAGCCTTTTAGGGGTACAAACAATAGTAATTGGGGCCTAGTGTGGTTGTGTACGTGTGATATACATACACTTTTTTTGGATCATATTTTCTATTCCGCTATTTAATCAAAAACCTTTGGGGATCAGTTAAATTGGGGGATAGTCTGTGTTGGTACGTGTGAGAGAGATCCACCTTTCCAAGTTGTTGGGGTTCATCTCATACTTCTGAAGGTTTGAGGGTGCTGCCTGTTCCATACTCCCCCTACTCCTCATCTAGCCTTTTAGGGGTACAAACAATAGTAATTGGGGCCCAGTGTGGTTGTGTACGTGTGATATACATACACTTTTTTTGGATCATATTTTCTATTCCGCTATTTAATCAAAAACCTTTGGGGATCAGTTAAATTGGGGGATAGTCTGTGTTGGTACGTGTGAGAGAGATCCACCTTTCCAAGTTGTTGGGGTTCATCTCATACTTCTGAAGGTTTGAGGGTGCTGCCTGTTCCATACTCCCCCTACTCCTAGCCTTTTAGGGGTACAAACAATAGTAATTGGGGCCTAGTGTGGTTGTGTACGTGTGATATACATACACTTTTTTTGGATCATATTTTCTATTCCGCTATTTAATCAAAAACCTTTGGGGATCAGTTAAATTGGGGGATAGTCTGTGTTGGTACGTGTGAGAGAGATCCACCTTTCCAAGTTGTTGGGGTTCATCTCATACTTCTGAAGGTTTGAGGGTGCTGCCTGTTCCATACTCCCCCTACTCCTAGCCTTTTAGGGGTACAAACAATAGTAATTGGGGCCTAGTGTGGTTGTGTACGTGTGATATACATACACTTTTTTTGGATCATATTTTCTATTCCGCTATTTAATCAAAAACCTTTGGGGATCAGTTAAATTGGGGGATAGTCTGTGTTGGTACGTGTGAGAGAGATCCACCTTTCCAAGTTGTTGGGGTTCATCTCATACTTCTGAAGGTTTGAGGGTGCTGCCTGTTCCATACCCCCCCTACTCCTCATCTAGCCTTTTAGGGGTACAAACAATAGTAATTGGGGCCTAGTGTGGTTGTGTACGTGTGATATACATACACTTTTTTTGGATCATATTTTCTATTCCGCTATTTAATCAAAAACCTTTGGGGATCAGTTAAATTGGGGGATAGTCTGTGTTGGTACGTGTGAGAGAGATCCACCTTTCCAAGTTGTTGGGGTTCATCTCATACTTCTGAAGGTTTGAGGGTGCTGCCTGTTCCATACCCCCCCTACTCCTCATCTAGCCTTTTAGGGGTACAAACAATAGTAATTGGGGCCTAGTGTGGTTGTGTACGTGTGATATACATACACTTTTTTTGGATCATATTTTCTATTCCGCTATTTAATCAAAAACCTTTGGGGATCAGTTAAATTGGGGGATAGTCTGTGTTGGTACGTGTGAGAGAGATCCACCTTTCCAAGTTGTTGGGGTTCATCTCATACTTCTGAAGGTTTGAGGGTGCTGCCTGTTCCATACCCCCCCTACTCCTCATCTAGCCTTTTAGGGGTACAAACAATAGTAATTGGGGCCTAGTGTGGTTGTGTACGTGTGATATACATACACTTTTTTTGGATCATATTTTCTATTCCGCTATTTAATCAAAAACCTTTGGGGATCAGTTAAATTGGGGGATAGTCTGTGTTGGTACGTGTGAGAGAGATCCACCTTTCCAAGTTGTTGGGGTTCATCTCATACTTCTGAAGGTTTGAGGGTGCTGCCTGTTCCATACCCCCCCTACTCCTCATCTAGCCTTTTAGGGGTACAAACAATAGTAATTGGGGCCTAGTGTGGTTGTGTACGTGTGATATACATACACTTTTTTTGGATCATATTTTCTATTCCGCTATTTAATCAAAAACCTTTGGGGATCAGTTAAATTGGGGGATAGTCTGTGTTGGTACGTGTGAGAGAGATCCACCTTTCCAAGTTGTTGGGGTTCATCTCATACTTCTGAAGGTTTGAGGGTGCTGCCTGTTCCATACTCCCCCTACTCCTCATCTAGCCTTTTAGGGGTACAAACAATAGTAATTGGGGCCCAGTGTGGTTGTGTACGTGTGATATACATACACTTTTTTTGGATCATATTTTCTATTCCGCTATTTAATCAAAAACCTTTGGGGATCAGTTAAATTGGGGGATAGTCTGTGTTGGTACGTGTGAGAGAGATCCACCTTTCCAAGTTGTTGGGGTTCATCTCATACTTCTGAAGGTTTGAGGGTGCTGCCTGTTCCATACTCCCCCTACTCCTAGCCTTTTAGGGGTACAAACAATAGTAATTGGGGCCTAGTGTGGTTGTGTACGTGTGATATACATACACTTTTTTTGGATCATATTTTCTATTCCGCTATTTAATCAAAAACCTTTGGGGATCAGTTAAATTGGGGGATAGTCTGTGTTGGTACGTGTGAGAGAGATCCACCTTTCCAAGTTGTTGGGGTTCATCTCATACTTCTGAAGGTTTGAGGGTGCTGCCTGTTCCATACTCCCCCTACTCCTCATCTAGCCTTTTAGGGGTACAAACAATAGTAATTGGGGCCCAGTGTGGTTGTGTACGTGTGATATACATACACTTTTTTTGGATCATATTTTCTATTCCGCTATTTAATCAAAAACCTTTGGGGATCAGTTAAATTGGGGGATAGTCTGTGTTGCTACGTGTGAGAGAGATCCACCTTTCCAAGTTGTTGGGGTTCATCTCATACTTCTGAAGGTTTGAGGGTGCTGCCTGTTCCATACCCCCCCTACTCCTCATCTAGCCTTTTAGGGGTACAAACAATAGTAATTGGGGCCTAGTGTGGTTGTGTACGTGTGATATACATACACTTTTTTTGGATCATATTTTCTATTCCGCTATTTAATCAAAAACCTTTGGGGATCAGTTAAATTGGGGGATAGTCTGTGTTGGTACGTGTGAGAGAGATCCACCTTTCCAAGTTGTTGGGGTTCATCTCATACTTCTGAAGGTTTGAGGGTGCTGCCTGTTCCATACCCCCCCTACTCCTCATCTAGCCTTTTAGGGGTACAAACAATAGTAATTGGGGCCTAGTGTGGTTGTGTACGTGTGATATACATACACTTTTTTTGGATCATATTTTCTATTCCGCTATTTAATCAAAAACCTTTGGGGATCAGTTAAATTGGGGGATAGTCTGTGTTGGTACGTGTGAGAGAGATCCACCTTTCCAAGTTGTTGGGGTTCATCTCATACTTCTGAAGGTTTGAGGGTGCTGCCTGTTCCATACCCCCCCTACTCCTCATCTAGCCTTTTAGGGGTACAAACAATAGTAATTGGGGCCTAGTGTGGTTGTGTACGTGTGATATACATACACTTTTTTTGGATCATATTTTCTATTCCGCTATTTAATCAAAAACCTTTGGGGATCAGTTAAATTGGGGGATAGTCTGTGTTGGTACGTGTGAGAGAGATCCACCTTTCCAAGTTGTTGGGGTTCATCTCATACTTCTGAAGGTTTGAGGGTGCTGCCTGTTCCATACCCCCCCACTCCTCATCTAGCCTTTTAGGGGTACAAACAATAGTAATTGGGGCCTAGTGTGGTTGTGTACGTGTGCTATACATACACTTTTTTTGGATCATATTTTCTATTCCGCTATTTAATCAAAAACCTTTGGGGATCAGTTAAATTGGGGGATAGTCTGTGTTGCTACGTGTGAGAGAGATCCACCTTTCCAAGTTGTTGGGGTTCATCTCATACTTCTGAAGGTTTGAGGGTGCTGCCTGTTCCATACCCCCCCTACTCCTCATCTAGCCTTTTAGGGGTACAAACAATAGTAATTGGGGCCTAGTGTGGTTGTGTACGTGTGATATACATACACTTTTTTTGGATCATATTTTCTATTCCGCTATTTAATCAAAAACCTTTGGGGATCAGTTAAATTGGGGGATAGTCTGTGTTGGTACGTGTGAGAGAGATCCACCTTTCCAAGTTGTTGGGGTTCATCTCATACTTCTGAAGGTTTGAGGGTGCTGCCTGTTCCATACTCCCCCTACTCCTCATCTAGCCTTTTAGGGGTACAAACAATAGTAATTGGGGCCCAGTGTGGTTGTGTACGTGTGATATACATACACTTTTTTTGGATCATATTTTCTATTCCGCTATTTAATCAAAAACCTTTGGGGATCAGTTAAATTGGGGGATAGTCTGTGTTGGTACGTGTGAGAGAGATCCACCTTTCCAAGTTGTTGGGGTTCATCTCATACTTCTGAAGGTTTGAGGGTGCTGCCTGTTCCATACTCCCCCTACTCCTAGCCTTTTAGGGGTACAAACAATAGTAATTGGGGCCTAGTGTGGTTGTGTACGTGTGATATACATACACTTTTTTTGGATCATATTTTCTTTTCCGCTATTTAATCAAAAACCTTTGGGGATCAGTTAAATTGGGGGATAGTCTGTGTTGGTACGTGTGAGAGAGATCCACCTTTCCAAGTTGTTGGGGTTCATCTCATACTTCTGAAGGTTTGAGGGTGCTGCCTGTTCCATACCCCCCCTACTCCTCATCTAGCCTTTTAGGGGTACAAACAATAGTAATTGGGGCCTAGTGTGGTTGTGTACGTGTGATATACATACACTTTTTTTGGATCATATTTTCTATTCCGCTATTTAATCAAAAACCTTTGGGGATCAGTTAAATTGGGGGATAGTCTGTGTTGGTACGTGTGAGAGAGATCCACCTTTCCAAGTTGTTGGGGTTCATCTCATACTTCTGAAGGTTTGAGGGTGCTGCCTGTTCCATACTCCCCCTACTCCTCATCTAGCCTTTTAGGGGTACAAACAATAGTAATTGGGGCCTAGTGTGGTTGTGTACGTGTGATATACATACACTTTTTTTGGATCATATTTTCTATTCCGCTATTTAATCAAAAACCTTTGGGGATCAGTTAAATTGGGGGATAGTCTGTGTTGGTACGTGTGAGAGAGATCCACCTTTCCAAGTTGTTGGGGTTCATCTCATACTTCTGAAGGTTTGAGGGTGCTGCCTGTTCCATACCCCCCCTACTCCTCATCTAGCCTTTTAGGGGTACAAACAATAGTAATTGGGGCCTAGTGTGGTTGTGTACGTGTGATATACATACACTTTTTTTGGATCATATTTTCTATTCCGCTATTTAATCAAAAACCTTTGGGGATCAGTTAAATTGGGGGATAGTCTGTGTTGGTACGTGTGAGAGAGATCCACCTTTCCAAGTTGTTGGGGTTCATCTCATACTTCTGAAGGTTTGAGGGTGCTGCCTGTTCCATACCCCCCCTACTCCTCATCTAGCCTTTTAGGGGTACAAACAATAGTAATTGGGGCCTAGTGTGGTTGTGTACGTGTGATATACATACACTTTTTTTGGATCATATTTTCTATTCCGCTATTTAATCAAAAACCTTTGGGGATCAGTTAAATTGGGGGATAGTCTGTGTTGGTACGTGTGAGAGAGATCCACCTTTCCAAGTTGTTGGGGTTCATCTCATACTTCTGAAGGTTTGAGGGTGCTGCCTGTTCCATACCCCCCCTACTCCTCATCTAGCCTTTTAGGGGTACAAACAATAGTAATTGGGGCCTAGTGTGGTTGTGTACGTGTGATATACATACACTTTTTTTGGATCATATTTTCTATTCCGCTATTTAATCAAAAACCTTTGGGGATCAGTTAAATTGGGGGATAGTCTGTGTTGGTACGTGTGAGAGAGATCCACCTTTCCAAGTTGTTGGGGTTCATCTCATACTTCTGAAGGTTTGAGGGTGCTGCCTGTTCCATACTCCCCCTACTCCTCATCTAGCCTTTTAGGGGTACAAACAATAGTAATTGGGGCCCAGTGTGGTTGTGTACGTGTGATATACATACACTTTTTTTGGATCATATTTTCTATTCCGCTATTTAATCAAAAACCTTTGGGGATCAGTTAAATTGGGGGATAGTCTGTGTTGGTACGTGTGAGAGAGATCCACCTTTCCAAGTTGTTGGGGTTCATCTCATACTTCTGAAGGTTTGAGGGTGCTGCCTGTTCCATACTCCCCCTACTCCTAGCCTTTTAGGGGTACAAACAATAGTAATTGGGGCCTAGTGTGGTTGTGTACGTGTGATATACATACACTTTTTTTGGATCATATTTTCTTTTCCGCTATTTAATCAAAAACCTTTGGGGATCAGTTAAATTGGGGGATAGTCTGTGTTGGTACGTGTGAGAGAGATCCACCTTTCCAAGTTGTTGGGGTTCATCTCATACTTCTGAAGGTTTGAGGGTGCTGCCTGTTCCATACCCCCCCTACTCCTCATCTAGCCTTTTAGGGGTACAAACAATAGTAATTGGGGCCTAGTGTGGTTGTGTACGTGTGATATACATACACTTTTTTTGGATCATATTTTCTATTCCGCTATTTAATCAAAAACCTTTGGGGATCAGTTAAATTGGGGGATAGTCTGTGTTGGTACGTGTGAGAGAGATCCACCTTTCCAAGTTGTTGGGGTTCATCTCATACTTCTGAAGGTTTGAGGGTGCTGCCTGTTCCATACTCCCCCTACTCCTCATCTAGCCTTTTAGGGGTACAAACAATAGTAATTGGGGCCCAGTGTGGTTGTGTACGTGTGATATACATACACTTTTTTTGGATCATATTTTCTATTCCGCTATTTAATCAAAAACCTTTGGGGATCAGTTAAATTGGGGGATAGTCTGTGTTGGTACGTGTGAGAGAGATCCACCTTTCCAAGTTGTTGGGGTTCATCTCATACTTCTGAAGGTTTGAGGGTGCTGCCTGTTCCATACCCCCCCTACTCCTCATCTAGCCTTTTAGGGGTACAAACAATAGTAATTGGGGCCTAGTGTGGTTGTGTACGTGTGATATACATACACTTTTTTTGGATCATATTTTCTATTCCGCTATTTAATCAAAAACCTTTGGGGATCAGTTAAATTGGGGGATAGTCTGTGTTGGTACGTGTGAGAGAGATCCACCTTTCCAAGTTGTTGGGGTTCATCTCATACTTCTGAAGGTTTGAGGGTGCTGCCTGTTCCATACCCCCCCTACTCCTCATCTAGCCTTTTAGGGGTACAAACAATAGTAATTGGGGCCTAGTGTGGTTGTGTACGTGTGATATACATACACTTTTTTTGGATCATATTTTCTATTCCGCTATTTAATCAAAAACCTTTGGGGATCAGTTAAATTGGGGGATAGTCTGTGTTGGTACGTGTGAGAGAGATCCACCTTTCCAAGTTGTTGGGGTTCATCTCATACTTCTGAAGGTTTGAGGGTGCTGCCTGTTCCATACCCCCCCTACTCCTCATCTAGCCTTTTAGGGGTACAAACAATAGTAATTGGGGCCTAGTGTGGTTGTGTACGTGTGATATACATACACTTTTTTTGGATCATATTTTCTATTCCGCTATTTAATCAAAAACCTTTGGGGATCAGTTAAATTGGGGGATAGTCTGTGTTGGTACGTGTGAGAGAGATCCACCTTTCCAAGTTGTTGGGGTTCATCTCATACTTCTGAAGGTTTGAGGGTGCTGCCTGTTCCATACTCCCCCTACTCCTCATCTAGCCTTTTAGGGGTACAAACAATAGTAATTGGGGCCCAGTGTGGTTGTGTACGTGTGATATACATACACTTTTTTTGGATCATATTTTCTATTCCGCTATTTAATCAAAAACCTTTGGGGATCAGTTAAATTGGGGGATAGTCTGTGTTGGTACGTGTGAGAGAGATCCACCTTTCCAAGTTGTTGGGGTTCATCTCATACTTCTGAAGGTTTGAGGGTGCTGCCTGTTCCATACCCCCCCTACTCCTCATCTAGCCTTTTAGGGGTACAAACAATAGTAATTGGGGCCTAGTGTGGTTGTGTACGTGTGATATACATACACTTTTTTTGGATCATATTTTCTATTCCGCTATTTAATCAAAAACCTTTGGGGATCAGTTAAATTGGGGGATAGTCTGTGTTGGTACGTGTGAGAGAGATCCACCTTTCCAAGTTGTTGGGGTTCATCTCATACTTCTGAAGGTTTGAGGGTGCTGCCTGTTCCATACCCCCCCTACTCCTCATCTAGCCTTTTAGGGGTACAAACAATAGTAATTGGGGCCTAGTGTGGTTGTGTACGTGTGATATACATACACTTTTTTTGGATCATATTTTCTATTCCGCTATTTAATCAAAAACCTTTGGGGATCAGTTAAATTGGGGGATAGTCTGTGTTGGTACGTGTGAGAGAGATCCACCTTTCCAAGTTGTTGGGGTTCATCTCATACTTCTGAAGGTTTGAGGGTGCTGCCTGTTCCATACTCCCCCTACTCCTCATCTAGCCTTTTAGGGGTACAAACAATAGTAATTGGGGCCCAGTGTGGTTGTGTACGTGTGATATACATACACTTTTTTTGGATCATATTTTCTATTCCGCTATTTAATTTAACTGGGCCTCCATGCGAGACCTGTGTGCCTTGTTGCGCTGTTTTGAGTACTCCACCAACATGGCCAGTGGCAATGACGCCGTTCTCAGCTTAACTATCCCACTTCTATGCCTCCTTGAAAAAACAATTCGGGCGATGATGGAAGAGGATGTGGCACAGGATGAGGAGGAGGAGGAGGATGAAGAGGTAACATTTCCAAGGCTTTCAGGGCAGTCATTCGCAAGGGGCTCCGAGGGTGGGTTCCTGCACACGCAAACGCCAGGGACGCAATTGTCCAGCAGGGGCACAGTTCTGGAGGATGAGGAGGATGAGGAGGAGGAGGAGCTGGAGGAGGAGATGGAACCATGTTCACAGCAGGGTGGCACCCAGGCCAGCTCATGGCCATCACTGGTGCGTGGCTGGGGGGATACAGAGGACACGGACGATACACCTCCCACAGAGGACAGCCTTTCGTTGCCTCTGGGCAGCCTGGCACACATGAGCGATTACATGCTGCAGTGTCTCCACAACGACCGCCGAGTTGCCCACATTCTAACTTGTGCTGATTACTGGGTGGCCACGCTGCTGGATCCCCGTTACAAGGACAACGTACCGTCCTTAATTCACTCACTGGAGCGCGATCGCAAGATGCGCGAGTACAAGCGCACGCTGGTAGACGCCATGCTGCTGGCATTCCCATCTGACAGCGGGGCCACAGTGGAAGCACAAGGCAGAGGAGGAGGAGGAGGAGGTCGCCAACGCAACCAGGGCACCGCCAGCACCTCAGAAGGCAGGGTTAGCATGGCCGAAATGTGGAAAAGCTTTGTCAGCACGCCACAACAAACAGCAGCACCAGCAGCTCAGATGGAACGTCTTAGCAGGAGGCAGCATTTTACCAACATGGTGGAGCAGTATGTGTGCACACGCCTACATGTAGTGAATGACGGGTCTGCCCCCTTCAACTTCTGGGTCTCCAAATTGGGCACATGGCCTGAGCTTGTCCTTTACGCCTTGGAGGTGCTGGCGTGCCCTGCAGCCAGTGTATTATCTGAACGGGTATTTAGCACGGCTGGGGGCGTTATAACAGACAAGCGCAGCCGCCTGTCCAGAGACAATGTGGACAAGCTCACGTTCATTAAAATGAACCAGGCATGGATCCCACGGGACTTTTCCGTACCTTATGCAGAATAGCAATGGATACCGACCTTACCCACCCATTGTTCCATTTTTGCTCTTTCTCACTCTTTTGGGGTGTACCCTCATTTAAAATTTTTGAAAAGAAGCAGTGTTGGCTACCTCGTCCTCCTCCTCAGGGCCAGATTAATGTAGGGGCTATTGGAGCTGCAGCTCCAGGCCCCTACCTTTTATATAGGCCCCGGGTTGGCCATATTCACTGTTACCGCTCTTCTGTCACTTGTAAACACAGAAGTCTGGCTTCTATGCTCGCTTCCCCAGGCAGCACCCTCAGAACCTCCCCACACAGCGTGAAGGCCGGACAAGGAGGGACAGTTGGCGATGCATGGATGTGTTTATGGGCTTCAGAGACAGCATCCCATGTTGAATTAGGCATGCATGGCTGCACCCTTCCTCCTCTGGGTGCATGGCAAGGCACGGCCCTTAAGGCCCTTCAAAATCCTCAGCACCAAGCCCATGATGCTGTTAATCCGGCCCTGGTCCTCCTCCACCGCCGCTTCCACCTACACCGCCCATAGGTGTGCGCAGCCTATTGCATTAAGGTGTGCACCCCAAAGTTGAAATACACATGCATGTGTTTGCCAGCAGGGAGAGTAATGTATCGGGGCCATGTACCTGTAGGCAAGGAGAAATAGAGCAGAGCAGGTCCCAGGGAGATCTTTCCCATCTCCTCACTAGCAATGCTATGTGCCCCAGGTGATTAGGGTGTGCCCAGGCACACCCAGCACACCCTGTGCGCACGCCTATGTCACCGCCACATCCACCACCACCTCAACCTCCCTCCTACTCCATATGGGCCTCGTCCTTCAGAGATGAAGAAGAACATTGTTTTATTTTTCTGTTTTTTTTTGTTGTTTTAAGTTATTTCCCTATCCACATTTGTTTGCAGAGCACTTGCCATGCTCTTAATTACGTTTTGCTGCCATTTGCAGCACTCTAGCCCTTTCCTTTGGTGTTTTAGAGCCATTTTAGTGCCTTAAAGTTCGGGTCCCCATTGACTTCAATGGGGTTCGGTGTCCGGGAAAAGTTCGGTAAAAGTCCGGGACACGGACCCGGACTTTTTTTTAAAGTTCGGCCGAACCCGTCGAACACGGACATCTAGGTGTCCGCTCAACCCTAGTCTTAAGATATAGGAAGATGCTGAAGAAAAAAGGGGGGTCTCACTACTTATAATATATAGACAGACCAGATAATTAAATCAGAAGTCAGCAGAAACATATATGATCCAACTCTTGCAAACTAATCCGATTCCTTTAAAATCCTTAAAAAATCCCTATATCTGTCTGAGGTGTATGAAGGTGGGAAGTAAATCCTACTTGTAGACAACTTTCATCAGGTCAATCTATAAACAAAGGAGGTATAAGACGACATATATAATGTGAATCTTTAAAAACATCCAAATCCGATTCCTTGACACTAATTAAAAATTCTAAAATATTAATTCCCAGTAGAATAAAAAGCCTCCTTTTCTAAAAACGACACATAAAGATAAAATGACCTTGATAATCGCAACAGCCAACTGAATCGCAGTAATAGTTGGCTAATTCACAAATGGTGCATGTGTGACCAAATAAATATATATATATAAAGTGCTATGATGAATCAATAAATAATATAAAATAATCAAATATCAATAAATTTTTAAAAGGTGTATAACAAATACGTGTGTATTCCTGATAAATAATTTAAAGTGCATATATCAATCTGGTGCAGTGATCAAAAATAAATATATATCAATAATTCTATGTGCACTCAACAGTCCATGTGCATAAAAGGTATATATATATATATATATAAACAAATCTTTGTGCAAATGATGATCCGTGTGCGGTGAATACAGTTGGTGCAGTGATAAAAATAGAGTTCATCCGTGCACAATTAATAGGTGACAATTAGTGATTTTCTAAGGCACTATTGTGAATATCCCGCGCTGTGATCCAGAGTGAGCCATGATAGTATAGGCGCAGTGGCCGCTCCCCTCACTGCGCCTTAATAGGCGCTTTAAGCTGGTCTCTCCCCTAGGGGTGTACTGCTGGGTTCTTCAGCAAGGGATACTCCAACCTCCACTCTGTACTCCACAGTTATCGGTTCCAGATTATCTCCAAACGGTGCCAGTGTGTCCCAGAAAAAGAGGATAATCCCCAATCGTGAAGCATGTAAAAACTGTCTTTATTATGGAGTGGAGGTTGGAGAATTGGTTATACACCTTTTAGATATTTATTGATATTTGATTATTTTATATTATTTATTGATTCATCATAGCACTTTATATATATATATATTTATTTGGTCACACATGCACCATTTGTGAATTAGCCAACTATTACTGCGAAATTTTAATTTCATATAGGTTTTTATTGAATATTGCAAAGTAAAACAAAGAACATATGCAACGAAAATAACATACATAACACAAGACGCTCTATTCGTATTAAGGAGCAATACAAGTTACAGTAGAGCAGTGCAGCGATTTTAAGAGTCAACGGGAGGGGAGGGCGATGGGAGGACCCCACCCGCCAGCGCCAACCCAGGCCCCGCCCGGATCCCTCATCAATGGTCCGGGGGTGGCCGCAGGCCCGCGCCAACCCGGAAAGCGCCCCCCATCCCCGACGTCCCCGTCCCTGTTCATAACATCGTATTATTGCCAGGTGTAGAGCATCAATAATGTTAAGGCACGAAGAGGTAACAAAAAAAACAAAAAAAAAAACAAGGTCAACAAAACATACTGTGCAGCTTATTGGTATAACAGCTATAACTAAAGATCCAGCCAATTCAACGGTTGCGTTGGTTGAGGGGTATTTGCGTCTGAACGCAGATTGTACAGTGAGCTATAGTACGATTTAAATTCTTCCGCTATGTCCCGGGGGTGTTGTATACGCTGTTTAGTGCTAGGGTGGAGTAGATAAGGGATTTTGGTCTTGTGCTGCAATCCCCTCAGCCGTCCAGCCAGCATCCTACCGGCCTTATTGCCGGAGGCATAATAGGTCATTTCCAATCTCCTACTGGCCAGTTCAAATCTGTCCAGCAGAAGGGATCTCAGCTCCAAGCGTTTCTGGGCCACCTCCTTTTGATTGGAGGGAGAGGGAAAAGCTATGTTTGCCGAGTCCAATTTGCGGATATCTCTTGTGAGTTCATCTATATGTTGGGTCCGCTGCCTCTTCGCCCTAGCTCCCATCTTAATGAGGAGCCCCCTAAGTACCGCTTTGTGGGCATTCCACAGTAGAAAAGGGTCTGACACATGGGAAGCATTATCTTGAAAATAATCAGTCAAGCCCTTTCGCAACATGTCAACATTTTCTTGGGTTTGGAGCAATTTAGCATTCAGTCGCCATGTAGACGAACCAGGTACAGAAAAAGAGTCCTCCACAGTTAATTTAACCGAAGCATGGTCCGACCAGGTTATAGTGTTAATAGAGGCTGCAGAAGACCTCATCATGAGATCACGATCCAACAAAAAAAGGTCAATCCTGCTATAACAGTTATGCGGAGGAGAAAAAAAACTATAATCCCGTTCGGTGCCATGGAGGCAACGCCATCCGTCATACAGGTCATTGACATCAATAAATGGTTGTAAGGCCGGAGGCTGTCTCTTAGGGGTGGACGAAGAGTCAATGCGAGGATTCGGCGTAATGTTGAAGTCTCCCCCAAGAAGCAAGGATCCTTTTTTGTATTTACGCACTATTTTCATCAGTTTCATGAGGAACCGTATTTGGCCTGTATTTGGTGCGTACACATTAACGAGCGTTAGTGTAGTTGCATTAAGCTCACACACCAGGATGTGGTAGTGGCCTCTGGAATCCTTAAGTTCCCTGATAAGTTTAAACGCTACCGTGTCTCTGATGGCAGTCAATACCCCACATTTTTTGGAGTCCGTTGCAGCACTAAAGACATGCGGGAAACTCTTATGAGCACAAGTCGGGGGGTTCAAGTTGAGAAAATGTGTTTCCTGCACCAGCAGGACATCGCAGTGGTGTGACATGGCTTCCTGCCACAGGGACTTCCTCTTTACTGGGTGATTAAGCCCCTTAGCGTTATCCATAAGAAAGTTTATCCCCATCTTTGAGTGAAAAAACGTGCTGTGGTGAGCTAAATTCAAATATAACTGTACTCACGAGTGTTTGCCGTAGCAAAGTCATACTGAAAGAGCTGTGTGCCAGGCCGCTGTTGAGGTCCTGCCTGTGAATTGACCTTGAATGACAAAAAAGAGAAAAAAACAAAACAACAGAAAAAGAATAAACCGTGTAAAGCTGTCCGAAAAATCCTAACGTGGATTGGAAAGAACAACAGTAAGGTGCGGCATCCGTGCCGCCCCATAGGAGGCGATAAGCCATTTCAGGCACATTGTCCATTGCCCGAAGGGAACATCAAGTGCTCTGCCATTACCATGGAGATAGTGCTGCTATCCCCACTTATGTATAGGTGCGGGAGTTCTTTTGGGTGACTAGGCGCCATTCGGGATCACCATTGCTGTTGCCCCCAGCTTGAGAATCACCTTTTCTGTTGTCAGGCAGGATGCGCCATTGCTTGAGGAGAGCGATCCCCTTTTCCAGAGAGTCGATCACATGGGTATTACCAGCATGGGTAACCTTTAGCCGTGCCGGGTATCCCCAACGGTAGGTGATGTTGTGGTTTCGAAGTGGCTTAGTGATGGTGTTGAGGGCCCTTCTTTTCTGCAGATTATACTGCGACAGATCAGCGAAAAACTGGAGGTTCGCGTATGGAGGGGGCAGGGAACCCAGGGTCCGGGAAGATCTCATAAGCTGATCTTTTATGTGGAAATAGTGCAGCCGTAATATAACATCACGGGGAACAGCGTCTGGTAAGTATGAGGGCTTGGGCAGGCGGTGAATTCTATCAATGGTCACATCAAGGTCAGCAGTCCCAGGTAAGATGGTTTTAAAAAGCTCTGTGGCATATTCACGGAGATTGTCCTGGGACACTGATTCGGGAACCCCGCGAATTTTGAGGTTGTTGCGCCTCGATCTGTCCTCGATATCAGCTAATTTCGCCTTAACCCACTCCATCTCTTCGTCTCTGCGGTCATGGGCATCTACAAGGTCGTTGATCGTGGTGGCAAATTCCCCCATCTTGGTCTCCACATGTTCCACCCTGGTGGTCACTGTGTTTAAGTCTGTGTTAAACTGATGCATGTAAGCTGCCAGATCTGATTGTAAAGAGCTTCGTAGTGACACCAGCATGTCCTTTAGAACAGTGTCTATGACCGGCTGGTTGTTAGTGGGGAATGCCATTATGTCCTCAGGGAGATCCCTAGTGTCATCCCCAGGGTTGCTTATAGGACTCACCTCCTGCCCAGAGTGGCGATCGTCCAGCCGGAACCGAGCCTTAGCTGGGCTGCCTGACTGCGGTGTGGAGTTGAGGGTGAGAGTCACATCCCCGTCGCTGGGTCTCTGGATGCCGATGGTGAGGGCTGCTGCGGACTGCCGTGTGAGCGGGAAGCCTCCGGCGCGGAGGAGAGGGCGCCATCTTGCCTTCCTCCCGGGGCTTGCTGCGTGAAGAAAGCAGTCAGCTTCTGTGGCCGCGAACCTTCCTTTCTCTTTCGAGTCATCTCCCCTGGTGTCTGCGGGATCGGGTCACCACTGTTACGGGTCACAAAGGTCTCCGGGGAAGCTGTATGTGCCGCTGCTGATCCGAGGTCGGCGGGAGCTAAAGCACTACGCGGCCATCTTGGTTCCCAGCCGGACACGCCCCCTATATATATATATTTATTTGGTCACACATGCACCATTTGTGAATTAGCCAACTATTACTGCGATTCAGTTGGCTGTTGTGATTATCAAGGTCATTTTATCTTTATGTTTCGTTTTTAGAAAAGGAGGCTTTTTATTCTACTGGGAATTAATATTTTAGAATTTTTAATTAGTGTCAAGGAATCGGATTTGGATGTTTTTAAAGATTCGCATTATATATGTCGTCTTATACCTCCTTTGTTTATAGATTGACCTGATGAAAGTTGTCTACAAGTAGGATTTACTTCCCACCTTCATACACCTCAGACAGATATAGGGATTTTTTAAGGATTTTAAAGGAATCGGATTAGTTTGCAAGAGTTGGATCATATATGTTTCGTATACCTGCTGACTTCTGATTTAATTATCTGGTCTGTCTATATATTATAAGTAGTGAGACCCCCCTTTTTTCTTCAGCATCTTCCTATATCTTAAGACGTCTCGCTGCGATTCTGACATTGGTAGACTTGGTCAGAGTCTTTTCTGAGATCTCTTCTGTCGTGCGCTGACTCATTGTGTCTTCCACACTGGGTAAATTCAGTGGCGGATGAGCCTGAGGCAGATAGCAATTTGGCGCATGTCCTTCCACCACCGATGATTGCAGGGCGCTTCAGTTTGCCTCCTGTTCCTAACTCCTCCTACTCCGCTTCCTCATCCTCTACCGCCTCCTCATCCGGTCAGCGTAACACCTTCACCACCAACTTCAGCACAGCCAGGGGTAAACGACAGCAGGCAGTTTTAAAACTTTCCTGTTTGGGGGAAAAACCACACACCACACAGGAGTTGTGGAGGAGCATGGAACAGCAGACAAATGAGTGGTTGCTGCCAGCGAGCCTCAAGCCCGGCCTGGTGGTGTGAGATAATCTCATTGCAGCTCTGGGCCTAGCCGGTTTGACGCACATCCCTTGCCTGGCGCATGTGCTGAATTTGGTGGTGCAGAGGTTCCTTAAAAATTACCCCGATATGTCAGAGCTGCTGCAGAAAGTGCGGGCCGTCTGTGCACACTTTCGGCGTTCTCACCCTGCTGCTGCTCGCCAGTCAGCGCTGCAGCGTAACTTCGGCCTTCCCGCTCACCGCCTCATATGTGACGTGCCCACAAGGTGGAACTCCACCTTGCACATGCTGGAAAGACTGTGCGAGCAGCAGCAGGCCATAGTGGAGTTTCAGCTGTAGCACGCACACATGAGTCGCTCTGCAGAACAGCACCACTTCACCACCAATAACTGAGCCTCCATGCGAGACCTGTGTGCCTTGTTGCGCTGTTTTGAGTACTCCACCAACATGGCCAGTGCCGATGACGCCGTTGTCAGCTTAACTATCCCACTTCTATGCCTCCTTCAAAAAATGATTCGGGCGATGATGGAAGAGGATGTGGCACAGGATGAGGAGGAGGAGGAGGAGGAGGAGGATGAAGAGGTAACATTTCCAAGGCTTTCAGGGCAGTCATTAGCAAGTGGCTCCGAGGGTGGGTTCCTGCACCCACAAAAGCCAGGGACACAATTGTCCAGCAGGGGCACAGTTCTGGAGGATGAGGAGGATGAGGAGGAGGAGATGGAGGAGGAGATGGAACCATGTTCACAGCAGGGTGGCACCCAGGCCAGCTCATGGCCATCACTGGTGCGTGGCTGGGGGGATACAGAGGACACAGACGATACACCTCCCACAGAGGACAGCCTTTTGTTGCCTCTGGGTAGCCTGGCACACATGAGCGATTACATGCTGCAGTGTCACCACAACAACCGCCGAGTTGCTCACATTCTAACTTGTGCTGATTACTGGGTGGCCACACTGCTGGATCCCCGTTACAAGGACAACGTACCGTCCTTAATTCACTCACTGGAGCGCGATCGCAAGATGCGCGAGTACAAGCGCACCCTGGTAGACGCGATGCTGCTGGCATTCCCACCTGACAGCGGGGCCACAGTGGAAGCACAAGGCCAAGGCAGAGGAGGAGGAGGAAGAGGTTGCCAACGCAACCAGGGCACCGCCAGCACCTCAGAAGGCAGGGTTAGCATGGCCAAAATGTGGAAAAGCTTTGTCAGCACGCCACAACAAACAGCAGCACCAGCAGCTCATATGGAACGTCTTAGCAGGAGGCAGCATTTCACCAACATGGTGGAGCAGTATGTGTGCACACGCCTACATGTAGTCTGCCCCCTTCAACTTCTGGGTCTCCAAATTGGGCACATGGCCTGAGCTTGCCCTTTACGCCTTGGAGATGCTGGCGTGCCCTGCAGCCAGTGTATTATCTGAACGTGTATTTAGCACGGCTGGGGGCGTTATCACAGACAAGCACAGCCGCCTGTCCAGAGACAATGTGGACAAGCTCACGTTCATTAAAATGAACCAGGCATGGATCCCACAGGACTTTTCCGTACCTTGTGCAGAATAGAGATGGATACCGACCTTACCCAGCCATTGTTCTATTTTTGATCTTTCTCACTCTTTTGGGGTGTACCCTCATTTAAAATGACTGAAAAAAAGCAGTGTTGGCTACCTCGTCCTCCTCCACCGCCGCTTCCACCTACACCGCCACATCCACCACCACCTCAACCTCCCTCCTACTCCATATGGGCCTCGTCCTTCACAGATGAAGTAAATTGTTTTATTTTTTGTTTTTTTTTGTTGTTTTAAGTTATTTCCCTATCCACATTTGTTTGCAGAGCACTTGCCATGCTCTTAACTACGTTTTACTGCCATTTGCAGCACTCTAGCCCTTTCCATTGGTGTTTTGGAGCCATTTTAGTGCCTGAAAGTTCAGGTCCCCATTGACTTCAATGGGGTTCGGTGTCCGGGTAAAGTTCGGAAAAAGTCCGGGACACGGACCCGGACTTTTTTTTCAAGTTCGGCCGAACCCGCTGAACACAGACATCCAGGTGTCCGCTCAACTCTAGTCATAACCCCACACCCCATTACCCAAAGGGTAACCTCTAAAACCAATTCATAATTACCCTCTACCAATGACCAGCCAGTCCATAGTCAAGTCCACTGGTGCTAGACCAGGTGTGTCTAACCAAGGTGCCCATTGTTTATTGAATTTATCATAGCAGCCTCTGTGCTTAAAAATATATTTTTCTAATCAGAGGGTATCCCGCATTTGAACTAACCCTTCCTTTGAGGTAGGGGAGTCTGCATAGATCCAATGGCAAAGTATTACCTTCCGGGCTTGAAAAAACCTGCCCTCGCTATGGCCTGCTTGGGTGCATCCTCTATCTGTAGGTCACTCAGAATTCCCAGCACACAGATTTTTGGATCCTCAGGTATATGTACCTGAAAGACATTGGCAATGGTGACAGTGACTTCCTTCCAATATCTATGCAGCTTTGGGCAGCATCACATAAGGTGAATCAAGTCTCCCCAGTCTCCATTACATCTGAAGCATGTAGGGGATTCCCTTCTTCCAATGCGGAATAACCTCACTGGGGTGTAGTGGACCCGTAGGAGTAAATATAGCTGTGACAGATGCTGTGCCATATTCAGGGAGCACTGCTTGACTGCCAGGAGAGCCACCTCCCACTCTTCCTCTTCCAAAGATCCTACACCCCCTTCCCATTTGGATACCACACTCATGGGGTGTTCCTTTAGGAAATTGTTTAATAGCATTGAGTAACACTGGGAGATGAAACCTCTGTATGAATCAACCTCATACATGTAATTGAATATCGGAGCGGGCGATTGTACCCACAAATCGGGCCCACCTTGCATTTTTAATGCATTGGATAGCTACATGTAAAAGAAGAACATCGAGGCAGGTAGTTTATACCTCTCTTGTAATTCTGGGAAGCCTACCATTAGTGAAAATATGGTGTAGATGAGTGGGGGACCATCTCGCACCACCATCCATCCTATCCAACTCCTTGGATTTTTGGATAACCACAGGAGAGATCTAAATATAGTGTTAATGATGCAAAAAATTTTTAGTGGGATAACCACCGGGGAGTTGTGGAGTATGTATAACAGTTGTGGCATGAGGATCAACTTAATAAGGTTAGTCCGACCAACCAGAGACATTCTAAGTTTTGCCCTTATTTCAACTCTATCCCTAAATTTGGCAAGCGGGGGGGGGGGTTAGATTTAGGGTTGTATAGTCCAAAGGTCGAGGTATGACCTGAATACCGAGATATTTAATTTGAAAGGAAATGGGTATGTTAGCTGTAACCTGTGATGTAACCTCCAGGCCCCCATCCAGGGGCATCAGGGAGGACTTTGACCAGTTCATGTGCAAACCCAAGCACGTGCCAAACCCAGAGATTACCAACATTGTTTCTTCAAGAGAGGTTGTAGTATCACCCAACAAGAGCATGGTATTATCTGCATATAACATTATTTTTTCTTGTACTTGTCTATATTTTCCATTACCATTTTTCATTTACCAATTTTCATATTACCTGTCCACATTGTCCATTTTTTCTTGTACCTGTCCACGATTATTTGCATTGGATCTAATTACATAGTTACATAGTTAGTGAGGTTGAAAAAAGACATCAGTCCATCCAGTTCAACCTATGATGTGTGTGTGTGTCCGCTTTTAACCGTACATTGTATACCCCTGTATGTTGTGGTCTTTAAGGTGTCCATCTAATAGTTTTTTGAAACTATCAATGCTCCCTGCTGATACGACTTCTTGTGGAAGAGAATTCCACATCCTTGCCGCTCTTACAGTGAAGAACCCCTTACGCACTTTAAGGTTAAACCGCCTTTCCTCTAGTTTTAGTGAGTGGCCACGTGTCTTATTGTATCTCCTTTCTCTGAATAGTTTGTTCCTTATGCTAGGGTCACCAGTACAGTATTTGTACATTGATATCATATCCCCCCTCAATCGTCTCTTCTCCAGAGAGAATAAGTTCAGTGCTTGTAGTCTTTCCTCATAGCTGATGTCCTCCATTCCCCTAATTATTTTTATTGCCCTTCTCTGGACTTTCTCCAGTTCCAGCACATCCTTCCTGAGGACCGTTGCCCAGAACTGGACAGCATACTCCAGATGTGGCCGGACCAGAGTCTTGTAGAGTGGGAGAATAATCTCTTTATTTCTGGAGTGAATCCCCTTTTTTATACATCCCAGTATTCTGTTGGCTTTGCTTGCAGCGGCTTGGCATTGCATGCCACTGCCAAGCTTGTTGTCTACCAGTACCCCCAAGTCCTTTTCCATCCTAGACTCACCCAAAGGTTCCCCCCTAGTGAGTAGCTTGCTTTCTGGTTTCTGGCCCCCAAGTGCATTACTTTACATTTTTCAACATTAAATCTCATCTGCCATGTAGTTGCCCACCCCGTTATTTTGTTCAGGTCCGCTTGTAAGGTTTCCACATCCTGCATAGAAGATATTGGCATGCTTAGTTTAGTATCGTCCACAAATACTGAGATTGTACTAGATATCCCCTCCTCTAGATCATTTATGAATAAATTAAACAGGATTGGTCCCAGGACAGAACCCTGGGGGACCCCACTTTCCACCCCCGCCCACTCCGAGTGCTCCCCATTAATCACCACCCTCTGTACTCTCCCCTGGAGCAAGTTCTCTATCCAGGTACTCACCTTATGGTCCATACCTACCTTCCTTAGTTTGTACAGTAAGCGTTTGTGGGGAACGGTGTCAAAGGCCTTTGCAAAGTCCAGATACACCACATCCACAGGCTTTCCTTTATCTAGGTGGCAGCTCCCTTCATCGTAGAAGGTTAATAGATTGGTTTGGCACGAACGATTTTTCATGAATCCATGCTGATTACTACTAATAATATCATTTTCATTACTAAAGTCTTGTATGTGGTCCCTTAACATCCCCTCCAAAATTTTGCATACTACTGAAGTTAGGGTGACCGGCCTATAGTTACCCGGGATATATCTTGGCCCCTTTTTAAATATTGGTACCACGTTGGCTTTTTTCCAATCAGCTGGCACCATACCCATCTGTAAACTATCCTTAAAGATCAAGAATAAGGTGGGCTTTACATGCATCTGAACTATAAATCCCTTTTCTGTCTGCCACAAAAGTCTTTGTAAGTGTACACTTAGCTGTGCATGTGCAGCTGCTTTGGGTTCCAGGATGCATGTGCCGGATTTATATAACCCTGGCCTGGCCAATCAATTTTTGGAGATGCCGTACCCAGGAGAAGACTGAATGAAGATGTCAGTGACCAAACAATGAGGGAGATCGCTGAAGGGGGCAACTTTGTGAGATAAGTGTGCCATATGGGATATAAGTGTGCCAGTGTGCAAACTTTATGACAAAATCTCACCCACCTTGATGTAGACTTTAGCTCCTCTTTAACTCACAGAGGAGTTACTGATATTTTTATATTTTACTAAAAATTTGCTAAAACTGTTTGCACTACCAAACACATGGTTATCCCCTTGCAATTCATATGACAACTCCAGTGCCTATTTTTAATACCCTTCTCTCTTGTTTGGAAAAAATGTTTGTACCAAAGCAATAGTACAAAACCTACAGTTGAAGTAATCATTAGGTCCAGCAGACCTGTGCCTTGAAGTAACTATTAGGTTCAGTGGCTTTTTATTAAATATTTATTGGCTGCAATGTTATTTTTCTTTATCACCAGTAAAAAATATAGTTATCTTATAAAGCTTATATATACAGTGTCCCATTACTAGCCAGAATGTGATCCTTTAAATAAGACAGGTTTATGTGGTAAAGGGTGATCTTGGCATAGGGGTGTTTCTTTGGGTATTAGTATGTTCCTACAAGATCCAGTGATGAAAATTCAGCCCTGACGATAATATTAGACATATTTTGTACTCCAATACAAGACTATAAAAATTCAAAATCTGCTTGAAGAAGGTCAGTTGCAGGTCAAAAGAAGCCAACTGCAGGTCAAATACACTTGTCATTGAATTCTGAAATATGCCAGAAACTACTCAAACCAATGTCAAACTAATGCCACTGACACAAGACCAAACACTGGCCCAACTATACTCACGCTATACTCAGCTAAAATATGCATATAGTTCCTTGACATAGATGTACCGCCATAGATATTTGTGGTTCCTGTGACCCCTATTTCTAACCTGCTATAGATAATTGTGAAATGATCTAAAAGCCAAAAGAAATTTTATGTGTCAGTGAGCGCATGAAACCCTTATTATTTGTGTCTCTGCTGTAAAAAAAAAATCAGAGGATGTATTTGTTTTACAAAGAGCAAGAACAAGACCTTGAATAAATATATTTCATGCATTATCATGGATGTGTGAATCTCCACAGGGTCACGTTTTTCTGTATCAGGGCAAATGTCAGCCTGTACAGACATATTTGTCTTTTTAAATTACTGTTAGCAGTGATTGTAAGAGAAAAAACACTAATTAAGTAGTGTCCACTGCTACCAAGAAATCTCATTAAAATGTTTCAGACTATAGGTGAGAAAGAGCTCGATGATGACTGTGAGGAGGCAAAAGGAATACTCTTAATTAGTTTGGGAATTTTAATGTTGAATGTCACCTTCAGAAAAAATCCTCATCTAGATAATCACATGCACCAACGGTTTCCAATGAATTGTATAGATCCAAGGGCTCAAAGTTATCTTTTTGTTTATTTATTTGATTGTTTTTCTTTCCATTGAGGATTATGGTGCAATATCTTCATTCAGTTACTTCAAAAAGATTAATTTTTTTTTTACATTCTAATTATTTTTATATACAGCAGTAAAGTCATTCCAAAATTGCATAAATAATTCAACTTAGTCAAACCTGAAGACAAATGGCGACAGATAACTGCACACCAATTGCCATTTAAAATTCCAGATTCTTTACAAAGACATTGAAACCATCATCATCAGATAGGCGACATCACAAAAGTCTGAATAAAGAAGTTGGAATTTCATGTTGCAATTGGTGTGTGGTTATCTGCAGGGCCATCTTTAATATTGATTGGGTCCCTCCCCGAACAAACATTTTCTCGGGCTCCCCTGTCCCGTCCCAAAGCCAACCTCCCAGCCATGCAATTTCTCTCTCCACCTGCTCTGAGACATACAATAAATAGCAGCTAGACTCAAAATCTGCTTACTGCCGAAGACCAGGCAGAAATTGCAATTGGTTTCCAGAGGTTATAGCATATCATTACTACCACTCACTGACTGGTTGCTTGAGGTTACAGCAGACATTACAGCTCACACATTGCTAGAGGTTACAGCACATCATTTCTGCTCACTGATTGGTTGCTAGAGCTTACTGCATTATCATAATCACTCTCCCATTGGTTGCTATAAGTTACTGCACATCCTTACCGCTCACTGGTTTCTAGAGGTTACTGCACTTCACCACCACTCACCCATTAGTTGCCAGAGGTTATTGCACATCCTTAACCCTCACTGATGTTTAGAGCTTACTGCACATCATTTCTGCTCACTGATTTGTTGCTAGAGCTAAATGCACATCATTACCACTTACCCATTGGTTGCTAATGGTTACTGAACATTATTATTGCTCACTGATTGGTTGCCAGAGATTACTGCACATCATTACCGCTCACCCATTGCTTACTAGAGCTTATTGCACGTCCTTACCCCTCACTGATTGGTTGTTAGAGCTTACTGCACATAATTACTACTCACTGATTTGTTGCTAGAGCTTAATTCACATCATTACTGCTCACCCATTGGTTGCTAGAGGTTACTGCACATTATTACTGCTCACCGATTGGTTGCTAGAGCTCACTGCACATTATTACTGCTCACTGATTGGTTGCTAGAGCTCACTGCACATCATTATCACTAACCCATTTGTTGCTAGAGGTTACTGCACATTATTATTGCTCACTGATTCATTGCTAGAGGTTACTGCACATCCTTGCCGCACATGGATTGGTTGCTAAAGGCTACTGTACATTATTACTGCTTACTGATTGCTTGCTAGATAAATTATGCTACAAACACACAACCTTCCCCTTGCCAGGGTAGAAGTGTTCTCTTGCATTGCAGCAGAATTTAACATGTGGCAGAAAAGATGGGGTTAATATAGCATAGCAAGCAGAGAGGTAGAGATGAGTAATAGTTTAGGGGGTAAAGCAGTGAAAATTCAACTCAGCGGGGCAAATTAGCTGATTCCTATTGTTAATCACACAACATACCAGCTGTCTGCTCATCCATGCTAACCAGTGTACAGGGAGTGCTGGTAACGTTGTTAACAAGCAGAGAGGTAGAGAAGGACGATAACAGATTAGTGGCTGAAACAGACAAGCACATTTTCTCATTCAGATTGTAACTCTCACCACCCACTGGCTTTCCTCATTAATGTCATAGCCTCCTCACTGCGATCTTCCCTCACTCCTCCAGTCCATGCAACTGTTTGTCAGTGTATCTCTCTACAAGGCAAGCTCTGCTGTCAGGCAAGGACATCGCCACTTACTGCTTCTTTTTCTCTGCAGCTGCACTATGTGAGAGGGAGAGATTGTTAGGATGCTGGGCCCCTCAACAATTACCGGGCCCTGGGCAGGTGCCCCTTTTGCCTTAAAGACGGCCCTGGTTATCTGTCTTGGCTGAACACCCAGATATATCTGTCTCGGTTCACCGAACACCCGAATTCGCAGGGTGTTCACCGGGTGCCCCCCTTTTTCTGTTCTGCCAGGCTGCATGCCCAGATAAGGGTCTGGTATGGATGTTGGAGGGTACCGCACACCATTTTTTTTCTTTCTTTTTTCAATAGCTAGATACCAGCAATTGTAACTGAGAGTCATTTTAAATTGGATTTTTTTTCTGTAGAGATGTTATTTTTGTTGTAGCATGTTTTATGCATGCTACAGATACTCCACTTTACAGGCACATTAAGAGGACCACCCCTAGCACTATATTTAAAGGAATTTTTCATTTTTATTGTTGCACTTTAGGCACATATAATATCACCACTCCTGAAATAACTATTCTTTTTTTTTTAATTGATACATGTCCCCCAGGGCAGTATTTAGGCCCTCATACCCCTTTTATGGACAATTACTTGAATAAGCCTTTAAAATGGGCACTTTTGATTTTTCCCATTCAGCTCCTATAGACTTCAATGAGGTTCGCCATTCAGATTAAAACATTTCCCCTGTTTGGCAGTTCTGCTGCGAACCAAACAGGGGGGTATTCAGCCCATCCCTAGTCACAAGCTGCACCTGCACCTATTTATGGATTAAAGGCTGAAGGAACCTGGACCTGGAGCAGTGCTTCTTTGTATTAGTCAAACCTGACCTGTAGAAGGTCCAATTATACAAGAAGAATTCCATCCCAAAATCCTCTGAGCTTTTCATACAAACAAAAAAATGTTTGTTCAGTCCTAAGTGTCTGGATGTATGTTGCCAACATCCCTGTTAGATATACAGAAAAAGAAATTCCCCTGAACGGCGGGACTTTAGGGGGACGAAACATCCAAAAAATGCAAGTGTATAAAAATTGTATAAGTTTATTAATAGAACATAATAAAAAAGAGCATTATAAAAATACAAACAATGCATCCATAAGTGAATTCCATCTAGTTAAAAACAAAATACATATATTAGCTAGCTTGGTACATCACGTGCCATAAGGGACTAAATGAGTGCCTGAATTCCAGGGAAGACCTGAAGCGTTTTGGGCGTGGTCTTCTTCAGAGGTCAGCTGGAACTCACTTCTAGGTACAAGTAGAGAAAGTATGTATATGTATTTTGTTTTTAACAAGATGGAATTCACTTATGGATGTATTGTTTGTATTTTTATAATGCTCTTTTTTATTATGTTCTATTAATAAACTTCTACAATTTCTATACACTTGCATTTTTGGATGTTTCGTTGCCCTTCAGTCCCGCCATTCAGGGGAATTTCTTTTTCTGTATTTTCATACAAACAGTACATAAATAACTGAAATTGGACCTTCAATAATGTCTACATGCATAGAAAAAAGGCATGGCATACAAGTGACAATCAGTCCAAACAAACATGAATAGGTGATATGATGGTCCTTTGCTCCAACAGCATGTTTTTTTAGTGAATCAGAAATACAAAAACTAAAAACGCTGTGATGACAACACGTGTCATCCACCACAAATCACTCTGAGGCTTACCAGAGTTCTTGTGACCCTCATGTGAGAAGTCAGTCACAGTACTTCCCCCAGCTCAGCAGGCCATGGAATGGTCTCTCCCCTCAGAGCGGTTCCTCCAAACAACACTCTGTTGATCCAGGCATTAATCATGTAGGAAATACCAAATAACACTTCCCATAGTTAAAATCTGGCAAATACATTTTTTTAAATCGATTAAAACACTTACAAGACGTTGCACTTGAATCGGTATTAAAAGCGACATAACCCAGAATTCTCTGCATAATGACATCACGGCTTCCGTCTCCACTTAAAGGGTTTCATCAGAAATTACGTCATCCGGGGTACAGATGCCATCATCCATGCACCTGATGACGCTGATTCATTAAAGGATCATCCTGTTGGAGCAACGGACTTTCATATTACCTGTTCATGTTTGTTTGAACTGATTGTTTGTCACTTATGTATTAATTCATGCACAAGTTACTGAAGCGCTTTATCACAGTTTTAATTGTGTAGAGTATCCTGTAGTGTGGTCTGGCTGCTATGCCTATGTTTTTTGTTTTTCCTTTTTTTTTTTGCACGGTGCATGTCATAATTTTCTAGAACTACCTTTACCTTCACCATTAAAATTAGTCATTGAACTCCAGGGAAATTACTGTACTTAGGATGATTTGATGTCTTCAGTCTGCTGCAGGCAAGACAAAGATTTTTCTTAGTCTCTTCTCCCCAGTGATCAGGTTTTACAATATAAAGGTAATTGCATGTGACCATATGAAAATACCGTAACTATTGTGCAGGATCTTGCTGGCAGAAACAGGCAGCAATATCCTGCGTAAAAAGTGCACTGTATGCATGTAACATTTAAACAACCTTTACATGTGTAGCACCCTCACAGGTAGGTGCTAGGCAAACTATAGAAGGGGGACTTGTCTGCTTATCAGATGGGCTTTGATTGTTCAGCTAGGTTGCCATGTGTTCCCAGGTGTGCCTGTTGAGTTTGGGGAGTCTCCTCACTGTGTCCAATGGGGGCTTTCATTGGACAGTGGAGGAAACCTGACCAATAGCACACCAGGGCTTGTATCTATCCCAGAGGGCAGATTATGCCGCAAGGCATCCTGGGAGGGGATATAAGTCTGAGGGGAGCACATGACAGAGTGTCTTTGGCGGGAAGCAGAGTCCCAGGAAGAGGGTGACGGCTGTCTCTCCTCCTGTCAGCATGAGGAAGGTGTCCTGGGCAGTCAGCCTAAAGGACAACAGGTTGAGCTGAACTGCAGAAAGGGATCCAGTGTGCTGAGGACCAAGTGAAGTTGTTGGGGCAGACGTTTCAAGGAAAGCAGTGTTGTGAGTACTGTAAACTGTCCAGGGGTTTGCTTAGGACAGGGGACCACTCCGGAAGGTCAGAGGGATCCAGGAGCCAGCTAGCATGTAGAGGGGGCTTAAAAAAGGGGTGCCAGAGTCTAAGCCCTGAAGAGAAGTCTGTAAAGAGGGTGCCAGTGTAGGCCCTAAAGGGTTAAGAGTTGCAGCAGTGTTTACATGTAGCTACCACAGCCAGGACGGCTAAAGGGAGCAGTACAAAGGACTTTGTGTCACTGGGGAGTGTCAAAGTCAGTTAAGTGTTAACAGACAACAAGTCAGTGTTAACAAGCGCCAGCCGGCATTGACTGGCATTCAGCCAGCATTAAGTCAGCGTCAAGAGGCATTTTTCTCAGTTGTCCCCTTACTTGGTGAATAGTTGATTCCCTTCTCCCATCCAAGTTCCTAAATAAATACAAAACTCAAAGATGCTGCACTGTTTCCTGTCTCAGTGCTCACACTTGGAGAACATGCTTAAATGTGCTGTTGTTGTTTGCGGTAACCCTGGCGGACTCACATCCAGTAAAATGGCTGGGAATTCTGTTACACATGTATACATGGGTACAAGCATACAGTGCTAATGCAGCCATATGGTTGGTATGATGCAGTGTCCCTTTTGCTCATAAGCATGTGACTTTTGCTGCCCAGTGCCCTGCATTGCTAGCTTTTGCTGCCTAGTGCCCTCAGATGCTAGGACGCAGGCTGCTCTTGCAGTCCAATAAAGTAAATTTGCCCTGTACACTTTACACATGCAAATGTTTACATACAGTGATACAGTGATGCAGACTTTTCTAAAAAATTGTTTAATGCAACGTTAGTTTACTGATCTTTACTCAGCTGAGTGCATAGTTCATTTTACTGGTAAAAATGCTTTTTTTTTTGTTTTTCGGCCATGTGTCCTAACGTGTAACAAGTCACTAAGTGAGAAGCTGCAGCAGATCAGAAAAATAGGCAGACAGACAGGCAACATGATTTAAATCTGTGAGCCCCATTCTTAAGCTGGACATAGCTGGTAGAATTTCAAATGAAAATACTTAGGAAAAGAATGTCCTAAGAAAGTTTGTTTTTCTAATCATTAGTGGGTCAAATCAACAGTCATTTTCGACAAGTGACGAGAAAGTTTGAAGCAGGATGGAAAATTTTTCTCGAACAAATTAATTTCTAACACTGTATGTGAATTTTATTTCAGGTCCTTTTCAAGTCCAATTATTTTAAGATCAAATGGTTAAAAGCAAAAAAATAAATAAAAAAAATGTATTATTTGAAAAGAAGCTGGATGGTATACGTGACACAATTAATGCATGTTATACAGCACATAATCAAATGATCTAGTTGGCAACTTTTTTGTGCTGAATGGGAGGGGGGTGGGTAATTCATGTTACACTTTTAAATTACATTAATCCATAATCCACTCTCTGTGGTGCCTTGTAATGTATCAAAGCCAGTGTTGTCTAAAAACATGACAAGAAGTGCAAAACGTTTGTAAAAATACCCACTTCATCATGGTGATTGGTTTGTAGAAATATAGAATAAGGCATTTTAACAAACTTTCACACCTATTTCACACCTATTGTCAAGTTCTTGTATATGCCTTATTATCCTTGACATAGTACATGATACTCTGGTTTAATTGGTGATTAGATTAACGTGACCAGTTGAACTTGAATGCTGAATGTAAATGTTGAAATTAAGTTATTGTTATATTTGTGTTTTTGTAGCATTTACACCAGAATTTTGCTGACTGTGAACAATTTGTGGACTGAATTAAAAACGTTATATTTAATTTAGGATAATAGTTAGAAATTAAGTTTGGGTTCACCGCTACCATGGGGTTGTGGCTAATCCTAAAGGTTTGAAATTTGCAGTCCCTAAGAATGTATGTGTAAATTCCTCTAGGCAATTTTTTTTTAAACCTTGACAAAAACCTCATATGTATATATGAATCCTGGGAGTAGTATTCCAAATTATGCCTATACCTTAATTCAAGGGGGAGAAGCTTCCAAATATACCATACACAAAACACCACAAATCAAAATGCATCTGCTGAGGCTACCAAATTGAAAAAAAATCAGTTTGTTGGACATGCAAAAGTCAAAAACTATATATACATATATACAGTATATATATATATATATATATATATATATATATATATATATATATATATATATATATATAGGCAAGGCTTTGACCCCCCCCGTGTACTTCTGGGGGTGTATCTTGACTTGAACCTGGGCCTACCCTCAATCCTCCCCTCCGATCCTCGCCACACACCCAGAGAGCACACCGCTCTCCACTAGCCCTGCAAACATCCCTCCCCTATAGCACCCCTCCACCCCCTCCCTCACCCTAGCTAAAACCTAGCTCCTCCTCAATAGAATAAGGGTCCTTCCTGAATGGGTTCCCTCAGTTGGTGACTCTAGCCTATATGGGAGGATATGGTGGACTGAGCCCAGTGCTATGTAAAATTTGGCTGCTAGATCACCTGCTCTTAACACCTGCTAATCTTGCTGTGTCCAGTCTGCTACCCCAGTACTCCGGGCATAGGTACCCACTTCAGGTGTGGGACTATAAGCTCAAGCAGGGGTGTGATCAGAGTGATCCCTGCAGAGTCTGTAAACTACTGATCTGCAGTAAATATGATAACCTGTGTTGAAGAGTGAGCCTGCACAGCTGCTCCGCTAACAAGCAATTCTATTATGAAATGATCCCCAGGTGTTAGTACAGGCAACAGTGAAGCCTGTTGTAACAATTCATTCTAGTTGGATAGCCTTCTCATCTCTAATGCCACTCCTACTCAGCTGCAATGGGTCCAACCTGCTATGCAGTACTAGCTTTTGCCGCCTAAGCACTTGGACCTCAATAGAGTGGTGGTGCTGTTCGGAGATCTGGGATCGGCCAGCTATCTGTGTGTATATGTCCACCCTAGGGATAATGGTGATTATGTAAGGTAGCATATGCCGTTCCTGTTTGCATTCTATTGTGAGTAGGAGATACTGCTATAATCAAGTCCACACATATAGTATATTGTATAAGCAATATGAACCCTTAGAGTCTGAAAAATCTAGTCCTGTGGCATATTGAGGGATAAATGTATCCACTTCCACTCTCTCCCAAATTGAAAGGGGGAGGGAGGTCAACAATATGCAGCCACTATGACAGTCTCCAAAACACAGACAGCAATACAGTTCTCCACAGGTAAATTGCACAATCCATCACGTAAATATTCACTCATGGCAGTTAGTTTGTATGCTCTACTTAGCTATGTTGTTGGCATTCTGCTCACCACTCCCAACGACACAGGAAAACTCCAGCTAGGTTGTCCAGTTTAATAAAGGCATTAATTCCTTGATGTTATGAGCTATAGACTTTGTGCCATAAATCCTCCATAAAGTGTCTGCTCTGCTCTTCTTCAACTGCATGTTGTAGAGCCTGGGGTTCTCAGCATCTACTATGCTCTCTCACATGAATTTACACCCTAGTAGGGGCCCTGACACCGAGATAGCCTGTGTGGCCCCAGAATACGATATTGGGGTGGGGGTTTCCCCTATCCTCCCTTCCATAACATCAAACACATATTCCCCCCACTATTAAAAGCCACCCCCTAGTAGGAGCTACCTTATAACCTTCAAAACATGCTTCATTTCAAAGTAACACATATTTCCCCCCATAATGGCTCCAGCAATAGGAACCCTGGCTTTCCAACCTGACCTGCAAGATCCTCAGTTCAAACCTTTCATAATCACCAATCAGTTTAAAAATCTATCTCAGAAACTAGAATTATGATTGACCACCTCTAAAATTCTGGCAAGCCGTGCAACTTCAGACACTTTCTATCTAATGTCAAGCCTCAAATGTTAAACATCAACCCCTGTTCTACCTCTCACTCTGACCCATTACGATGTGTCCTGTCCACCAGGTATGGTCTTCTTACCTATCCTGGTGATGTATTTCTACACTCGTTCCCTCAAAACTGGGAATGGGATCTTAGACGAACCCTTATACGAGAACAGATGGATTATATGTAGCGCTACCCCCACACAGGAGCCGCTTGAATATTGTTGGTTCCTTACTCTGCCTTTTCAACCCCAAAAACAGACTAAACCCCACTGGCACACCTGGCAACAATTGTTAGTAAATAACAAAGAAAATAGGCACAGGTTGAGCGAACACAGAAATGATCTTCAGCCTCCGTTCACACTGGGGTGACCTGTGAGGCGACCTGGTCGCCTCACAGGTCGCCGTAGGTCGCCTGCCATACAGAAGCTATGGACCCGTTCTAATAGGAGCGACACAAGTCGCTCCGACTTAGAAAAAGGGTCCGTTGCTTCTTTGGGGCGACCCGGAGCGACCTGCATAGACTTCAATGTTATGAAGTCTGTGCCGGCCGCTCCGAGGTCGCGGTGCGAGCAGCGCGCCGCGACCTGTGTGGTCGCCTGGGGAAGTCGGATCGCCTCAGTGTGAATGGGGGCTTACTGTGAACTTGCTTAAGGAAGGAAAACAACAGTAACAATTATATTGAATTGTAAGCAGATATGTATGGGTGAACAAGGATTAAAGGGCTATCAAAAGAACCTCAAAGATCAAATCCATCTGCTTTCAGGGAACTCCTTTAAGTGAAATAACCCAGAGAGCAGAGGTAGACACACAAAAGTAACAAATAATATGGTGGATATTACTTCAGTGAATTAACTGCCAACTCTACCTAAATTGGGCTATATGAGTCCAGGCAGGAGGAGGGCAGGAGGAGGGCGGGAGAATGACCTTATTTTCTATATTTGTTTTCTCTCTTCTTCACCCCAGCACCACAGTTCCAACAGGCCTGTTCAAACACAATATCTGATTAGAGGATATTACTACCTCATTTAAATGCAGGGAAGAAAAGTTTTGTTCTACATGGTTTTATTGAAATGATTTCCACTTCACACAAGAATACCATTCTTTATTTTCTTCCTGAACATCCATGCCCAAAGAGTCTCCAAATGTTCTGGCATGAATGATGATTTTGCCCAAATTTTCTCCCAATGCCTGGGAAGGAGAGAAAGGAGGGGACAGGCATTGTTTATTTAGGCAAAAATGTCCTTTTATTTTTCCCAAAGGCTGGCCATACACACATAGATTTATTTTTTTCCTTCAGCCTGCAGGTTGAATGAAAAAAAAAAAAAAATCTGATTCCTCCATCCACGCTAAACAAAATTGATGGAGGAAACTCTTCCTGTGACTACTGTATTCTCACAGCCAGTGCCACCGGTTGTCAAAAAACCAGAGCAGTGCCTGCATCTACGTAGCTGGACAATTTTTCACCCTGCTCCTTCAAATGTTAAGTAGGAAAATGTTGGGCAGGCAAGTGCCACTCATGGATTGAATTTCAACCGGTTCATCGGGAACCAGAAAAAAAAATTGCTCTGTGTATGTCCACGTTAACTGCCCCATCCTCCCACTTATCTCCCTACAACGTCTCCCAAAAATAAAAATGAGAGAGGAATTGACATATCCCATGCCCAAACGTATGGAATATTATAAATTATGTCATTCTCCCAAGCCTAGGTTTTTTGGCTATTTGAAGTTTCTCTTTGTCTAAGATGTTGTGCAATGTTTACTACACCTTGGACAACTTCATTTGGCAATTATTGTACAATATTGTATTTTGAATGACTAAAAAAAAAGCTTTAAAAACTATATAGATGACATGTAAAAAATGTAACTGGGACAAAAACATCCCCTTTCCCTAATGGCAATTTAATACCTTTCTGGATAAACATTTTATTTCATATTTTATAGAAAGGTTGATAACCATTTACGTTTTGTTAATTTAGGAAATAAAATCTTAATAAAGCAGTCTGCTGTAATTACTGAACCCAGCTCTTTTGGAAAACTATTACACTTTTTCACACTATTTATGGAAAAATACATTTTCTGCAGCAAGTGGTAAAACCCTTTTTTCCACAATGGGTCCTTCTACTGTATATCTTTTATGGAGTTGTTCTAATGAACAGCTTATCACCAGATTTTCTATATATTTCACTTATTCTGAAGGGTGAATAAATTCAATTAAGCTAGATTTTCTCATAACTTTTCTTCATGTCCTCTATTCATTTATGAGCCTTTCTGTGCGTTGTTTCCAGTACCAAGACATCCCTGTGAACTGTGTCCAAATTTGAAAAGCATATTCAAGAAGAAAGAGCTGTACTAATGCTTTGTATTGGTACAAATTATGTCTCTATCTTTCGCTCTCTCCTTTGAGCTGATGCCATTTTTAATGCAGGAGAGTATATTGCCAGTTTTAGAAACTGAAGACTGCCATTGCATGCTGGTAATAAGATTTGATCTACAAAGGAACCCAGATCGTTGTCCAGCTTTGATTTTCTTGTACTATCTTTAGATGACAAAAAAATGGTAATTGAGACTTAAAATATAAATTTGCTTTAAATGGGTTACTTTTAATGAAATAGTCAACAGCTGGAATAAATAGGTACATTGGCCAAACCAAGACCAGTTAAACTGGTATTTTGGTAGGTACAGATCGTGTCGTCTAAATAACCTGCTAACACTGTGATTGTGTTTGGATTTTCTATCAATTCTGTATTAGGCTCGGTTTCCACTAGTGCGACTTGCGGTGCGACTTGACACATGTCAAGTCGCATGACAAGTCAAAACCCATTGTTTTCAATGTGGACCGTTTCCACTGCTGCGACTCAAGACGCAGCGTCTTCAAAATTGCTTCTTGCACTACTTTGGGCCGACTTTAGTGCGATATGTCCCTCATAGAAGGTAATGTAAGTCGCAACGAAGTCGCAGTACACGGTTTTGAACGCGACTTCGTCTCGACTTCGTTGCGATTTGCACGGAAGTTTACAGTAAATTTTTTTTATTGTTATGTTCCGCCCCAAATCACATGATCTCTGCACCTCCCAAGAACATCACTTCCCATAGTTAGCAGAGGAGAGGAGAGTGTTATATACAGCAAGCATGCCAAGATCCAGGAAGAATAAAAGAACTTCTCATGATAATGAGGAGATTATACGTCTGGTCAGAGCTCGCCCCTCAATATACGACACCCGAGACCCCTTATATAAGGACCATGTGAGGAAGGAGAGAGCATGGCTGGAGATTGCAAGGATCTATTTTGAAAATTGGGACTGTCTTACAAGTACAGAACAGACTGAAAAATGTAAGTGTTTCATATATGCAATTTATCACATTGCTGCTTGCCCCCATATGTACAGTACAGTACCGTTATTTTCTTTTTTTCAGTGCACTCCTTACAAACCAGATGGAGAAGCATAAAGGACTGCTATAACCGCTATCTCAGAAAATTACGAGAAGCAAGGAGTGGTTCTGGGTCCTCCAGGATTGTCCCCTATGCGCATGCCCAGGAGCTGGAATTTTTAAGGCCGGTGTTGGAGATGCGAGAGTAAGTTGTCAGCATTTTTTTAGATACTGTAGTTGACATATAAAATATATTAATATTCCTAAAATTTGAAATGTATTCATTATATTTCAGAACCCAAGCAAGCTGGCAAGACTCCTCACTTGGTTCTGACCAGCAGGAGGGGTCACAGGAGGCGGCAGCGGAGGAGGAGGAGGGATGCCAAGACCCTGGTGACCCTGACCCTGATGGTGAGGAATCAGAGGGAGTAATATCAAGACCATTGTCCATTATTGATTCTCCTGCTGCGGTGGAGGCTGAACCAGGGCCTAGTACAGAACAAAGGCCTTCACGAAGATCTTCCTCAAGGTCTTCATCAAGGGCGAATCCTAGGGGTGGTAAACCCATGGAGGAGGTTCTGAAGGTGGTGAAGGAAATGAACGCACACATGAAGGAAAGCATGTGTGATGACACTGCTTTCATGACCGTGTTGTTGGGTATGTGCAAGCAGGTCCCCCCTGAGAAAAAGTATGCACTAAGGATGGCTCTCATGTCAACCGCCCAATCTTTTGTGGTTGGGGAGGCAAGCTCTACAGCATGTATGGAAACCCCCCCCCCCACCACACATATCCCCCCAATTACCAGTACCCACCACCACCACCACCACCACCAAGTTCACAGTATGGGCACCAAGTTAATCGCCCATACTACGATGAGTATGGCAACATGCCGAATATCTCCAGGCCCCGCATGTTGCACCCAATACCGCCCCCTATTGCCTCCACCCTTGGCACACCAAGACCTTACCAACCTGCTCCCATGCAGGTTACGCCTTTCCCGGAAAGGCAATACCGTCAGGGATCTGCAAGTGATTACCCAAGCCCATCTGGCCCATCAAATATTTCTCATTCTGGGTCCACTGAATCTCCAATTATATACCAGGATTTGTAATTTTTTTTGTTTTTGGTGTTGTTAATATTTTACCTGTTAATTTATTTTTTCATTGTTTTGGTGCTGGTATCTCCAAAACATTGGTGATGTTGTTATAAAAAGTTTATTTTTTTCTAAATTTTGAGAAAAAAAAAAAATAAAAAAAATTACCTTGTTACTCTACTCTGTGGTTTTTGTTTGGATTATTTTTGCTTCTATAGTACTGTCAATAATGTGTGTATGCTATATAATTATATCTACAGTAGAAAACAGCAAAACAGAAGGTTAAGCAATGTATTTTTATTATAGCTAGAACTGGAACAATATGCAGACTTTGGTTATAATTGCACAGAAATATAAGGAAAACATAACAGAATTTTATTCAAAATTGGACTGTGTTGGAACGTGTGATACATTATGAAATAGCGTCCAGCTGCCAGGGGACAGAACCAGCAGCAGACATGAAAAAGGATGTGAATCCCTCACGCACAGTAGCACCATTGCTTGTGCCCCTACTGGCACTCAAACTTGCACCCTCCATGTCATTCATGCCACAATCTTCATGATTGTACCCATCACGAAGTGCAACATAGTTGTGAAGAACACATGCTGCTTTGACTGCACATATTGCATTATCCATTTTTAAATTGATAGATGTGTGCAGGAACCTCCACTTGTTAGCTAAAATTCCAAAGGCGCATTCAACAACTCGTCTTGCCCTGGTTAAGCGGTAGTTGAAAACTCTTTTTTCCACAGTCAGAGACCGATTTGAATAGGGCCTTAAGAGATGATGACTGAGAGCGAAAGCCTCATCTCCAACAAAAACAAATGGCTGTGGTGGTCCGTTTGTCCCTGGTAGTGGACAGTCCGGTGGCAGCTGAAGTCCATCTTCCCTCAACATTCTTCCGAATGTGGATCTCGCAAATATGCTCGAGTCTGAGCTGCTTCCATACGAACCTATGTCTACATAGCTAAAACAGTATTTGGCATCAGCCACTGCTAGTAAGACAAAAGAAAAGTATTTTTTGTAGTTGAAGAATTTACTTCCACTGCCAATGGGCTTCAATATTCTAATGTGTTTTCCGTCAATTGCACCAACACAATTTGGAAAATTGCAGTGGTCCCAGAAATATTCTGCTATCTTGCACCAGTCTTCTGTAGTGGGTTTCTTCAGGACCAAATCCTTAAGAACATTCCAGATGGCTCTGCAGGTATCATGGATAATATAGCTGGCAGTAGTTTTGCCAACCAAGAACTCATAATGTAAACTTGTAAAGGTATGTCCAGTTGCCAGGTACCTAAAAATAAAAAAATAATGTTAGAATGATGCATAAACTGGCTTGGACGAAGGTACCTGAGGAAATGAAGGAAGAAGATAGGCAGGAGAAAGACACTGTTGAAAAAAACATGGCAAACATAATCACAACCACTACTACATATATGTTACATGATAATTACATGATAATGTGTCTCTCCAAATGCCTCAGGAGGTAAGTAGGTTGGAAAATTTACCTCAATGTGATAATCAGTCTTTCTATGGGCGGAATACTCCTTCTGAATCTAGTGTTTTGTCTCTCTAGATGTGTGGAGAGCAGAGCCAACAATTCATCAAAACTGTAAAAAAAAACATATATGGCATTTATCAACATTATCCATGTAAAAAATAACATACATAGAGACATATTTGTTAAAGAGTTGACATGAACATATGTTCTGACCTTTTAATTGACATCCGTGTGTAATTAAAGAATTTGTCTTCATGAGCACGGAGGTCATGATAAAGGATCCTGAACTGGCCTCTCTCTTCCCTTTGGGAGATGACAGGATGGATCCAGAAGCGATGCCTTCTCCTTCTCCTGTCCTCTTCTTCCTCATCAATAACAGCTGCTACAGCAGCCATAATTACTGCTGCTCCAACATACTGCATAGCCAACATGTTTCCTGCAACATACACTACTATTCCAAAACAGGAAATTACATCACTTGCAGGAAAAGGAATTACATCACTAGCAGGAAAAGGAATCTTTTATGTGCAAGTCGCATACATCAAAGTCGCAACAAGTCGTAGCCGCAACAAGTCGTTGTAAATTCGTACACAAGTCGCGCGTTTATCAAAGTACAAAGTCGCTATTGAAGACGCGCGACTTTGAAGTCGCACTAGTGGAAACCCAGCCTTACTGTGCGCAGTGCTAACACAGCCTTGTTTCACGATACCTCTTTTACACCATTACCTTTCCAGTGATCCCTTTGAGTAGTTAAAAGTTTCCATAACTCTTCATTACCCCTAAGAAGAGAGTATTTTAATACATTTGGTGACCTACTGTTTACCTTCTCTTGATAGTGAAGGTGATCTTCGGCTTTTCTCTAACATTAGGCAGCAAACTGTAACTAAAGAAAAGTAGAGCTTTGATAATTGATACACTTCTGAGAAGAAGCAGAGTGAAATTGTTACAGTTCACTAAATGGGTGCAGGAAATGGTAGTTGTAGCACTAGTTGTGGTAGTGGCATTATTGCCCATGGTAAATGTAAAGGTGGAAAAGTATCTATCTCAGATTTTAATAAATAGACAGGGAGAGGGTCAAATATGACAAGGGATGTTCCAAGAAAGAGACAAAACAGATTTATGTGTTGAATATTCTGTACCCAAAAATGCGGGAATAAATCTAAATGTGGACCTGGATCTTATCTTTTTATGGCTAATGATTGATTAATTTTTTTCTATATGGTCTATATGGGTACGATGTAAGGTTTCCATTTTATCATATAATGAAGGTCTATATTATATATATTTTTTTCAATATGGCACATTCATTTAATGGTTTACTGTATTTGGATAAAAAATATTTATTATTCAGTGTTCCCCTTTACGGACTTTTTTTTTTAGTTCCCCTTAAGGGACTCTTTGTTTTTTCATCACTAAGCATGAATGCTGTATTAAATTGAGTATTTGTTTTAGTCAGAGTTCCCATTTATTGACTACTTATTTAGTTATACCTTATATTCCATGTACAGTGCACATTGTATATTATTTCTTGAGGCGACGTGTGTATTTGATTAGGAATTTTTATTATTATTATAAAGGATTTATATAGCGCCAACAGTTTGTGCAGTGATTTACGCTAGGACAAACAGTACAGTTACAAAAAAATTCAATACAGGAGGAATCAGAGAGCCCTGTTCATTAGAGCTTACATTCTAAGAGAGAGGGTCAAGTGATACAAAAAGTAATAACTGTTGGGGATTAGCTGATGGAGAAAATAAAAGTACAGCTGTTAGGTGGAGGTAGGATACGCTTCTGTGAATTTTTCAGGGATTGCCTAAAAGTGGATAGAGTAGGGGATAGTCTGACAGCTTGGGGTAGGGAATTTCAAAGGATGGGAGAGGCTCAGGAGAAGTCCTGGAGATGAGAATGTGAGTTGATGACAAGGGAACTAGTCCATGTTGCAATGGAGCCTTCAGTGCAGAGGGGTGGAGAAGGAAAGGAGAGGAAGGGGACAAGCAGGTGGAAAACCCATGGACTAGCTGAGTGGCTAAGTGATAGTCACCTTTCCAGCCATGCACCTACACACGGAGGATATCTCCACATGTGCCTGAAGCAGGAACGATAAGTGTTGACGTTAGTTTCACATACACCACATACTGGAAGCTCTTTCTCTGGATCAAGTATCTATATGATACTTATAGCCATAAACTAAGCATTTCCATGAAGAGCATGTTTCCATGAGCCCTACGCCTTACCGATTCCCCCTATATCTGTGTATCACATCAGATAGCCTTACAGCCATACCCATAGATGTATGGTAAATAGTAGGGATGATCGAACTTTTGAAAAGTTCAGTTCGACCAGAACACCCGAATTTCCTGAAAGTTCGGTTCGGATTTCAGAACCCCATTGAAATCAATGGGACCCGAACTTCTGGAATCAAAAAACACCATTTTGAAGCCCTAAAACCCAATAAATGCCCCTAAAAAGTGCATAGGGTTCTGGGTCATGCCCCAGGGACTATTAATCACACAAAAAAAAGTTCTTAAAAATTGTCATTTCTTTGGATTTAGTGTCTGGAGGGTCTAAAAAGTGTACCTGTGAAGTTTCAGCTCTGTAGCATGTCCAGAACCAGAAAAAAAAAAAAGATTGTTTGTATTAGAATTAATATAGAACATGGATATGGCTCCGCTATTTTCACACCTTGCCGGTTTTGTAGCAAGCATTTTTTTGGGCATTTTTTGTGGGTCTTTGGAGGCAGGCAAAACATCTGAACTTCTGTAAGGGGGAATATATACACACACACACTTATATGTATTTATACACATACACACATATAGGTGTGAAAGTAGCAGAACACTATACTTGCGCTAATGAAATAATTAACAGGCATATGTCTCCTCTCCTACAACACCTTTATGTGTGTATGTGTATAAATACATATAAGTGTGTGTGTATATATACCCCTATACAGAAGTTCAGATGTTTTGCCTGCCTCCAAAGATCCCAAAAAAATGCCCAAAAAAACCACGCCTGCAATAACACACCTGGGCGTTTTTTTTGGCGCAGGCGTTTTTTTGGGCATTTTTTTGGGGTCTTTGGAGGCACCTATATATGTGTATGTGTATATATACAGACATGTGTGTGTGTGTGTGTATATATACCCATACACAGAAGTTCAGATGTCATGCCTGACTCCAAACATGTCCTCAAAAAAGCTCTATAAACGCCTGCAGCTAAAAGCAGGCTGACAGGCGAGAAGCCATATCGCTGTTCTATAAGTGACCTTATACAAAAGGTAAAACAATCTTTTCTCTATAGCGGTCACCCTGACATGGAAGGGTTTGGTCACCCTGCCATAGCAGTCAGAGTCAGTTAACCCTACACTACACTACGGTCACCCTGGCACTTAACACTTTCCCTACAGAAACTAGATTATTAAAGCTAACTAAAGTGGAAAATAGTACCCTAACTACACTAGATATCCCATTCCTCACACTAATAATTGCTAAATGACACTTTGAAGCAGAAGTAACAGAACTGCTTCCATTCTCTTCCACAGCCCTGTATTACAATGCTAGGAATTTGGCGGGGCTATCTTATATACTGGGGGGCGTATTCACTAATGATTGGCCTCTGGACTCCCTAGTCACTCCAATCACATTCCTAGCATTCTCCTGCCCCCTCAATTGGCTTTTACTGATGGTTCTGGTCCAATCACGGGCTTTTAAAGCCCATTTCCTGTCCCATTGCATTTTGGTCGGTTCTGGTTGCCGAATTCCGAACTTTTTCAGCAAAAAGTTCGGAATTCGGCCGAATTTCGAACAGCCAATGTTCGATCATCCCTAGTAAATAGTGAGCGCAGACATCAACAGGATACTGTAGGGTTGATAACTGGCAGACAGTCCTGTTGTTCCATGTTTATCACAGCAACCTGCATCCCGGCATTAGCTGTTATCTGTTCAATCTAATTTGCACATGTGATTTGATTGTGAACGCGGGTGTGTGCTTTTAGTGACAACGTTGTCCTGATTTTTTAATCTATTGTGTGTAGTTTGCCTTATCTGATTCCATTTATATTTGCATTTTTGATATTCAATAAAGTAAATTTAACCTAGGAGAGACTGATGTTTGCCCCGTTTTTCTCATCCTCCCTTATAGGACTCCTGTGGGTTCTTTCCCATTCTTTTTGGCATTGGTATCTTGTGTTTGGGAGTATTTGAGAGGGGCTCCACTGTTAATTACAGGTGAGCCGGTGCTCCTTTTATATACTGGTTAAAGATTATTCTTAACCAGCAGCTTGATCTACCATACTTTTCCTTTATTTTATATGTAATAAACACCAAGCTAAACATGTGCAGCTTGCCCTCAAGGCTCTGTACTATCAGGAGATGGATTGGGGACTGTGGAAGAAGGAAGGATCAGAGAAGACAGGCTCAAACAGCCTTTTTACACAATGCAGTGGATTAACCCCTTAGGTTCCACAGTGAGTATAACAAGCATGCTTTACTGCTTATACAGACTGATTTAGCTGTTATGGGTTTAGTAACACTTTAAAGAGGTTTTAACCCCCCCCCCCCCCTATGTAAGTTGTACCTATAGGTAAACCTATAATAAGGCTTACCTATAGGTACTGTAAATATCTCCTAAACCTGCACCGTTTAGGAGATATTTACTTTTCTTGCAGCCGATGACGTCATCGGCACATGCGCTCTGAAGAAACAGCCACCCGTGCCGATCCTTCAGAGCCCAGTGCCGTGAACGGAGGCTCCCACGCGCATGCGCGGGAGTAATGTCATTGTGCGAACCAGGAAATAGGATGCGAACCAGAAAGTAGGACGGCCGAAAATCTCGGCTGTGTCACTGCTGAGCAGGCGGCACTGCGGGGGTTTCATTCTAAGGTAAGTATTTCACAATGATCTAGTATGCAATGCATACTAGCTCATTATGCTTTTCTCTTACAGGGGTTTTTTTTTTTTCAGGTTTTTTTTTTTTTTAGTTTACAACCTCTTTAAAAAGGAACGGGGTCCTGATCTGAGATCTAAAAAGGTTAAAGAGGAAAGAGGGAGTGATTTGATGTCTAAGGGGGTAAAGGAAGAAAGAGGGGGCTGATCTGAGGTCCGAAGGTGTTTGGGAGGAAAGTAGTGGTTGATGTGAGGTCTGCTCACTCTCTGTCCCGGTGTGAATACAGGCTAATATTTAGTTATTTGGTTATTTAATTACTCTTTTTATTAGGAAATACTTAAAAAAGAAATAGATGGAGTTGCTTAAACAGCATAAACTCTTGGGGCTTTTCTTTCCCTAAGTTTGTTTATTAATAAACGTAAAAGAAGTGTTTGACTGGATGTGAAAGGTGTATACAGATATGAAACAGTGCATATATGAAGCTTGCTATGAGTACTGCTAGACGCTCATAGCGCTTGGCGCAGTTACAAAATTTGAGTTAACTGTTTTTTTAATAGATGTTTAACCTCCTAACGACTGCCCACCGCAGTTTTACTGTGGCAGGTCAGCTCTGTTCCACGAAACAACGTAACTGTACGTAGCTTCGCTAGAATGATAGTGGGGGAGCACGCGCCCATTCGCCACAGGTGAAGCCGATCAGCGGGTCCGGTGGCCGTGATTGCCACCGGCACCCGTTATCACTCCTTGTGGAGACAGAACGGCGGTCTGTCGTTGTAAACATGGCAGACCACTGTTCTGTCAGTGATGAACACAGGGATCCTGTGTTCCTATTATTTAGGAACACAGGTCTCTGTGTTATTGTAGAAGCCCCCCCCCCCCACAGTTATAAAGCACCCCCTAGGGGCACATTTAACCCTTTGATTGCCCCTGGTTTTAACCCCTTCCCTGCCAGTGTCATTAGTACAGTAACAGTGCATACTTTAAGCACTGATTACTGTAGTAATGCCACTGGTCTCCCCAAAAATGTCAATTAGGTATCCGATCAGTCCGCCCTAATTTCGCAGTCCCACTAAAAATTGGCATTACCAGTAAAAAAATAAAATAAAAATAACATAAATCTTTCTCCTAATTTGTAGACATTCTAACTTTTGTGCAAACTAATCCATATAATAGGTATTGAGATTTTTTTTTTTTACCAAAAATATGTGCAAAATACAAATTGGCCTAAAATGATGAAAACATTTATTTATTTTTTTATTAGGAATGTTATATAGCAGAAAGTAAAAAAAATGTATGTATATATATTTTTTTTTTCAGAATTGTTGCTCTTTTTTTGTTTATAGCGCAAAAATTTCAAATTGCGCAGGTGATCAAATAGCACCAAAAGAAAGCTCTATTTGTGGGAAAAAAGGACATAAATTTTATTTGGGTACAGCGTCGCAGGACCATGCAGTCAGTTAAAGTAACGCAGTGCCGTATTGCAAAAAAGGGGGTAAAACCTTTTCGGTCCAGAAGTGGTTAAAAACAATATTACACCATTAGAGTTTTTTCACTTTGCTTGATTTCCATTTTCGACTGTGGGAGCATTTGAGGATAAACTTGTGGGCTATGTTCTGCAGCACCAGATCCCTACGGAAGCAATAAGTGAAGTATATACATATTTAGCAAGCATATGTGACCTTCATTAAAAAGGTCAGCTTTCACGTTCCTTTCCATTTATTGATGGGAGGGGGGATTTACAGAGCCTTGTATATCCTTCAATATAAATAAATCTTACTGGAATTTCATAATTGTATGATTAGAACTTTATATAGACTGCATAACATTTTATTTTTTTACAATATGTAGATGGTAAATTAATTGTAAAAACAATAGAATAAAGGTGATTATTTCTGTTCTTTGTAAGCGCCGGTTCACACTGGCGCGACACTACTTTCAGGGGCGACCTCCGAGATCGCGGTGCGAGCAGCGCGCCGCGACCTCGGAGCGGCCGCCACAGACTTCATAACATTGAAGTCTATGGCGGTCGCCTCCTGGTCGCCCCAAAGAAGCGTGTGAACCGGGGCTAACACTATCTTCTTCCAATGTATTATCTGGTGTGCGCCTATAAATGTAACAATAGTTGTTCTGCAACTTGGAAAAACCATAAGGCATCTAAAAGATAATTTAAAAGATCATATATATGATATTTTTAAGGGTAAAGATTTTATTGAATGTCATTACTCATATCATTGTGATCTTTCTATTCAGGGTGTTGAAAAGGTCAGATGTCTTGCATGTGGTGGAAATGTTTTTCTGCTGCTAAGCAGAAGAGAGGTTTAGTGGATATTTATGTAGAATACCTTCATGGCTTACATTTTAGATAGGGGATGTGTCTCATTTTTATGAATAAACTCCCTTCTGCATTGCAGCTGAAAAAATAAATGTTATCTTCATTTTATTTTTATGGAATTGTGGTAGTTTAAATTGTTGTTGTTATATAAAAAGTATAGCAATCTTTTATTGTAGTTATTATGTTTATAATGTAACAACCACATGCTCATAAATAGTGAACAAAAGAAGAAGAAAAACCGCACTCACCATAAAACTAAAAATAAGGGGAAGAGGAACATGCCGCTTTCCTAATGCCTAGGTGAAACAGACATCAATGAGAATGCAAAAATACACTCAATAGGCTCTTTACTAGATTCAATCGCTAGACACGTGTGGTTCGTTCTGTTCCGAATAAATATGCGGACAGATTTTTTGTTATTCGGATATTTCAGATTTACTGTATAAATTAGGTTTACAGAATGCTCCGAATAATGAAGCAGAATTCGTCTGAATTTCGGAAATTCTAATTTAAATTTGAATAAAATTTTACATGGAATTCCAGTCGTATTCGAACTGTACACATATTTCTGAAATCAAAGACTTATTAGAGTACCATTTTGAAATAATGCTGTTTTTGTTAAGCCACAGATGATTTAAAGAGTCATTGCAATTATTTGGTGAAGATAATTTTTTTTGTTCACTTTGCCACATTATAATTGAAAAAAAAAAATCTAAAGTTTTTTGATTGATTCAAAATTTATCGAATCCAACGTTTCGAATTGAAAAAAATTGGTAAATTCAAAGAAAATTTAAAAAAAGACATAAAACAAATTCTGGGGGGCGTGACCGGAAGCCGAGCTTGCTGGACGCTTCTCCTGAGAGCTCCGTCTCCACAGCCGGCTAATCTATTACCATCCACCGCTCTGATCCCCTGTTACCACTCCTGCCACAGCACAATAGACCATCCGAGACCCCCTGCACAGATCGGTCCCAAAATTTTCGGTCTGGGGGCCGTGGATCCAGAGCTACGATCTCGGGCCTACTCCTGCACTGAAGCCGCGGTCTTTCCTAGCGGGCTCCGCGGCCCGCCGTCCGCCGTATCGGCCGCTCCTGGGGCCTTCACAGACCCGCCGCTTCTCCTCCGCAGCCAGCCTCCAACTCCTTGAGCCCCCAGGGCCCGCCATCCATCTCCTGGCACAAAATAACTGGCTGTAAAAGGACGCCCAGGATTGCGGCCTAGGCGGCCTGGAAGCCGCGGCCTCCCCTAAAACTCTCATCCCAATCTGCCTTCCAGAACCACCAGCCTTCAGTGGACTCCCTGCAAGATCCCGGAATTGGCAGCAAAGGACTTGAGGCCTACTTTCGCGGCCAAGACCGCGTTTTTTCCTGGACCACCGACACAACACCCGGCCCTGGGTGGAAGGTAGGAAGCACATATTCACATTCATAGACTTCCTAGAGCCCTAATACCTTCCCTATCAAGTTGCCCCACGGCCAGAGGTCCCAAACCATCCCTTCTCCCCACCGCTGGCAGCCAATTTGACTTCGGCCTGATATATCCTAGCAACTGCCATACATTGCTATCAACAGACCCCAGACAACGGCCTGAATAAAGTCAACATAAAGCTACACCCTGGGCATATACTACAGCATCTCTTCCATTAGCATTGCCCCAGGAGGCAGGGCTTACCACTAAATAGATATGACAGCCTAATAACAACGCCCCCGGTCAGAGAGAGGATAGAGCTACAATCAGATATTGCCATCCACACTTCTGAAACATCAAAATGAGCAAATCTTCTGCCGCAAATTCCCCGACGAGATCGCGCTCTCCAAGAGCAAACAAAACACAGAACAACCGCAGTATCCCGGAATTATTCCGACAACCACAGCGTGAGACCCCAGCTCCAAACCGGGCCTATGCGGATGTCGCAAGAGTAGGATCGTCCGCTTCCCAACCGGCAGACCCAACACCTGCAACTTCTCCTCAGATTGCTCAGGTTCAAGATCAGCCTGCACAAGTATGCACACAGCAACTAGGATCTACGAACCATTGCAGAAGATATCAAATCCCATTTTGCTATTGCTTTAGCGGATCTGAGAAGAGACCTACAATCCACTACATTGAGAATTGAAGAAGTGGAAGAAAGAACAGAAATTCAGGGTGCTTCTATCCAAACCCTGCATGCAGCCACCAGATCCCACAATATACAATTAAGAGACCTCCATAGACACATGGAGGACCTGGATAATCGTGGCAGACGACATAACCTGAGACTGAGAGGATTACCAGAATCGGTAGAACCAAATCGGATTGAACAAGCCACTACGATCATATTTAACGAAATCCTTGGAAGACCACCGGACACCCCAATTGACTTTGAACGCATACACAGAGCCCTGAGACCCAGGGCGAGAGACACTGACCCACCGAGAGACGTCATATGTTGTCTTGTAAATTTCAGGATCAAAGAAGACATCCTAAGAAGGTCCAGAAACAACCGAAACATATCATATCAGGGGGCTGATATAAAAATCTTTCAAGACTTATCTCCGATAACGTTGCAAAGAAGAAGAGATCTTCGCCCCCTATTAGAGCTTCTCCGAAGCAGAGAAATACAATATAGATGGAAATTTCCATTCTGCCTCTCCGCTTCCGCTCAAGGTCGAACCGCAAATCTGAAAGTGCCCGAAGACCTAGTCTCATTCTGCAAAGTACTTAACATACCACACATTGATCTCCCGGACTGGTACAGGTGTCTACAACCCCCACAACTGGGAAGATCCAACTCAATGGACACAATTCCAGAGAGGGAAGATTTTCACATCAGGAGACCAAGATCTACTTCCCCTAGAAGGCCTTCCTCAACGCAAGAGAGGACCCACAACAACGGAAGCCCCACAGCCTCTCCAGCTCACAGAAGATCTAGACAAGACTGATCGGAGTGGTCGTCCTCTTAACTCAGACTCCTATTTCTTTATATCCCCCCTGCCCCTTTTCTTTTCCTTTCTCCCCTTCTAGGTCCATACTCGTCTCTCCACCTTGAAAGAATGGATCATCCACATCCGCAACAGGCCTAACTACTCATCGAAGTCTCCTCTCCATTACTACTCCTCGATCTCTCCAGGTAACCCATCCAGCCATCGACAACTTTCCACGACCGCATGCAAAAAGCCGATAGAACTATCTCCTCCGTTCCTCCTGATCCGATATCACTCTTGGTCCGGTAAAGTATTTCTACATATTCACATGACATTACACTGACACCCTGAGGACCGCTTACTCTAGCTCCTGATAAGAGTCACCATTCTCTAACCCTAAAGAAAGTCGCTTAATTAGACTAGTGACCAGAAAACTTTTCAGGATTGTCTGTGAGAATAGACCTCACTTTCTGCCCCCCCCCCACATACAAAGAAGAAGATTAAGTCGGATTATAGACTTCAACCCCATGTTATGAAACCGAACCATTAATTGCTGCACCAAGTGATTACGTTACCTGAAAGGAACTCTGCGCATCACCAGAATAACAAAAACATGAGAAGAATTCACCTTTTATGAATGTATACCCTATAGTTTAAATGCTAATATAAGATTTTGGTAGTCAATTTTCTGTGCACATACGACTGGCATGGATGGCGGAAGTCGACTCTCTAGGGCCAAGCCTCCTCCTCAAGAAGATAGCAGACAGGAAGGGGCCAGGGGAAGAAGGAACTAGATAAGAAAGTTAGCAAGAAAGATATTACTATTTAAGTGGATTTGGAGGGAGAGAGATATTTAAGTAACAATAATGCCTAATCCCCGCTCAGGCTCGACCTTACTATGTAATTTTACTCATTAACTGATAGATTTCCAATTAACAATCTAAGACCAACTCGATCGTATTTCCAACAGCTGGTAAAGGCCCCGGAGAGTTGACTTCTGCCGATATAGGATGTTTAAGATCCCCCTTCCCAGAACCCATATAGCTCACATAATGCCAATCCCATTACACACGGGAGATCCCCTATGAGCATAACTAATAGACCTTGACTATCACTTCTAGAAACCTGGAGAAGTACGATTTGGACCTATTACACTTCTTGCCAACTCCTCATGCCTAAGACGACTAGATCAATACAATAGCTTTGACTAAGCCTACTTTAGACATGATCCTCAGTGTTCACTTAAGCTGACCGTGAGAGACATTCTCACATTTCTTTGACTAAAGAAACACCCTAAAGTATATAGGCGAAATAAAAGACTTCAGTTTCTTTTAAAATACTGCCTACTTGAAGATAGTAGACGACCCCTTCCACCCCCTATAAAACAATACTCTACCCTCATTCACCTAACATGACTTCTTTCTTCCACTATGGTAATAACATTTCAACGGTTTTATATGTTATAGTTAGTTACCTTTGTTTCAATTATGACTGATTGTTCTACGAGTTAATTTCATGCTTCAAAACTCTCAAATGGCATACTCATAGCTCTCCTCTCACAGCTATAAAAATATTCAAATTAGCTTCATACACCCCCCACAGACCAATTTTAGCAAGCAGCCTGCCATATTGGCTACCCCATTCTCTAACTGAATCCGTTCCTCTCCTGACCGGGATTATGTTGCACGTCAAACCTACCTATTTTTAACACAGATCACCCCCCCCCCCCCATAAGAAAATAAAAAATAAGAGATGGGATTTGCTAACGCTTTTCCTTTGTCGATCATTTCCGAACTGTTAATACTTGGCTAGGTCGGAGTGCTTTACTCCTCCCTAGGTTCGGTCCTTTCCTTTCACCCTCCTCCCTTACCCATCCTTCCCTCACCTCCTCCCCTATTCAACGCTCGCCATCCCCTATCCACCCTCCAGATATCCCCTTTATATCTCCCAGTCTCTGTCCTCCAATTTTCTAAATTGGGAAACACCAAATAATATCCGGAAATTACTCTTTTTTTTTTCTTAGCCCCACCCTTTGTCAAATAATAAAATACACTACTCTGGAATAAAAATGTCCAGCACACGACAAACTGACAATACCACTAGACTTAAAGTGGTATCGTTAAACGTCAAAGGCTTGAACATACCAGAGAAACGCAGTCAAATTCTTGATCTTATGTCCAAGCTAAAAGCGGATATTGTGTACTTGCAGGAGACTCATTTTAGATCTAAAGACACACCAAAACTCTCTAATCGATCCTATCCCATCTCGTACCACTCTACGAATCCTTTAGCAAAAACTAAAGGAGTCTCCATCTTAATATCTAAAAATGTGAGCTGGTCTATTCAGGACTCGATTGTCGACCCAGAGGGAAGATTTATCTTCTTAAAAGGCACAATAGCAAACAAACCCTTCACTCTGGCGAACATTTATAGCCCGAACACGGCCCAGGTCACATTCTTTAGAAAAATTGCTACTAATCTTGCGGAATTCAAAAAAGGTATAACTATCCTGGGTGGAGACTTCAATGTAGCACTCTGCCCCATCCTAGATACTTCAACGGGTACCTCCTCCCTCCCGTACAGAGCTCTAAAACAGATAAAACTACAACTGCAAGAACTCCTTCTCCATGACACCTGGCGAACACTCTATCCATCTACCAAGGATTACACCTTTTTCTCTCCCCCACATAACAAATATTCTCGCATAGACTATCTCTTCATGTCACAAACCGATTTACCTATACTACGCAATGCATCAATCGAGCCAATGTTATTGTCAGATCACCATCCAATAGCTATCACACTCTCGCTCCCTCCGACTCCTACACGACCCCATTTCTGGAGACTTGACCCCACCCTTTTAACCACAGAGTCGAACGTACAATCCATTCACAAGGACATTAATGATTTCTTTGCCGAAAACACTCATCCAGATATCAATCCCATCACATTATGGGAAACTCACAAATGTGTACTTAGGGGAAAACTTATTTCCCTTAAAGCCTCTAAGCGAAAAGCCCAACAAGCAGAACTGCAAATCCTAGTACAAAAAATCAAAAAGCTTGAAACCGCTCATAAAAGCACTCAAGCACACCAAACATATCAGGAACTCACAAAATACAGACAGCTTTTATTGGAAATTCTGAACGTCAAGACCAAACGTAAATTCATTCTACAGCAAAAGCTGTTTTATAAATTCAATAATAAAAGTAGCAAATATTTGGCGAGAGCCCTACAGGCAAAAAAGGCTAATCTCACCATTCATAGTATCAAAGATAACCAAAACCGAATTCTACATGCCACTCCAGATATCGCAACCCAATTTGAAAAATATTACTCAAAACTATACAACTTAAACCCTACAGTCCCGCATGCTGACAAACACTTACTCATACAAAACTTTTTACAAAAACATTGCCCCAAACCTATCTCGCAATCACAATCTGCTTTCCTAGAACAACCCATGAATCACGACGAACTCAAGACAGCTATATCCCAACTCAAAGCAGGCAAAAGCCCTGGTCCACATGGTTTCACAGCCCCATACTACAAGACATTTATAGATTTACTCTCAGGACCACTACTACAAACATTTAATGCTCTGTCCAATCCCCCTCTGCCACTAAACAGACTTTTGGATGCCCAGATTACGGTCATCCCTAAGGAAGGAAAGGACGCCACCTGCGTTACAAATTACAGACCCATATCTTTACTGAATGTCGATATAAAATTGTATGCCAAAATACTAGCAAACAGAATTCTCCCCCTCTTACCAAGTATAATCGAGAAGGACCAAGTAGGATTTGTCCCGGGACGGGAAGCCCGCGACAACACCATCAAGACACTCAATGTACACCATTGGCTGACAGCCAACAAACAAGAGGGCTTTCTGCTCTCACTGGACGCTGAGAAGGCGTTTGACAGGTTGGGTTGGACATATATGACATCTGTTTTACAGTATTTGGGTTTCCAAGATAAGATGATCAACTATATTATGTCACTCTACTCTACTCCATCAGCCAGTGTAAGGGTAAATGGCCACCTGTCAGACGCCTTCTCTATATCCAACGGAACGAGACAGGGCTGTCCGCTCTCTCCCATACTCTTTATTCTCACGCTAGAACCATTCCTCCGATCATTAACTAACAATCCAGATATCCGAGGCATCAAAATTAATTCACGTACATATAAAGTCGCAGCTTTCGCAGACGATATTTTACTGTTCCTCTGTGAACCGCTGCTATCTATCCCATCCCTACGGAAAGAGTTCCAAAATTTCCAAAAAATTTCAAATTTCAAGATCAACTTTTCAAAATCCCAAGCCTTAAATGTCTCCTTGCCTCAAGATAAAGTCTCCCATTGCAAACATAATTTCCCATTCCAGTGGGCGTCTGACGCTATTAAATACCTAGGCATTCATATACCGACTAATCTATCAGACATTTACCAAAAAAACTTTATTCCTATTCTCCAAACTATAAAAGACAACATCAAAAAATGGAACAAACCTCATTTTTCATGGTTCGGGAGAGCCGCAATCATAAAAATGAACATTTTGCCCCGAATACTGTATCTACTCCAAACTATTCCTGTTAAAATCCCACCGTCCTTCTTCAAAACCTTCAAATCTGCCTGCATACAATTCTTGTGGTGTCATAAACGCCCCAGACTTGTTTATGATGTCTTAACAAAACCGAAATCGATGGGGGGAATTGGTTTCCCAGATCTTAAAAAATATTACTGGGCTTCTCACATCACAAGACTAGTAGATTGGCATATACATAGATCCAATAAAGACTGGACAACTCTGGAAGAATCGTTTTCTGCAATACCCCTATATATTGTTCCCTGGATAGATTGCACTCATACTCCTACTTCATTAAAGAAGCACCCTTTGATCAATACCACATTGACCTGCTTTAAAAACGCATGCGAATATGCAAATATATCCTCTACTCCAGGACCGCTATCTCCCCTAAACCTAAACCCTGACTTCAGCCCGGGACTGACCGAGAATTTTCTCATAGACATACAAAAAGGCAAATCCGTTAGAGCGTATCAATTCTACAACCACGGAGTTCTCTTGGATCGTACTGCACTTAAACCCGATGATGATTCTCCCCCTATCCAATATTGGATATACTTCCAAATACGCCATTTCTTCTTCTCCCTAAACAAAACCGGAGCTCTTTGTAGAGATCTAACACCCTTTGAAAAATTGTGTACCTCAACATCTCCACAAAGGCACCTAATATCCGCAGTCTACAACTTGCTCTTCACCACTTCCCCTACAGCTTCTGACAAAACATGCATAGCATGGGAAAAAGATCTCCTCATCTCTATCTCTGATCAACAATGGGAAAACATCTGCACCAACACATATAAAAGCTCTTTAAATGTTTCCCTGCAAGAAAACTGCTATAAGATCTTGACCCGCTGGTACAGAACACCCTTCGTTATTAACAAATTCTACCCAGAAGTTTCCAATGAATGTTGGAGATGTGGTGAAGAACCTGGTACGTTAATTCACCTACTCTGGACGTGTCCCATGATTCAACCATTTTGGAAGCAAGTACACAGCATAGCATCCTCACTGACTCTCTCACCCATTCCGTTTACTCCGGCACAATTTCTTCTCCACCACTCGGATATGCCCCCCACATAGATATCGCAAAAACCTTCTCCCATATCTCCTTAATGCAGCCAAGATCTGTATTCCTACTCATTGGAAATCACGCACCCCACTGTCCATTAAGGAATGGCTGCTCAGAGTGGAGAAAATAGCAAAAATGGAAGAACTAATTTCCATAGCTCGAGATACTACTACAAAATATACACAAATATGGAACGTTTGGACGGTGTACAGTCACTCTGAGGCCTATCTCAATCTCTGTAAAGAACCACAACGAAACAATACACAACCCTCATCTGCCATATAATCTCTATTACTCTCTCCATAACATAATAGTCCGGATAGAAACAATAACTTTACCCCCTATTTCAAAGTGGGTTCCTCTCACCCCTAGAAAAGGGCTGAGTGTGAGAGGTACTCACTTCCCCTCCTTGTTTTTTATCTTAGCACCACTCCCAACCACCATACCCCTAAACCAACATTTCATACTTAGCTACTCTTGCATTGATCCCTCTTCAATCCTCCCCCTGAGGGCAGAGACTGGGACCCCCCCCCCCTAAACCTGCCCTACACCCCCCTTCTCCTCCCTCCCCCTCTCTCCTCTCCCTTCCTCCAAGTGCCTCCCCTTCTATTGCAATTTTCCCTTGAGTCAATTAAGACGCTCCCTCTGTGGAGGGGGCGATACGCATCCTGCGTCCAGTGGGATGTGGGGGGCGGGTCCCCCCTTTTCCATTCGGGGAACTGCGGCATACAGCAGACTATATTATCCCACTCGAATGAGTCTTGTTAACACCCCCTCATTTCTTACCATATCCTTATATACTCCAAAACGACAACAAAATTAAAGAAATCATAATCCTGATTCCCCTTTGAAATTCTGTATGCCTACCAACAATTACCTACCTACTGTTATCTATGTTATGCATCACTTGCTCTTGACCCCCTTAAGCATTATGGGCATTCTTTTGAGTAGACTTTTTCCCTACATTTCTCAACTTTCAAAGCAAACTAATAAGAGCTAGTGTACTCCTTATAATACTCGTTAACACAGACGTTACTTTGAATTTGCTGTATGTAAGTTTCTTTATATATTGATCCTCAATAAAGATATTTTGGAAAAAAAAAAAAAAAACAAATTCTGAATATGAATTCTGAATATGAATCCCGAATACAAATTGAATGAATCAACCAAATTTAACAAAACTAAATAACTAGATTAATGAATTTAAACGAAACTAAACGAAACAAATTTTGCACATGCATATGTCTACCAATCACATGGCAGCAACTCAATGTATTTAGGCATCCAGACGTGGTGAAGAAAAGGGATTTAAGTGACTTTAAACGTGGCATGGTTGTTGGTGCCAGACGGGCTGGTCTGAGTATTTCAAAAACTGCTAATCTACTGGGATTTTCACGCACAACCATTACTAGGGTTTACAGAGAATGGTCCGAAAAAGAGAAGATATTCAGTGAGCTGCAGTTGTGTGGACACAAATGCCTTGTTGATGTCAGAGGAGAATGGGCAGACTGGTTTGAGATGATAGAAAGACAACAGTAACTAAAATAACCACTCGTTACATCCAAGGTATGCAGAATACCATCACTGGTATGAATGCGCAACACATCAAACATTGCTAAAGCAGCAGAGGACCATGCCGGGTGCCACTCCTGTCAGCTAAGAACAGGAAATGAATGCTACAATTCACATAGGCTCACCAAAATTGGACAATAGAAGATTGAAAAAATGTTGCCTGATCTGATGAGGCTCAATTTCAGCTGCAAAATTTAGATGGTAGGGTCAGAATTTGGTGTAAACAACATAAAAGCATGGATCTATCTTCCTGCCTTGTATCAATGGTTTAGGCTGGTGGTGTAATGGTGCAGGGGATATTTTCTTGGCACACTTTGGGCCCCTTAGTACCATTTGAGCATTGTATAAATGCCACGGCCTACCTGAGTATTGTTGCTGACCATGTCCATCCCTTTATGACTACAGTGTACCCATCTTTTGATGGCTACTTCCAGCAGGATAATGCACATTGTCACAAAGCTCAATTCATCTCACATTGGTTTCTTGAACATGACAATGAGTTCACTGTACTCCGATGGCCTCCACATTTACCAGATCTCAATCCAAGAATGCATCTTTGGGGTGTGGTGGAACAGGAGATTCACATCATGGATGTGCAGCTGACAAATCTGCAGCAACTGTGTGACGCTATCATGTCAATATGGACCAAAATCTCTGAGGAATGTTTTTAACACCTTGTTCAATCTTATTTTTTTTTAAGTAATTTTTATTGGATTTTCAAAAATACAAGGCTTGTAACAAATTACAATCAAGATATGCCATGTACATGTAAACAACAACAGTAGTCAACTCTGGGTGGTGAACAACCACCCACGTACTCACTTACTACTACGTGAAAATAAATCAATTCACAACAGTCTAACAAAGTGCTATTAGGCATATAAGTACATTTCAATGCTTACTCACGTAAGTGACGCAGCGTCAGTTCTCCGGCATGTTCGGCTCCTACGTGGCCCCCAATTGGGAACATTATTCGCCACGCAGGGTCGACCACGCCCAAGCCCTGTGTAGAGAAGGGTAATAAGCACACAAAAGGGGAAAGAATAAGGTAGAGGGGAGTACACTATGAAAGTAATTAAAGCAATTAAAGCAATAGAGCACAACCTTGTTCAATCTTTACCACAAAGAATTAAGGCAGTTCTGAACGCAAAAGGGGGTCCAACCCGGTACTAGCAAGGTGCATCTAATAAAGTGGCCGCTCTCCTAGAAAAAAGAATAACCACTGTAAAACATCCATCATGTGTGTAAAACAGAGCTCCAGAGCAGCTTGCCAAAAGGCTATGATCCCCTGATTAGGAGTGATCATAATGAGCATGAAACTAATCGTAAGGCTCCTTTGGGCAGCTGTCAGATTGCCAATGTTACGGGCTTCAAAGTATTTCATCAGATATCACCCTCGTATAGATGTTATTATATACAGGAGAAAAAAAGACTCGCACATAGTGTGAAATCTTCAAAATACATTTAAAGTGATTATAAATTCTCCTTTTTTTTTTTTTAATAACAAATATGTTATACTTACCTCCTCTGTGCAGTGGTTTTGCACAGAGCAGCCTGGATCTTCCTCTTCTCAGGTCCATTATTGCTGCTCCTGGCCCCTCCTTCCTATTGAGTGCCCCCACAGCAAGCAGCTTGCTATGGGGGCACCCGAGCCAAGTTGCAGCTCGGTCTGTCCATTTAGACACGTTCCGCCCCCACCACCACTCTTTCCTGATTGGCTCACTGAACTTTGATTGGCAGTATTGTATGTTTGCACTATGATTTGGGACATAGCACTGCCTATATATATATATATATATATATATATATATATATATATTGTGTAACCACATGCTCAAAGTTGCAGTTGACACTGATAATTTAACATATGTTTTATCTGATAGTATGGGTGGATTGTGCTTAAAGCTAACTGCCTTATTAACATGCATGTACCCTACTTTGTTTGGATTGCTTTGTTGTCTTTAATTATCCATCTGCATTTATTTTTAAGCACTCTATGACTGAGCAACCATGCGCAAAACTTGTCAAGGGCTTCAGACTTTGATGACATATCATGATCTCCAATTAAGTTTATCATCAGCTCAGCAGTGGATGTGTAGTGCCTTAAAATATGGTAAAAATGTGTTCATTTTTAAATATTACATTGAAAATAATCTGTGGTGTATTTTTCATTAGTGTGCATGTTGTCTGAAAACCAAACCCATGGCTGCAAGGTGACTTTAATCAGTTTCCCTAATGAAAGAGTGTTGTTAATCCTAAGGTTGCTTTTATAGTATATTACAGGCATTAATAAGAAGTTCTTACAAGATGCTAGTAAGTTTAGATCTTCTGATTGATTTTTGTGTTGCCTTTAGGCCACAACAAAAAGAAAAGCTACTTCCTCTTGAATAGAGAAGATAATGCAGAGAATCTACAGAACTTAAGCTGGCCATAGATTTTTCTTTTGACCAGCAAGCGGGCTGATCAAAAAAAAAAATTGAGCAGATTCCCCCACCCACACAAGTAGAGAAAGGGTGATTTCCCTTCCCCCGCTGCACTTTTGTATTCTGAAAGCAGGACTCTGCAGCTGTCAAATACACTGATCAACGCTGCAGCTGATCGAGTGAGAATTTACTAACAGTCAATTTCAAGAGTTAGTAATTAGATCAACTAGCTTAAGGCTAGCCATATACATAGTGTAGCTTGCAGACTGAATGAGAGAGTCTAAGGCCCCTTTCACACAGGCTGTCCAATCAGTACCTGATTGGACCTTGCATTCTCCCCTATAGAGCGGCAGATGTCAGCGGACACACGTCTGCTAACATCCACCACTATCTGATCCAATCCTGTCCGCAAAATTCAGATGGATGGTGGTCCTATTTTTCATCCATCTGGCAGATCGGGTAGGATCAGATGAAATTGGATTGGCCGTCTGTTTTCTTTCGATTTCCCCATAGAGAAGAACAGGACTGTGTCCGTCTCTGCTCTGCACAATGAGCGGAGATGAACCTGTCATCTGGCTGCTCAGTAGAGATAAGCCAGCAAGTGGAGTCCACCAAAACAGAGGTCCCTAATAGTTTCCTCCATCTGCAATAAACAGCGCGGATGAAGAAATATCCCCTGCCAGCTATTGTATTCCGACAGCTGAAATTACAGGCCATCAGAATACCAAATAGTGACTGCATCTGATTGGATGCATTTTTTGTTTGGACTACAATTTTCCACCTCACTCCTTTGGCAAAAGCTGATTAAAAAATAGATTTTGATAAGTTGGGTGATGCACACAGGGCCACCCACAGCTCAAATTTTGGGTGATTCAGCAGGGATTAGCTGAAATCCGAGCCATGTGTGGTAGGCTTTAGACCTACCATTTACAAAAGGCGAATCAAGGCTATTGGGCATCTTTTTGCTGCCTTCAGGGACATGATTTGCAAGAAAACTGACTGATGGAAATATGGTGGGGTTGAGTGGTTTTTCAACAGGAGTGCGTGCTATGATCTCCTTAAAATTCTTGGCTTTCTGGAAGATCATTTTTGGCTTCTAGGGAAGAACTGTTCCCAGCACTCTGTCTTGTAATAATATACCCCAATGTTTGTGGAACAGTTCTTCCCGAGAAGCCAAAAATGATCTTCCGGAAAGCCCGGAAAAACCCCACCATATTTCCAAATATGAAAGGGTATTTCCCATGTAGAAAATGTAACATCTGTAAAAATACTAAAACGCTCAAAACCAGCAAGTTTAAGTCCACAGTGACAGGTAGAGAGTACCCCATTAGGGATTTTATTACATGTCACACCAAGGGCGTAGTATGTCTACTTACCTGCAGCTATAAATTACAGTATGTTGGTCGAACCATCAGGACTGCCAACATTAGGATAGGTGAACACCTGGCTAACATCCATAAGGGATTTCCAGGTCACAGCCTATCTCAACATTTCTTGACACATCACCAAAAAAATCATGGAGACCTCCAGGTCTCCTAAAAAGAGAAAGCAGAAATGTGGGTGGGGTCTCCATCAGTTATTGTTAATAAATGAGTTTATATCCCATTCCACATTATGTCCAAATGGCCGGGAGCATCTGAGCTCATAGATCCAGAAAGTTTCTCTTCTGGAAACAGACCTCCTAAGATTTTACACTATCTGCGGTTTCTATTATGTTTTACCGGGGAGATCCACTTTAGCAACCAGAGCAGCATAGGTCCCAGGACCCGGAAGTAGGAGAGGAAGGGGTCCACACAGGCCGATATTTCTTGCACAGAAAATACAGCGTTCTGGTAAGAGGCTGACCTGCTCCCTCCCCCACAGAGGGAGTATTGTGTGGGAAACCCTTCTTTGCTTTTCTTGGGCTATATTTACACTGGACCGAATAGTACACACGCCTTTGTACTGTTGCATCTGGTAAGGGGCTTATACACTTATGGTGGAGGTCTTCGCTGTACTCACCCACTAATATTTGAAGTTTGGCACCTTGGAGTCACATCACAAGCTTGGTGGAATTTAAAGGACTTTATTCATTTAAGGACTCACTCATATGTTATATCATTGATTGTGCAACTTTGATTGTTATGTTGGGCACATAGTTTTGTCACCGGAATTCTTCAACAAATATCTCAGAGGTCTTAGTCCTCTCTGATTTATATCTATACATTTGTTTTTGAGCACTATTAGGTTTTGAGATATTATTTGTATGATTGGTTGTCTTTATATATATTCTATACATATCATTAGACACGTTATTCAACAGTTTAGCGCACCCAATACACCCTTTTCATCTCACATTTATTTTTCTAGGGTTGCAGCTTTTCTGTTAGTCCAGCGCACTTTTTTTCTTATCACATATATTTAACATTCAGGCTGGTCACCTAAATAGTTTGCTGTTATAACACATTGTATATTGTCTCTCTTGTTACAGTTTTGTGCTGTTTTAGAATGCTATATTGAGTTATATTATCATTGCTGGTTGCTCCATTCATTTTTTTCCCTGCAGGGCCTTATTTAAAGCCACAGGTGTGTTGGGTAATGTAATGCTTCTTTCAGAGTTTGGGCTCTTTCACACGGGCGTTCCTTTTTTTTTGCCCGATCAGGTCCTTTTTTTTTTTTTGTAACGGACACGGATGACACATCCGGTCCGTATGTCCGTTTTTCATCCCATCCGTTTGCGGAAGAAAAACTGACATAATGCATGTCTATGTAAATACGGATGTCAGCCGATGACACCACTGACATCCGTTTTTGCTTCAGTTCCGTTTTTTGAAAGGAAGAAAAAATAGGGTTCTCCTCCGTTCAAAAAAACTGAACTGAACTGAACTGACAAAAAACGGATGTCAGAGGATGATCATCCGATGACATCCGTATTTACATAGAGATACATTATGGCTCCTTTCACACGGCCGCTCCGTGTGAAAGGTCCGCTGCGGGACTTTTTTTTTCCACGGAGCGGATGACATTTCTGTCATCCGCTCCGTGTGCCCGCATATCATCCCATCCGTTTGCGGATGATATGCGGACATAATGTATGTCTATGGCACTGCGGATGTCAGCGGATGACACCGCTGACATCCGATTTTCCTTCCTTTCCGTTTTTTACACGGAAGGAAAAATAGGGTTCTGTTCCGTTCATAAAAACGGAACAGAACTGACAGGAGGAAAATCGGGTGTCAGCGGATGGTATTCCGCTGACACCCGCAGTGCCATTCACTTACATTGATGTCCGCAAATCATCCGCAAAAAAATAGGATGATTTGCGGACACACGGAAAGCAGCGGAGCGGCCGTGTGAAAGGACCCTATGTCAGTTTTTCATCCGCAAACGGATGGGATGAAAAACGGACATACGGAACGCCCGTGTGAAAGAGCCCTTACTGGCACTGGGATTAGGGGACCAAGGAAACGGTAGCCCCTTCGGGTTGAGCGATACATGTACAGTATATATGTATGTTACTATTGGAAGGAAAGAAAAATTAAAGCAGAAATTGAGGCAAAACATTTTTTTTAAATCTGCAATGTAAATATACAGTATCTCACAAAAGTGAGTACACCCCGCACAATTTTGTAAATATTTTATTATATCTTTTCATGTGACAACACTGAAGAAATGACACTTTGCTGCAATGTAAAGTAGTGAGTGTACAGCTTGTATAACAGTGTAAATTTGCTATCCCCTCAAAATAACTCAACACACAGCCAACAATGTCTAAACCGCTGGCAACAAAAGTGAGTACACCCATAAGTCAAAATGTCCAAATTGGGCCCAATTAGCCATTTTCCCTCCCCGCCGTCATGTGACTCTTTAGTGCTACAAGGTCTCAGGTGTGAATGGGGAGCAGGTGTTACATTTGGTGTTATCGCTCTCACTCTATCATACTGGTCACTGGAAGTTCAACATGGCACCTCATGGCAAAGAACTCTCTGAGGATCTGAAAAAAAGAATTGTTGCTCTACATAAAGATGGCTTAGGCTATAAGAAGACCCTGAAACTGAGCTGCAGCATGGTGGCATGACCATACAGCGATTTAACAGGACAGGTTCCACTCAGAACAGGCCTCGTTATGGTCAACCAAAGAGGTTAAGTGCACGTGCTCAGCATCATATCCAGAGGTTGTCTTTGAGAAATAGAGGTATGAGTGCTGCCAGTATTGCTGCAGAGGTTGAAGGGGCGGGGGGTCATCCTGTCAGTGCTCAGACCATACGTCGCACACTGCATCAAATTGGTCTACATGGCTGTCATCCCTAAAGGAAGCCTCTTCTAAAGATGGTGCAAAAGAAAGCCCTCAAACAGTTTGCTGAAGACAAGCAGACTAATGGAACCATATCCTGTGGTCTGATGAGACCAAGATAAACTTATTTGGTTCAGATGGTGTCAAGTGTGTGTAGCGGCAACCAGGTGAGGAGTACAGAGACAAGTGTGTCTTACCTACAGTCAAGCATGGTGGTGGGAGTGTCATGGTCTGGGGCTGCTTGAATGCTGCCAGCATTGGAGAGCTACAGTTCATTGAGGGACCATAAATGCCAACATGTACTGGGTCTTACTGAAGTAGATCATGATCTCCTCCCTGTGGAGAATGGGCCGCAGGGCAGTATTCCAACATGGTAACGACCCCAAACACACCTCCCAGATGACCACTGCCTTGCTAAAGAAGCTGAGAGTAAAGGTGATGGACTGGCCAAGCATGTCTTCAGACCTAAACCCTATTGAGCATCTGTGGGGCATCTTAAAACAGAAGGTGGAGGAGCGCAAGGTCTCTAACATTCACCAGCTCTAAGATGTCGTCATGGAGGAGTGGAAGAGGACTCCAGTAGCAACCTGTGAAGCCCTGGTGAACTCCTTGCCCAAGAGGGTTAAGGCAGTGCTGGAAAATAATGGTGGCCACACAAAATATTGACATTTTGGGCCCAATTTGGACATTTTGAATTATGGGTGTACTCACTTTTGTTGCCAGTGGTTTAGACAGTAATGGCTGTGTGTTGAGTTATTTTGAGGGGACAGCAAATTTGCACTGTTATACAAGCTGTGCACTCACTACTTTACATTGTAGCAAAGTGTCATTTCTTCAGTTTTGTCACATGAAAAGATGTTTTAAAATATTTACAAAAATGTGGGGGATGTACTCACTTTTGGGAGATACTGTAAGTTAAGTCTCAATGGGACTAGCTTACTTTATTTTTTAAACTAAAAAATGTCATATTCCTGATATGTGACTGCTGTACCATGTATTTGTATGAAAACTTATCCTGTTCTCTTTATATTGTCTCCTTTGTGTGAAATCCCTGGTGTCTCTGCCAGTCCCTCTGCTTTCCTACGAAAAACTGACCATACTAAGCAGGCGAACACACCATTGTCAGTTTTCTAGCTATTCTGGGACCTCACCCTGCTTTTCTCCAATGATCAGACATGTCGTGACATACACCTCCTGCACAGCTTTTCACTGGGAAGATTAGTGTGCTGCTGCTGCTTTCTCCTAAAATAGGTATTTATAATGTTTTTTTTTATATCTATACACACATGTTTTGCATTTCATTTCTATTTTAAACTAAATGGATTGTTTTAGAAGGTGAGGGTTTACATATACTTTAAGTATTATTGTATCTTCTGTAATATTTATACTTTTATTGGGTAATACAGCCCTTGCTATTCTGTCTGTGCTGCAATTGTGAGGGCTGTGGATCTCATACATAGACGTCACACTGGCCACCTCTCTTCTCCCCTTGCGCTTTCACAGAATGCTTTGAATTCTTTTTTTTTTTTCAAATATTTTATTTATTCAAAGACGGATGAACTGGAGTGTATGATTACAATACATAGGAAGAAACAACATGTGGTAACAACAGAAATAAACAGGAACATGTCTGAAGCATATATGTATAGCATAGATCACAGCATGGTAAGCACACATACGTAAAACAACAGTTACAAGTTGTGATATGAATCTCCAAGGCCTAAAGAGGCAAAGAAAGTTCAGTTGCTTCTGCAACATCAGTATCCGCTTCATCCCCCTTCTTATTTTAAGAAGAGTGTGAATGATTAGGAAGAAGAATAGAGAACTAGAAGAACGAGGGGCAGACAAAAAGGATAGGAGGAAGAGGGGAGAAAAGAAAAAAAAAAGAGGTGGGGTAGATGGGGAAGAAGGATAGGAGGATAGGTATAGATGCGTGTTCAAAGTTTGCAAGGCACCTAAACTCCCATGGTCATTTACAAACATTAGACACTAGGCATCACAGGGCATAGCAAGTTTTGTCCTCTATCAGAAAGGACAAAGAGATTCCATAGACTCCAAGTCTTATCATATTTTTCCCTGTTGTGCTGAAAGAACCAAGTCTTCCATTTTGTTGATGTCTTCAATTTTGAGAATACAGTCGCTAATGGTCGGGGAAGATTGCGTTTTCCAGTACACTGGTATACAAGATTTGGCCGCATTCAGTATATGGAACAAGACCAATTTTTTATATTTTTTAAAGGGGATATTGGATACATGCAGAAGTGTTACTAAACCCACAACAGGAAAATTAGTCTATATATGCACTAAAGCATGTTTGTTATAGTCACTGTGGATTCTAAGAAAATAATAATCTGCATTGTGTAAAAAGGCTGTTTGATCCTATCTTCTATAATCCTCCTCTTCTTCCACTGTCCCCAATCTATCTGCTGATAAAACAGAGCCTTTATGCACATGCTCAGTTTGGTGTGTATTGCCAGAGAGTTTATTTTTTTTCTTGAAAGGGTGCATGTGATCGGCACAGAGCCAATCAGCACTGTTAAGACAGAGGGTCAGGGGCCCTGCAGCTTCATGGAACAGTCAGAGTAGAATGAAAACTCATCCTACAATCTTTAACCAGACACTGAGAGAAGTCACAAGACTCCTATATAAGGCTGATGAGAATAGATATTTAGCAGTTTATGTTTACTAAAATAATTGCATTTCCATGTTCAGTGTACTGTGGGGGACCACATATAGTAAATGCAGGGTACTGGGTTTAGTAACACTTTAAAAGTATCTTAAGAGTTTATAAATATGTGTTGCATAGAGATGGATGATTTAAAATTGTGTAAAATTATACTCATATACAAGAGCAGTCACTGGCACACTTCCCACATGGACTCCTATCTTTTACTTTGACATGCTTGCAATATATATTTTTAATGTTTATTGAATAAAAAAGAAAATTTGAAATGCTACACTATGCCAGTGCGCTTCTTGTGTGTTTGATATCTTTTCAGCTCTTGTTATTACAACATTGATCAGATAAGTATAGTCAAGGCAGACCCTTTAGCATTCGGTTTCAGAAATGCATGAAAAAAGTATACATCAGTTACTGCAGAGGAGAAGCTAGCATAAATCTGTAATAAAGTTTGCTAAAGTCATTGAACTGTATACATTTGGCCTAGAGGGGTTATTTTTTTTTTTTCAACAAAACTAAAGATTATTATGCTTGTTGAAGGATAGCCTGCTGCTCATCTATGGCTTACTGAAGCACGATTCTTCTACCGATGGCAAGCAGAACCATAAATATGCTTAGTACCACAAATGCTGCCTAGCGGAATGCAAAAAGAAGCCTACTGACCGCAAGGATAAGACGTCATTACTTCTTCCTTGTGTATGCTTATGAGAAAGCCATGTGTGGGGATGTGATATAACTGAAAATCGGTATTAAGAATCTGTAAAATGTCAGCAAGAGAAAAACATAGTTTCATTCCTTTATCATCGCTTCATCTTACCTTAGGGCTAATGGCAACCCGCTTATAGCCTACGTCATGTCTCTCGCTTTGTTACATCTGGGAGATTCTTAAGTACCAGGGCAATCAGTATTTTTGGTATGGCATTCTAATACTCTAACTCTCTGAGGTTCCATGCTTACATCCCAACTTGTCATACCATATTGTGCATAATCAGGTAACCAGTGGAGACAGCGCTATCCAGATATAGGTGATGTAAATAAAGCCTCCAAATGGTAAAGAGCCAGTGAAAAGTCTGAAAGTGTTTATTGAACAAGCAATTATTGGTTAAAGGTAAAGGTAAAATACGATACCAGGCCGGCCTGGCCAGATGGAGCTGGGTCAATATCTGCTAAGTCTGGTGGATGAGATTGAAAAGGCCTCTGTGGTGTGGTGTCACACCACTGAGTAAAGTCACAGGCGTTCGGGAGCCGGGCCGGGCCGTCATGATGTCACCGCGACCAGAGACTCGAAAGCCGAAATGCCAATACCCAGATGCCAGAAGCCGATGTGACCAGCCTGGAACACCAGGGGACTTTAATGAGACGACTGTGTCTCTCGTTAAAGTCCCATGGGCCTTAATTTCCTATCTTTGTGCATCATCCACAAGAAACTTTATTAGAGACTGCACTGACAGAAAATTGTTCTGTCTGAGCAGTTTTCAATAAAATTTCTTGTGGAATCTGTGGATGATACCAGCGGTGTGAGACCCTCCTTTTCAACTGGCCTAGAATTGTATGATTCTCATAATAACTATAAGCAGGTGGGGACAGATATGAGGGGGCATCACAGCTGTAGGAGAGGTGTGAGGGCCACATGAAATGGCCTTGTGGGCCGAATTCGGCCCGCGGGCCTTGTGTTTGACACATGTGCACTATAGGATTGTAACAGACCCAGGAAACCTTTGGGTGTTTCAAAGAGAATAGTAATGCGGTGGGTATAGTGTCCCCTCACCCTCCTGTCAATCTCTGTTCAGAGCCACATTCCTGTCTGAATAATGTGTTTCGGTTTCAGGCAGACTGAAACCCGGACACATGATTCAAAACCCGGGCTGTCTGGGAGAACCCTAACTATTCCTCCCCTAATACAAAAGATGGGGCACTGTTTACTACCACTGATACTAGAAAAAAATTCTAATCCACAGTCTGGTTCCCCTAAAGTCTGAAGGACAGTAAACTGGCCCTTTGTTTTGAAAGTTTTGAAAGTTTGGAGACCTCTGCCTTACAGCAGCTAACAAAGGTACAGGTTGTCATTTATATTTTGTGTGCACAAGGATGGAAGCTCTTCTGCTGTTTTTCAGGTAGGCAGGCTAGGAGCATATAGTATGTTTGTTTTTTTGGCAGGGAACCTGCTAATGTATTAAAAATGTGAGGCAGTTATTCATACTGTGCTAGTGTCTTTGAAAACTGATCCAGACTACATTTGCAACATTGTCATGCTTGGCAAAGAAGATGACAAGGCTAAAAACAACTGTTTATGAAACCGATTCCAAGATCTGTTTGCAAATTTATCTTGCAATTTTGCAGCATGTAGCCTTCAAAACCTGTTCAAAGTCTGTTTGACAGAAAAGCTATTTATCTATTCCCACTATGAGGCTGATAACAATGTCTCACTTTTCTTTTTTTATATACACTAATTAGTCATAACATTACCCACTTAAGGACCAGGCCTATTTCTGACACTTGTTTACAATGAGTATTTTTTGCTAGAAAATGACTTAGAACCCCCAAACATTATATATATTAGCAGAGAGGATAAAATGGAGATCGTTGCAATACTTTATGTCACATCATATTTGCACAGTGGTCTTACAAACGCCATTTTTTTAGGAAAAAAATACACTTTTTTGAATAAAAAAATAATTAGCCCAATTATTTTTTCTATAATGTGAAAGATATTGTTAGGCCAAATAAATAGATACCCATGCTTCAAAATTGTGCATGCTCATGGAATGGCAATAAACCAACTTTAAAATCTCCATAGGCGACGCTTTAAAAATTTCTACAGGTTACCAGTTTAGAGATACAGAGGTGATCTAGGTCTAGAATTATTATTCTCGCTCTAACGACTGTGGCGATACCTCATTTGTGGTTTGAACCCTGTTTATATATGTGGGAGCGACTTGTGTATGCGTTCACTTCTGCGCACGAGCTCGGAGGGTAAGGGCACTTTAATTGTTTTTTTTTTCATTATTTATTTTTTTTTATTTTTTTTACACTGTCCCTTTAAAAAATGTTTTTTTGATCACTCTTATTCCTATTACAAGGAATGTAAACACCCCTTCTAATCAAAATAAGCTTTACAGGTCCTCTTTAATGTGAGATCTGGGGTCAAAAAGACCTCAGATCTTACATCTACTCTTAAAAGCACAAAAAAAAAAATGTCCTTCTTTTTCCAGCATGAAAGGCCATTTGGAGGACGTATGACCTCGCTCCGGCCCTCCAAGACCATAGAGTTGAGTGGGGGCCATCTTGCCCTCACTCAAATTCCTGCCTAGAACCGGATAGTTTTCTCTGCTACCGATGGCTCTGGTAAGCAACAACCAGGGAAGCGGCGGGAGGGGGGTCACCTCTCCCGCCCCCATAAAAGTGATCCCACAGTGAATTTGCTGCTGGGACCACTTTTATGTGAAAGAGGGCCGCCAGTCCTAAAAGAAAATACCAGGCCTATGGCAGCTATCTGCTGCCATAACACCGGTATTTAACGTAAAAATACTGACGTAAAACTGCGGTGGGCGGTCCAGAAGTGGTAAAGACCACTCACAGGTCAAGTGAATAATATTGATGATCGTGTTACAATGCATCTGAAAGACAATGGGATACATTTGGCAACAAGTCAACATGTTGTCCCTGAAGTTGATGTGTTGAAAGCAGAAAAAATGGGCAAGCGTAAGAATTTGAGCGACTTTGACAAGGGACAAATTGCGATGTCTAGACCAGTTTTTCTCAACATTTTTTCAGTCAAGGCACCCATTAAAATTATGGACAGTCTCGAGGCACCTCATTCTGAAGTGTAAAAAAAACATTCTAATAGTTTTACATAATACAGCAACATCCACACATAGGACACCCAACATTAGAGATGATTTATTCTTCCAAAGTAAATACACTTTTGTACACTGGTACTGAAAGTATTCCAATGTTTCTCTTCTCCCTGAATTTCTCTCCATCAGTCAGCTAATGTGTCCCCAGCGCTGAGGGAGAGAGGCAGAGGAGGGTCAAACAAGGATGATGTGGAGACGCCAGACATCCTCCTTATCAAATGATGACATCATTAGCTGTTAGGATGCCAGTGTCTAGAAAATTGTAATGGTGCATAATGAAAATCTGTGGCTTTGTGTAACTAAAAGGCAGGCTTCCTCCACCTGCTGCCTTGTATACAATTTTGATACATTTTTAGGCATTTTTCCAAGGCACCCCTAAAGAAGCCTCAAGGCACCCTGCTTAAAAAAGGGTCTGAGCAACTTCAGAATTGGAGCTCTTATGGGATGTGGTCTAAGGAAGCAAAACTGGTAAATTTGCATCAGGGTCATGGTGGTCAAGGCTCATTGATGCACATGGGGAGTGAAGGCTGGGTCATGTAGTCTGATCTAATAGAAAAGGTAGTGCAAATTGCTGAATATGTTAATACTGATTCTGATAGAAAAGAGTGAGAACAGACCGTGCATTGCTGTTTGTTGTGTTTGCGGCTGTGTAGCCACAGCCCCATTAAGGTGCCCCTGCTGACCCATGTCCGCAGTCAAAAGTGCTTACAGTGAGTATGTGAGCATCAGAACTGGACCACAGAGCAATGAAAGACGGTGACCTGGTCTGATGAATTCAAGAAAGGTTTGAGGAACAGTATATGCAGTATATCAGGCATCAAAAGATATTCAAGCAAGTTACATAAAAAAGCAAGATGAGAAGAAAATAAAAAATAGTGTCTGTGTGTGAAATGTACACATGTAGCTTCATGCCTGTAGAGAGACTTCAGAGAGAATCGCAAATGCAGAAGCACCACTACCACCTGCAGCTGCTCTGTTACCAAGCCACCAACTGTGTTCTCCTGCCATCATGTCCCAGCAGCAATACTAATTCTTCCCCACTGTTTTCATCTTATAAATAATATGAAGTACAGGAAGGAGCAGAATATTAGGAAATTAAAAGGAAACATAGCCAGAAAACTTGTCTCTTACAAAAAAACTTCTAAAATACCATTTTGTAGGCTTGGTTGTTGGTCATGGTTTCTCTAAAGATGCAAGCGTTTTGTTCAAAGCATTTAAGTGAGTTGCTCATCTTTTATTATGAAGACTTCAGCTTTTCTGCTTATGGGCTCTGAAAATTTACAGATTTAGCCTTGGTTTGGAAAAGTATTGGCAACAAATGGCAATGGCAACAGATAGCCTGGATCTTGTATCCACTTTGCAGACACTGCATATAAATGATTCTGGATAATCACCTTTTCTACTGGCTATATAGGAGCATAATATTAGGAAATTAAAAGGAAACATAGCCAGAAAACTTGTCATTTACAAAAATACTTTTAAAATACCACTTTGCAGGTTTGGTTGTTGGCCATGGTTTCTCTAAAGATGCAAGCTTTTGGCTCAAAGCATTTAAGTGAGTTGCTCATCTTTTATTATGAAGACTTCAGTTTTTCTGTTTATGGGCTCTGAAAATTGACAGATTTAGCCTTGGTTTGGAAAGGTATTGGCTACAAATGGCAATGGCAACAGATAGTCTGGATCTTTTATCCACTTTGCAAACACTGCATATAAATGATTCTGGATAACCACATTTTCTACTGGCTATATGTGGCCTTTAATCTACTTTCAAATAGACAAAGCAAATTTATGACTTGCACTTAGGCTCCAGATGGGTAATTACAGCATACATTTCCGCAGGGCATTCCCCTTTTCCCACAATGTGAACTGTTAGGTTTTTTTTTTCAAATGTTATTAGTACTTTTAACAGTAAAAGTAATATACAGTACAGTATTTCCACCACACTTCAAAAGGAGTTTGTAAGTGAGTAAGGACGTTTCTTCAGGCACTAGCTTTTTGGCTCTGAATGCAATGACCATGTCCTGCAGCTTACCTAGCCGGGGACACGTGGTTTTCGCAGGAAAGTGCCCCTGTTGCCCTCAGTACTAGGCACCAATGATAGATTCTTCTCTGCACACCTCTGTATGTTGGGGATATGTCATTTTTACATGTTTATATTTAATGTGTGACCAATAACCACCCCTCAGATTGTAAGGGGGAAATGTCACCATACCTTGATCTTGTTGCAAAGTCCAATTATTTATTGAAAGATCACATCCTAATGCAACAATTTATAGTAGCCCTGCATGGCTCTGAAACATTGCATAATATTGTGACCTTTCAATAAATATTTGGCAACAGGATCCAAGGTGTCCTGACAATGATTTTCACTTATGATCTATGCAATGCAAGTCAATCGATTTTACATCATGCTACTGTAACTAGCAAGGTCTATTCCAGGATGGAGTTGACCGAAAACTAACCCACACTCACCTTTCCCTATGAGATCATGTTAGAGATAACTATGGCAAAAGAAAGGGAGAGACAGTAGTAATTTGGAGCAACACCTCAAAAAAAAAAATGTTGTGCTTTGTGTGATGTGATTGAATATGTGTTACCTTACCAAGCAGCCATCACTGGAAATAACATGATGACTGGAACTAAAGTTTGCAATGTATGTCAGTAGTTGTTTTATGTAACAATCTGGTTTGTCCTAGAAATGTTACACAGGTAAAGAAAGGAAAGGTTGCATTAGTTCAAAAATCACGTGCCATAATAAACAGCAGTCACCGTAACATGCTGTCCTTGCTGCTCCAAGCCTTTTTCCAGACTGGAAATGGTAGCAGGAGGATGAGACATCATCAGAACCTTGTATGACTTAAAGACCTTTATTGTAGAATATTTTGGAGAGCAGAATGGGGAGTAAAAAATTGGGTAATGCCTGAAATGGATGGCCCTGAAAGGAGGAGTTGACATCTCCTTTATACACATGCAATTATATCCTTACAAGATATGAGTAGCAGAAAAAGTAAAGCTGGTGACTTCTGAGTGATTTTGTATATGCTGTAGGGTAACAGAAGAGGAAAACTGAAAACATTTAGAATGAAAGCCATTTAAATGCACAGAATTCACCACTATATCTTACCTTCTTCTGCCTCCTGAATATTCCTGTTGGCCAGTAAGGACATCCATTGTAGTGATGGACTAATAGATATGTACTGTATGTGTGGAATGCTCGAAGTGGCAAACTTTGACACTACCAAAAAGTATCAGATCTTTGGTGATGAAAATTGCCTGGGATTTGGCTATAGCAGTAGGAAATTGAAGGCTGCTGTAAGCAGAGGTGTGAGTACCTCTAGGTATTTCTTTTTTGTGACAGTCACTAAAAAGGCTCCAGTTGCTTATTATTTACCAAACCTCTACCACTGTCACTTTTGCTGACCAACTTGGTCTGCATCTAAATGGAAATAAAGAAGAAATAGAATTCTAAATTTTTTCATTGCATTTTTAGTGGCATACAATTAGCAGAACACAATATTTTTCAAGATAGTGGTCCTTTCAACACAATGTACAGAAATTAAAATGCACATTGACTAATTTGAACATTGCCATTTCCAAAATCAGAGGCCTTGACCGCTGGTGATATTTATGACCTTTATCTGCAAGATGTGCAGAGTAGAATTGAGCAGCAAGCAGTTTTTTTAATTTCTAAGCCTTCGTCTTCAAGAAGTCAGTAAACTGTGACAAATTTACTTTTCCTGATAAACAGGACTGCACACTTTGCTGTATTACTAAATAATACTGGAATATGTAAAGCTGTGAATCTGACTATGCTTTTCACCCTGATGTATTTTTTAAGATTAAACATTATGCTACATGAGAGGCGTGCAACCCTTTTGAAGTTGTAACTACCAAGTTTAAATATAGCCCCCTTGCTGGAATTTGTGGGTTATTCGGTAGACTTCCTCTCCTGTTGCAGGAAGGAGGAGAAGTGACCAGCTTTATATAGTAAGAGAGGGAGATGTGCTTAAAGGTTAGTGGGTTCAAATGTTATTTGTGAACTTCACAAACTGTGCATTTTTGGGGTATTATCTGGTAATGTAGGGGTTAATGTGCTGTGATGTGCCTGTCCTTTTTTGCCTGTGGTGCTTTTGGTAATAAGGTTATATATAGTGATAGGGGGTTGGACCAGGGGTTGGTTGGTCCTGAAAGTTGTAAGAGTCATACATGTGTGGATACATGTGGGGATGTAGAGTTGCACCTACAATGAGTTGACACTGTGTTGGGACCCTGAAACGAGAGTGTATAGTTGGAACCATGTTAGTAACAGCTGGAAACTAACCCAAGCCTAAGGTGCCAGCACCACAGCATATACCAGAGGGGAGTAGGAGTACTGTAATGTTTGCTAACCTGTTGCGTTGTCCACGTACTTGTTGGAGAACTTTAATGCGGAGATGCAAAGAAAATTATTTTTACATCACTTAAGCCAAGAAAAGCAGTTCTGCTTTAGTAACAATGTCTGGTCTAAATTACTGGTGAAGAAAATAAGAGGGTGTTCCCACAGTAAATAAGAATGGGGAAAGAAGTGTAAACCCACATGCTCACCCCCAGGGGGTGGAGAGTGTAAAAAGGAGGGAAGAGCAGCCAGCTTCAGAGAGAAGGCAGCAGTAGTTAGTAATGGAGCATCTGTCAGAGAGGTGGTTTGGTGACTGTATGGTCCACCCTTCCTAAATGGCAGGGTCCTCACATTAGATCCCACTGTGTAACAGAACCCTCCTAGGGACTGAGCTTGGACCAGTTCTGCTTTAGTAACAATGCCTGGTCTAAATTACTGGTGAAGAAAAAAAGAGGATGTTCCCACAGTAAATAAGAATAGGGAAAGAAGTGTAAACCTACATGCTCACCCCAGGGGGGTAGAAAGTGAAAAAAGGAAGGAAGAGCAGCCAGCTTGATAGAGAAGGCAGCAGTAGCCAGTAATGGAGCATCTGTCAGAGAGGTGGTTTGGTGACTGTATGGTCAACCAAACCATAGGGTCTGGGTCTGCACATTAGATCCCACTGTGTAAAAGAACCCTCCTAGGGACTGGGCTTGGACCATGGATGTCTGAGGCCTTGTGAAGTGATAGCAGCTTCCCTCCCTGACTTTGTCCTAAAACAAGTAAAGTGTAACAAATATTGTGTGTGAAAGAGCTGGTAGAGGCAAATCAGTGTTTAACGCTATTTCACTCAAAATGACTCTGCGATCAGTAGCGGGAGAGGTGTCAAGATCCTGTGTCATAATGCTAACACTTAGCCAAATTAACAACCAAACACTGACAACATGTGGTCCTCTTGTGTTGGCAGCATGATTTTTATATTAAGTGTGCCTTGGATAAACAGGGATGCCAGGCAACATCTAGACAGCTTCTGCTAACTTAGGAAAGGTCCAAGTGCCATAAATAAGAGCTGCCAAGCTTATAACCTGTGAAGTGTTGGCTGTTGTTTCTATAAGATATAAGGTTTGGATGGCCCACTCCTTCCATTTTTCCTATTTGGTGACCCAATAATGATAAACAATGACTTTATGTCATAAATTTGGGGGATTTTTTAGTTAAAACTCATATATAAAGAGCAATCTGAAGCCCTACCTCTTATTGTGGCATTTCGTACCCTGCCCAGTGATAACTGAGGCCATCCTCAGTTCAGTCCTGTCAGACTCTGCCAGGTTCTTTAAAACTTATTCTTGGTCAAGCTGGCTCAGCTGCCCATGGGAAGTTTAGGACGCTCCCTTTTATTAGAACACTCACTGTGCTGGCCACGTGCCATCTCTGTCTCTCTTTTTACCTTTGCTGTGATGGAACTCAGAGCTTGTTCCCACATGCATTGCAGAGACTACTAAATCCACCTTATCAGATGCCCCAATCTGCCAATATAAACAAAGTAGGGCTCATGCCTCTTCCTTTCTCCAGTTGCCCCTTTTTGTTTATCACCTACACACCTATCGTAAGACATTATCTCTCCAGCTCGTCCTGTAGTCTATTATTAGGAATGTTCTGGGCCTTCAATGAGGAGATGCGTACAATCTCCTCTGTTTCTACCTTGAAATTCCTTCTCGATCAACCCATGTCCAATTATGGAGCCTCAACTCTTTATATAGGATGCTCAACTGCCCTATTCACCTTCCTCTTAGACCTTTCTATTTCTGTAATCTTTGCTGCTCCCCTCCATGACATCCCAGTACTGTATGGGTGGATGGTACCCTTCTTTTGTTGCTCCTGCTCTTCAACTGTAAGTCCTGCTTCCCCCCCCCACTTTGCTGGCTCCCTCTTAATTAGCCCAGGGCTTTTCTCAACCCTTGCTCTCTCTCCTTCCATGGTCTGTACTTTCTGCCTATCCCTCCTTCAATACCCAGTGGTCGGGATACCACTACCACCTTTGTACCCACACTGCTAACAGAGGTGGCTGCCGTGTACAAAAGTGGCTACTACCATGGGTACAGGGACACTACTGGGGCCCATGCCACCACTCAGCAAACAGTTATCATTGTACTTTAATTATTTAGACAGGCTACTGCTCCCAGCAGAAAAATGAGACCATGTTTAGATTATTTCTTACCAACAGTGTTAAGGGGTATATTATTAAATTGGAACTCTAGGCAAAACTCTAATTTTTGTTTTAGCTGTTGAGCTAGGGTGTTTTGCCATTTCTTTTTGATCTGATGACCTTTGTTTCTTGGATGGAAAGTTCTAGAAAATCCAAAATGTTACTGTCACAAGGCTAATGGCTGAGCCTGATGTGCAGAGGGAAGCCTCACAGGACCCGGTGGTGTGGGAATACAGACAGGTCACCTTTGGCAGAAGACGCAGGCTAGCCTGAGGTGCAGAGTCTAAGTGCCAACTGGTGTTCACCAGAGCTCCTGATGGTGGAGTTGGATTTTGCTGTATAATTAGCACCAAGCCGCAATCCTCAGTATCGCTCCACCAGGTGGTGAGCAAGTCCAGATTCGGTAGCAATAAACAGATAAGGATAAGGCAGTAGAGTAGTCACAGGAACGAGCCGAGGTCAGGGCAGGCAGCAATCAAGCGAAGTAGGAGACAAGCCGGGTAGGCAATCGGGATACAACAGGTTAAGGTTCAGGAGCACAGGAGAAGCTGTAGACAAAACCGCAAAAGACAAGTATGCCTGCTTCCTTTATATAGGCCATTTGGGCGCTAAACATAATGGCTATTGCGTGCACATGCGCGCATCTGTGTGCAGCCACGTCTGCATGCCTTCGCACACACCGCATGCACACTGGCGAACGTTTGTTCGCGGCTAAACGGGCACAAGCGAGTTTGTGCCTGCGCACTCCAGTGTGCCTCCAAGGCGTTACAGAAGCATGTCTAATGTGTTCCTGACAGTTACCATTAATTTTTGGAACAGCAGATAAGAGAAAAAAAATCTTCAAATAGGAACACCTGTTCTGATGACAGCTATCTAAAGATAGATTTCCCCTCACTTTTGCAGGATAATTTACTAAAGCAGTTGAGAATGTTCTTTGAAAAATTGTAGATATTCCCTTAAATTATCCAGTCATGTTAAAAGCAAAATACTGTTCACTTTCAGTACCCTATCATGCACAGATGCTTTTCACATAACTAAATACTTGAAGCAAATAGTCACACATTTGACCAGTGCACATTCTTGACTCCTTTAGTAAATCAGTCCATTCATATAATTTCCTTTTATGTCTCAGGGACAGGAAGTAAAGGAGAATCTCTCAGTGGGGACTGAAAACAAATAGTGGTGAATTAGGACACTGACTATATCTTCTGCCTGCAAAATGGCAGTGTTCAGAGTCAGGATCAAAGTGAAGAAATCCATTTGGGAAAAACACATGTTCATTTTGTTTTGAACTAAACACAAAGTAGGCACTGTTGGACAAATTTAAAGTGTAGCTAAACCTACGAACAAAAAATATTATATTATAGTTTATCAGTTTTTTTAATACAGTGGCTTTATTAGTTTACTTTTTCCAGGCCTTTTCCCTTCATTTTTGCCTAGTAATTCTGTACAGTATATAACACTTCATGTCTCTGAATAGCTACGCTAATTTCTCTACTGCCATCCAGGTTGTTTTTTTAATATGTGCGTTTTTCGTCCATTACATTTGGGATGATGTGTTCAGCAGTTTACACACATAAAATTGTTTGTGCTTTCAGTTTAGCTGATAGGATGTGACAAGGACATCACATTTCTGGCAAGATCAACAGATATTTTCTGTACTTGCTGAAAATGCTTCTAGTCTGAAAAAAGAAAACTAATGGGAGTCTGAAAAAAGAAAACAAATGCAGCCCCCTTATCAAAGACAAATAGGCTGCGATATATTATGCTTCAGTTCACGGGTCTTGTTATCCTTTAACTGTTGGAAGGACTGCAGTTAAATTTGATTTATATTCTGCAGCAGAGGTTATACTGCCTGTAATTGTTAATTCATGTCCAATTCATATGAAAATTGAACCCACTTGGTTTGTTTTACAAGGTGGTACTGAATAATAAAAGATGTACAAGAGATAATAAATGGCAGAAAGCTATCTTACTATTTTTATACCATATACCTTCTCTGGGAAGAAAAACATGTGCATATCTATGACGGTTACATAGGATTCATATGGAAAGCACAAGGTACTTGAAAGGGAAGAGGAGCTTTTCATGAGAAAGTGGATTATTCCATGCAGGCTACAGAACCAATAAGCCCTGGAGCTCATGCATTCCTTGGATGTCTCTTGGATTTCAGATTTAAAATACATTACATGTTTATAATTAGCAGCTTACAATTTTTTATGTTTATTTAATGTTTTTTTTTATTTTTTTTTATATGTTTGTGCAACACAGAACTCAGGCATATATATTAATTTAGTTGTAGTTTTTTTGTATATTATGCCCGTTTTATGTATTTTTTTAAATGAAAAGGGGCATTTAACAAGAGGAATTGCAAATAAGTATACTGCTTTCAGTTAGCTTCAGAATATTCAATTTGAGGCATACTATCTCAAAGGGATATAGGGGCTATATCAGGGATATAGCAGTTTATGTGCTAAGCCCTGGAGTATTACAAACCATAGCAAAAGATGTCATTTTGATTGCAGTTAAAGAGCTGAAAGGGAAAGAGTGGCCTAATTGGACAAAATTTATGCCTCCTAAATTAGAAGAATTTTAATCCCCGCATTATTCATTCTCATTTGCAGGAATGGTCATATTTTTCCAATGAACATCCAAAGATATCACAAAACAAACATTATTTGTGTTTTTTTTCCAGATTTATTTATTTTTTTTTATAGCTTTTGCGTTTTCTGTGTTCGCATTTTGCATTTTTTTTAATACAAAATTAACAGGACGAATAACATCTTTTGTAAAATAAAGTTAATAAACCAAAAGTTCATAAGATTCCCTACTGTCTTAATAAGTAAAAAATTCTCAATTTGTCTCACTCACAGCTAGTACATTGATTACGTAGTTTACAACAGAAATTGTGCCTGCCTTGCCACCTGCTGAAAGCTCAATTTTTTCCATCTCCATAGTAGCAATAAAGGAAGAAATGACAGCATTCAAACAAAGATGCAGAGAAGGAAAAGTGCTTCCACTGAAGACAATGCAATGCGTAGAAGAAAAAAAAAAAACAATACAAGCTAGAATATAAGATACAGATCTAATTTTCAGCATGCATGTTGTGTGCACATAGACTTGTTTGTGCTAACAAATCCTTATAATAGATTGTTGGTAAATGGCATCTTTAAGGGGGCAAATTATTCAAGGGAGCAGGTGGATCTGCAAACATTAATCTTCCCAGCATTACTGCTTGCTGGAGTAAATGGAAAAAGGTAGGGGACATGATTCATAGACTAGAGTACTCATCAGTCAGTTGTGCCCTTCGTGCAAAGAAGACATGAGGGCACTGCAGCCTGGAAGTAGGGGGGGGGTTAAAGAGCGAACGCATGATAAATAGACACACAGCAAGCAAATCAGGGACGGGGCAGGGACACAAGTGTTTTTTTGTTATTTAACCATGCACTGGCCGCACTATCTTCAGAAGAAGTGAGCAATAAAACATGTATACTAGGCTATTATCAAGCCATGCTGAACAGGGTTTATACAGTTCCCATGAGCAGAAATTTGTGGAACTTGGGCAATATTCTCATGAGACATTGATGTGAATAGAAGCATAAAAACACTTAAGTCCCAGAACCCCCACCCCCATAGAATCATTTTAAATTGGTTTAGAAAATATTTATTTTGTACTGCTTAGATTATGCATCTATTGTCTGCCCTAGCATGTTCTATTTCTTCTGACCAAGTAATTTATTTAATTTGGTAGAAACTTTGTAGATAGATAGATAGATAGATAGATAGATAGATAGATAGATAGATAGATAGATAGATAGATAGATAGATAGATAGATAGATAGATAGATAGATAGATAGATAGATAGATAGATAGATAGATAGATAGATAGATAGATAGAGATATATAAACAGTAGCTCACAAAATTGAGTACACCCCTCACATCTTTATAAATGTTTTATTCTATCTTTTTATCTGACAACATTGAAGAAATGACACTTTGCTACATTGTAAAGTAGTGAGTGTACAGCTTGCATAACAGTGTAAATTTGCTGTCCCCTCAAAATAACTCAACACACAGCCATTAATGTCTAAACCGCTGGCAACAAAAGTGAGTACACCTCTAAGTGACAATGTCCAAATTAAGCCCAAAGTGTCAATATTTTGTGTTGCCACCATTATTTTCCAGCACGGCCTTAACCCTCTTGGGCATGGAGTTCACCAGAGCTTCACAGGTTGCCACTGGAGTCCTCTTCCTCTCCTCCATGTCGACATCACAGAGCTGGTGGATGTTAGAGACCTTGCGCTCCCCCACCTTTCTTTTAAGGATGCCCCACAGATGCTCAATAGGATTTAGGGTTGGAGAAATGCTTGGCCAGTCCATCATATTTACCCTCAGCTTCTTTAGCAAGGCAGTGGTCGTCTTGTAGGTGTGTTTGGGGTTGTTATCATGTTGGAATACTGCCCTGCGGCCCAGTCCCTGAAAGGACTGCTTGACTGTAGGCAAGACACACTTGTCTTTGTACTCCTCACCTGGTTGCCGCCACACACGCTTGACACCATCTGAACCAAATAAGCTTATCTTGGTCTCATCTGACCACAGGACATGGTTCCAGTAATCAATGTCCTTAGTCTGCTTGCCTTCAGCAAACTGTTTGCAGGATTTCTTGTGCAAAACTTTTAGAAGAGGCTTTCTTCTGGGATAACAGCTATGCAGACCAATTTAATGCAATGTGCAGGATATGGTCTGAGCACTGACAGGCTGACCTCCAACCCCTTCAACCTCTGCAGCAATGCTGGCAGCACTCATACGTCTATTTCCCAAAGACAACCTCTGAAAATGACGCTGAGCATGCGCACTCAACTTCTTTGGTCGTCCATGGCGAGGCCTGTTCTGAGAATAACCTGTCCTGTTAAACCGCTGTATGGTCTGCGCCACCATGCTGCACCTCAGTTTCAGGGTCTTGGCAATCTTCTTATAGCCTAGGCCATCTTTATGTAGAGCAACAATTATTTTTTTCAGATCTTCAGAGAGTTCTTTGCCATGAGGTACCATATTGAACTTCCAGTGACCGGCACACGAGAGCGAGAGCGATAACACCAAATGTAACAAACCTGCTCCCCATTCACACCTGCGACCTTGTAACACTAACAAATCACATGACACCGGGGAGGAAAAATGGCTAATTGGGCCCAATTTGGACATTTTCACGTTGGGGTGTACTCAGTTTTGTTGCAAGTGGTTTAGACATTATTGGCTGTGTGTTGAGTTATTTTGAGGGGACAGCACATTTACACTGTTATACAAGCTGTACACTCACTACTTTACATTGTAGCGGGAAAGTGTCATTTCTTCAGTGTTGTCACATGAAAAGATATAATAAAATATTTATAATAAAATATTTACAAAAATGTGAGGGGTGTACTCACTTTTGTGGGATAGCGTGTATATATATATATATATATATATATATATATATATATATATATACAAACATGATTCCAAAAAAGTTGGGACACTGTACAAATTGTGAATAAAACAGAATGCAATGATGTGGAAGTTTCAAATTTCAATATTTTATTCAGAATACAACATATCAAATGTATCAAATGTTTAAACTGAGAAAATGTATAATTTTAAGGGAAAAATAGGTTGATTTTAAATTTCATGGCATTAACACATCTCAAAAAAGTTGGGACAAGGCCATGTTTACCACTGTGTGGCATCCCCTCTTCTTTTTATAACAGCCTGCAAACGTCTGGGGACTAAGGGGATAAATTGCTCAAGTTTAGGAATAGGAATTTTGTCCCATTCTTGTCTAATACAGACTTCTAGTTGCTCAACTGTCTTAGGTCTTCTTTGTCGCACCTTCTTCTTTATGATGTGCCAAATGTTTTCTATGGGTGAAAGATCTGGACTGCAGGCTGGCCATTTCAGTACCCGGATCCTTCTTTTACGCAGCCATGATGTTGTAATTGATGCAGTATGTGGTCTGGCATTGTCATGTTGGAAAATGCAAGGTCTTCCCTGAAAGAGACGACATCTGGATGGGAGCATATGATGTTCTAGAACTTGGATATACCTTTCAGCATTGATGGTGCCTTTCCAGATGTGTAAGCTGACCATGCCACACGCATTCATGCAACCCTATACCATCAGAGATGCAGGCTTCTGAACTGAGCGATGATAACAACTTGGGTTGTCCTTGTCCTCTTTAGTCCGGATGACATGGCGTCCCAATTTTCCAAAAAGAACTTCAAATTTTGATTTGTCTGACCGCAGAACAGTTTTCCACTTTGCCACAGACCATTTTAAATGATCCTTGGCCCAGAGAAAATGCCTGTGCTTCTGGATCAAGTTTAGATATGGCTTCTTTTTTGGCCTATCGAGTTTTAGATGGCAACGGCGCATGGCACGGTGGATTGTGTTCACCGACAATGTTTTCTGGAAGTATTCCTGAGCCCATGTTGTGATTTCCATTAGAGTAGCATTCCTGTATGTGATGCAGTGCCGTCTAAGGGCCCGAAGATCACGGGCATCCAGTATGGTTTTCCGACCTTGACCCTTATGCACAGATTTTGTTACAGATTCTCTGAATCTTTGGATGATATTATGTACTGTAGATGATGATAACTCCAAACTCTTTCAAATTTTTCTCTGAGAAACTCCTTTCTGATATTGCTCCACTATTTTTCACCGCAGCATTGGGGGAATTGGTGATCCTCTGCCCATCTTGACTTCTGAGAGACACTGCCACTCTGAGAGGCTCTTTTTTTACCCAATCATGTTGCCAATTGACCTAATAAGTTGCAAATCGGTCCTCCAGCTGTTCCTTATCCTTATATGTACATTTAACTTTTATTTATTTTAACTTATTGCTACCTGTCCCAACTTTTTTGGAATGTGTAGCTCTCATGAAATCCAAAATGAGCCAATATTTGGCATGACATTTCAAAATGTCTCACTTTCAACATTTGATATGTTATCTATATTATATTGTGAATAAAATATAAGTTTATGAGATTTGTAAATTAGTCCATTCCTTTTTTACTCACAATTTGTACAGTGTCCCAACTTTTTTGGATTTGGGTTTGTACATGTTTAATTTGTGGGTAAATAATGGTACAAATTAATTATACAATTTTTTGTAAAAAGAACAAACATTATTAGCCAAGCTAGAGATATTTATCCAAAATTATTGTTGTCTTTTACTACAATGATACAATATACTGTAAGTGTGATTTTTAGATAACAATGTGGAGTGAGTTGGGTTTTGCCGGGCAAGTTGGTACCACAGTCCTCATTTCACTTGTTTACAATCAAAAACATTTTTACATTATACTTTGAGGGGTTGTACAAATGTTTTGAACCTATGCCAAATGCCATCGTCAACTAGATGTTCATTGTGCTCTTTGGGACCCGAGAAGGGTGGTATTTTAATTTAATTTATTCTTAAATGTTTTGTATACAATTTTTACTTGTTATTAGGGCTGGATTGGGTCAGAGGAGATGTCCTTAAGCACTTGTAATAGGAAGGATGTGTTTTGCCCACGATAGTTGCCAGAACTATAGAAAATCTTCTGGAAGCCACTGGAAGAATTGCCATTCATTTAATATGGTACCTGGGACCAAGGCAGTTAACAAGATTGCTAAAGTCTAAGATGAAGCAGCTTTTGACAACTCTGCCTTATTTGTTGTGCGGACAACAGGCCCTTCTTCAAAATAACTGCTTGTGAGACTAGAAATAAGAGGTATTTTTGGTTCTTCCCTGTCTTGCATTTGTATTAAAGAGCAGGGTTTTTCCTTCTTATTGACGCATGCATTTAGAACTAGAATGTGGCATAGAAATCAGTGTTTTTAGGTTCTTCGTCAAGCATTTTGGAAAGGAAGGTACAAATCTAACCAAGACTATTATTACATCTTGTAAAACCCAGTGGTATGATACAGTAGAAGAGACATTTTAAAATGGCTCATTTAGCAGAGCCCTTTCTGGAATCAGCTATTCTCTGACCCCAGTGGCAAACTAGTTTTGAAGCAGTAGATTACCTGCATTTTCACTGAGATAACCACCAGAAACTAGTATATAGCTAGAGAATGGTTTTAGTCAAATGCGTCTTAAATGGGTATTCAATCTCGGCATAACAGGGCAAATTCTTTAAAGGTGAACTATATCCAACTAAATAAACATAATTTAAAATATTGATATTTATTTTTATGTACAGCCAAAAGAAATACCAGATTTTTTCCTGATATCAGCCCCTTTTACCCCTTGCATAACCGCTTTCTCTGACTAGCAGAGAAAAAAGCAGCTCTATGAGCTGCATACACATGTGCTGACAAGGAATATAATAAGGGGAGGAGGGAAAAGGGCGGACAGTGCATTGTGCCTCCATCACTCTTTAACCACTTTAAGACCAGGTCTTTTTCTGACATTTGCTATTTACAAGTAAAAGACTGTATTTTTTTCTAGAAAACTACTTAGAACCCCCAAACATTATATATTTTTTCAGCAGAGACCCTAGAGAATAAAATGGCAGCCATTGCAATATTTTATGTCACATTGTATTTGCGCAGTTTTTTGGACAAAAATACACTTTAATAAATTTAAAAAAAGATAAAACAGTAAAGTTAGCCCGCTTTTTTATATAATGTGAAAGATGATGTTATGTTGAGTAAATAGATACTGAACATGTCATGCTTTAATTGCGTACGTTCATAGAATGGGAACAAACTACGGTCTCTTAAAAATCTGCATAGGTGAGGCTTTAACATTTTTTTACAGGTTATCTGATTAGAGTTACAGAGGAGATCCTCTGCTAGAATTATTGTTCTCGTTCTAACGATTGTGGCCATACCTCACAAGTGTGGTTTTAACACCGTTTACATATGCGGACACAACTTACGTAAGCATTCGCTTCTGCGCGCAAGCACAGAGGGATGAGGCGCTTTACCACTTAAGGACCGAGCCCATTTTTGACACATTTTGTTCACAAGTTAAAATCAGTATTTTTTTGATAGAAAACTACTTAGAACCCCCGAACATTATATATTCTTTTTTTAGCAAAGACTCTGGAGAATAAAATGGCGGTCATTGCAATATTTTTTGTCATGCGGTATTTGCGCAGCGGTCTTTCAAACGCCATTTTTTTTTAAAAAATACGAAAAATTACATTTTACTGAATTTAAAAAAAAAGTTAGCGCATTGTTTTTGTATATTGTGAAAGATGATGTCACGCCGAGTAAATAGATACCCAACATGTTACGGTTTAAAATTTCGCACACCCGCGGAATGGCGTCAAACTACGGTCAATAAAAATCAATAAAAATCTGAATAGGTGACGCTTTAAAAAATGTTAACGGTTACCAGTTTAGAGTTAGAGTGTAGCTCTTTTTTTTTAATTATTGATCTCGCTCTGGCGATCGCAGCAATACCTCACATGTGTGGTTTGAACAGCGATTTAATTTGCGGGCGTGACTTCCGTATACGTTTTCTTTAGTGCGCGAGCTCACGGCGACCGGGGCAGCTAAAAAAATTTTTTTCCTATTTTATTTTTTTTTAAATTTTAGCACAGGTTTTTTTTTTTTAAAAAAATCACTTTTATTGCTGTCATAAGCAATGTAAACATCCCTTGTGACAGCAATAGGCAGTGACAGGTACTCTTTATGGAGGGATCGGGGGGTCTAAAAGACCCTAGACCCCTCCACTACACTTCCATGTATTCAAAACACAGAAAACAGCATTTTTGAATACATTCACTTTTTAAATCCGGCGCCTTTAGCAGCTGAGTAACCCGGATGTGACGTCATGGACGCCGCCTCCAGGTTACGTCATCGGAGACCCAATCAAAGCCACATCCGGCCTTTGATCGGGACTCCAACCAGCCGGCGGAGGTTTCTCGGGTCTCCCGGTGGGACGGGAGACCTGGGCAGAGCTGCGTAAGGTGGTGGGAGGGGAGGATGTCCCCTCCCGCTCTCTGGGATAATGATCGAGTGGCTCCCGAGCCGTATCAGTCATTACCGCCGGAAAGCTCTAAAAAACGGTACTGGGGTGATGCCTCTAGCTAGAGGCATCACCCTGGTACAACCACTTAAAGTCAACAGACGTGGGTCTATGTGGCTGGTCAGTAAGTGGTTAAAAAAAAATCTTATTTATTTTACTTTTTGCTTTTCATTTACACTGTCCCATTGTTTTTTTTAATCACTTTTATTTCTTTTTTACAAGGAATGTAAACATCCCTTGTAATATAAAATAAGCATGACAGGTACTCTTTATGGAGAGATCTGGGGTCAAAGAGGCCCCAGATCTCTCATTTACCTTTAAAAGAAAAATGAAAAAACAAAAAAAAAACCTGACGTTTTGACTATAATGGAAAAAAAAATCCCCTGTTTATGCCCTAGAACCAGAAGTGACTTCAGAGGTCGCTCCAGTCCTCCAAGGGCATGGAGCCGCACTGGATCATTTCAGGGCTTAACGGATAGCTCCAGGAAGATTGAAAATGACTGGGAAGCTGCGTGGGGGGCACCTCTCCCGCTGCCTATAAAAGTGACCTTACGGTGAATGTACCGCTGGGATAACTTTTATTGGAAAGCCGGCCACCTAATGAAGACATAGATACTGGGGTTATGCCAGCTATTTGCTGCCATAACCCCGGTATTTAATGTAAAAAAACATAACGTGCATTTACAGTTAGGCAGTCTGCAAGCAAGCTGTTGGTGGTGACTGCTGCATTTCTTTACTTTCTAAGAGAAACTGTCTGGCTGTACTGTCTGACAAAAGTATATGGATCACAAAGGTGCCTGGGCAAAATTATAAACCCTATGTCAGTCAGACAACAAAGTTCACACCGATCATCCATAACAATAAAATTACTGACAGGTAAAGTAAATAACATTGATTATCTTGTTACAATGGTATCTGAAAGTGGGTGGGTTATATTAGGCAGCAAGCAAACATGTTGTCCATGAGGTTGATGGGCATCACAGTTTGTTGTGTATTGGGCTGCGTAGCCACAGACTAGTCAGGTTGCCCATGCTGACCCTAGTCCAAAGACTGTGCCTACAGTGGGCAAATGGCATCAGAACTGGACCACAGAGCAATGGAAGAAGGTGGTCTGGTCTGATAAATCACATTTTCTTTTACACCATGTGAATGGCCAGGTGTGTGTGTGTGTGTGTGTGTGTGCATTGGTTACCTGGGAAAGAGATGGCACCAGGATGTAGTATGGGAAGAAAGTAAGCCAACAGAGGCAGTGTGATGCTTGGGGCAATATTCTGCTAGAAAACTTTGGTCCTGCCATTCATGTGGATGCTACTTTGACACCACCTCCCTAAAAATTACACCCCTTCATGAAAACAGTATTCCCTGATGGCAGTCGCCTCTTCGGGAAGGATAATACACCCTGTCACACTGTAAGAATGGTTCAAGAAAGATTTATGAAACACAACAACAGGTTCAAGGTGTTGAATTGGCCTCTCCAGATCTCAATCCATCAATCATCTATGGGATGTGTGGGAAAAATAAGTCTGATCCATGGAGGTCCCACCTCGCAACTTGCAAGACATAAAGATCTACTACTGATGGCCTTGTGCCAGATATCACAACATACCTTGAGAGGTCTAACGGCGTTCATGCTGTGATAGGTCAGGGTTGATTTGGTGGCAAAAGGGGGACCTACTCATTATTAGGTAGGTTTTTAAAATGTTGTGACCGAAAAGTGTACATTTATTTTAACAGTGTATTTTGCCATTTGCCAAAAGGCAAGCTTTAATTTTATTTTATATTGAATATTTGTATTAAATATGCCATAAGAATGACTTCTTACTGCATATTGTTTTGGGGCTCCTTCCTGTAAAGGGCTCAATATCAGACTCCAACATAAAAAAGTCTGTGTATGACAATTATTCAATTTGTGGATAACATTAGATCTTATGTAGGGTTGAGCGAACACGGACTGTATTGTTCGGGATCGTACCGGACTTTTGTGTGTTCGGTACCCGGACACGGACCCGAACATTTCACTGTATGTTAAGGATACAGTCCGTTGTTCGGTTGTTTTTGCGTGGTTTTAATGACGCGGTTTCAACAGCTGCAGGGCAGCCAATCAACAAGCGTTTAACTAGTGTGCCCTTAGAAGCCATCACAGCCATGCCTACTAATGGCATGGCTGTGATTGGCCAGTGCATCATGTGACCCAGCCTCTATATAAGCTGGAGTCACGTAGTGCCACACGTCACTCTGCTCTAACTACTGTAGGGAGAGGTTCCTGATGCTGTTGAGGGAGAGATAGGAGATTATTGTAGGGGAAGGTTGGATATTGCTTTCAGGGAAAGAATAGGAAAAATCTTCTTTAATCAGACAGCGATCTACATTGATTTTATTGTGTGGGGGTGCAGTGCACGATCTTCTTGCTCTGACCTGAGCCCAGTGAGGAGGAGGGTGAAAAAAAAAACTTTTATCAGTCTGTTAGGTGGGCGGTGGGCGGCATACGGCATGCAGCGGCCATGTAATGCAAGCTCAGTGCATATGTGTCTGCTTAACCACTTACTGCCCACCCACCGTCATATGACGGCGGGACGGTGTGGCTATTATCCTGGGCGGACGTCATATGACGTGACCCAGGAAATGCAGGGCAGGCGCGCGATCGCGGGCGCGCCGCCGTGCACTGCCGGTGTCGGCGTGTCCCCGGGACACAGCCGGTCACCGGCATGGGGAAACAGCCAATAGGCATGGCTGTTTCCCACGTGATCGGCTATGTTGCAATGACATAGCCGATCACAACAGTAGATGCCAGCAGAAGACCGCGCATGCGCGATCGGGAGGAACACAGCTGTCACCGGCAGTAGTAAACAGTCACTGACAGTGACTGTTTACTATGTGATCGGCTGTGAATCCATTCACAGCCGATCACAAAATGTAAACAAAGAGCAGTAACTCACTGTTACTAGCTCTTCTCCCCTCATACAGTTTCCAGTATGAGGAAAGCAGAGCTAGAAATAGTGAGTTACTGCACTGTACACCTGTAAAATGTAAAAATCACACTAAAATCACACCAATAAAGGTCCCCACACAGTCCTCAGCCCCCCCCAATGTCACCTGTCACCCAACAGTCACCTTATCAGTGCCCAGAAATTGACACCCATAACGTTCACATGTGAGCGCAGCAATCGCGGGCAGAATCACAGCGATTCTGCCGCGATCTGGAAATCATTGCAAATTGCGGGACGCCTGTGCGTTGCCCATTTTTTGCAATAGCACCCCAAACGCTGTGCGATGTTGCCGCCATTTCCGCCTGCCGAATCGCGGTAACATCGCGCAAACAACGCATGACGCCCAAAAAAGGTACAAGAGCTTCTTTGGGGCGTCATGCGTTGTTTGCGTGATGTTACCGCGATTCGGCAGGCAGAAATCGCAGCAACATCGCACAGCGTTTGGGGTGCTATTGCAAATCACGGGCAACGCACAGGCGTCCCGCAATTTGCAATGATTTCTGGATCGCGGGCAGAATCGCAGTGATTCTGCCCATGATCGCTACGCTCACATGTGAACGTAGCCTAAAGTTCACCGGTCACCAGAGACTGCCATCAGTACCGCCATGCACCATCGCCCGTCACCTGTCACCCATCAGTGACCATCGCCCGTCACCTGTCACCCCATCAATCACCGTCACCTGTCACCCCATCAGTCATCGTCATCTGTCACCCTATCAATCATCGTCACTTGTCACCCCATCAATGATCGTCACTTGTCACCCCATCAATCATCGTCACATGTCACCCCGTCAGTGATTGTCATCTGTCACCCCATCAATCATCGTCACTTGTCACCTCATCAATCATCATCACCTGTCACCTCATCAATCATCATCACCTGTCACTAGGGATGATCGAACGGTTCGGGTCGACCATCGGTTCGGCCCGAACATTGGGTGTTCGAGGTTCGGCCGAATTTAGAACTTTTTGCCCAAAAAGTTCGGAATTCGGCAACCAGAACCGCCCAAAATGCAATGCTTCAGGAAATGGGCTTTAAAAGCCAGTGATTGGACCAGAACCATTAGCAAAATTGAGGGGGCAGGAGAATGCTAGGAATGTGATTGGAGTGACTAGGGGGTCCCTAGACCAATCATTAGTGAATACGCCCCCCAGTATATAAGATCGCCCCCGCCAAATTCCTAGCATTCTTATACTGGACATGGAAGAGAGTGCAAGCAGTTCTGTTAATTTTACTTTAAAAGTGTCATTTAGCTATTTTTAGTGTGAGGAAAGGGATATCTAGTGTAGTTAGAGTGCTCCTTTACACTTAAGTTAGCTTCAAAAAATTAGTTTCTGTAGAGAAAGTATGAAGTGCCAGGGTGACCGTAATGTAGTGTAGGGGAAACTGACTGCCATGGCAGGCTGACCAAACCCTTCCATACCAGGGTGACCGTAATGTAGTGTAGGGGAAACTGACTGCCATGGCAGGCTGACCAAACCCTTCCATACCAGGGTGACCGTAATGTAGTGTAGGGGAAACTGACTGCCATGGCAGGCTGACCAAACCCTTCCATACCAGGGTGACCGTAATGTAGTGTAGGGGAAACTGACTGCCATGGCAGGCTGACCAAACCCTTCCATACCAGGGTGACCGTAATGTAGTGTAGGGGAAACTGACTGCCATGGCAGGCTGACCGACTGACCAAACCCTTCCATACCAGGGTGACCGTAATGTAGTGTAGGGTGAACTGACAGTGACTGCCATGGCAGGGTGACCAAACCCTTCCATGTCAGGGTGACCGCAATAGAGAAATGATCATTTCTCTGAATAGCTTCGGAACACCATTATGGCTTCTCACCAGCAAGCATTTTTTATGCTGCAGGGGCTGCCACTGTCAGTGCTTTTTTGAGGACATGTTTGATGTCAGACATGACATCTGAACATGTGTATAGGGGGTATATATACACATATATGTCTGAATATATACCCCTAGACATATATAGGTGTGATAGTAGCAGAAATAAATGCTTGCGCTAATGAAATCATTTACAGTAATATATTTCTGCTACTATCACACCTATATATGTCTAGGGGTATATATTCGGACATATATGTGTATATATACCCCCTATACACATGTTCAGATATTTTGCCTGCCTCAAAAGAACCCAAAAAAATGCCAAAAAAACGCTAGCGTCAAAAAAAAAATGCCCAGGTGTGTTTTTGCTGGCATTTTTTGGGGGGTTTTGGAGGCAGGCAAAACATCTGAACTTGTGCACAGTACCACTATACACAAGTTCAGATGTTTTTCCTGACTGAAAAGAACCCCAAAAAATGCCTTCTATTAAACCGGGAGAGAAGCTAACTACCTGTCCTGAAAGAAAGTGTTCTAAAACAAACAATCTTTTTTTAATGGTTCTGGACATGCTACAGAGCTGAAACTTCACATGCACACCTTTTAGACCCCCCAGATACGAAATCCAAAGTAAAAATCAAAAAATCTCTTTTTCTTTTCTGACATCAAACATGTCCTCAAAAAAGCACTGGCAGTGGCAACCCCTGCAGCATAAAAAATGCTTGGCTGGTGAGAAGCCATATGGGTGTGCCGAAGCAATTCAGAGAAATTATCATTTCTCTATAGCGGTCACCCTGCTATGGAAGGGTTTTGTCACCCTGCCATAGCAGTCACTGCCAGTTAACCCTATACTACACTACGGTCCCCTTACACTTAACACTTTCCCTACAGAAACTAAATTTTTGAAGCTAACTTAAGTGTAAAGGAGCACTCTAACTACACTAGATATCCCTTTCCTCACACTAATAAATAAAAATCAAAAAATCTCTTTTTTTTTTTTTTTAAATTTTTCAATAATTGGCTTTTTTATCAAAAATGACAATTTTTAAGAACTTTTTTTGTGTGATTTTGTGTCTGGGGGGTCTAAAAGGTGTACCTGTGAAGTTTAAGCTCTGTAGCATGTCCAGAACCAGAAAAAAAGATCATATAGGTTTTAAAGTTAAAGGAGGCTCCCGACCCACATCACGGTTCTACTGAAAAATTATCTTTTTTTTTTCATGGTTCTGGACATGCTACAGAGCTGAAACTTCACATGCACACCTTTTAGACCCACCAGATACGAAATCCAAAGTAAAAATCAAAAAATCTCTTTTTTTTTTAATTTTTTCAATAATTGGCTTTTTTAACAAAAATGACAATTTTTAAGAACTTTTTTGTGTGATTTTGTGTCTGGGGGGTCTAAAAGGTGTACCTGTGAAGTTTCAGCTCTGTAGCATGTCCAGAACCAATAAAAAAGATCATATAGGTGTTAAAGTTAAAGGAGGCTCCCGACCCACATCCCTGTTCTACTGAAAAATTATCTTTTTTTTTTTCATGGTTCTGGACATGCTACAGAGCTGAAACTTCACGTGCACACATTTTAGACCCCCCCAGATACTAAATCCAAAGAAATCAAAAAATCTCTCTTTTTTTTTAAATTTTTTCAATAATTGGCTTTTTTATCAAAAATGACAATTTTTAAGAACTTTTTTTGTGTGATTAATAGTTAATGGGGCATGACCCAGAACCCTGGGCACTTTTTAGGGGCGTTTATTGGGTTTTAGGGCTTAAAAATTGTGTTTTTTGATTACCGAAGTTCGGGTCCCATTGATTTCAATGGGGTTCTGAAATCCGGGCCGAACTTTCGGGAAGTTCGGATGTTCTGGCCGAACCGAACTTTTCAAAAGTTCGATCATCCCTACCTGTCACCTCATCAATCATCGTCACCTGTCGCCCCATCAGTCATCGTCACCTGTCACCCCATCAGTCATAGTCACCTGTCACCCCATCAGTCATTGTCACCTGTCACCCCATCAGTCATCATCACCTGTCACCCCATCAGTCATCGTCACCTGTTTGCCATATACATGCAATCACTTACTGACCGCCTAACGACTATATGCGTTGGCCATTAAAAGCTAAATACTGCGGTTATGGCAGCAGATAGCCCCCATAACCCCAGTATTTTTTGAAACGGCGGGCGGTCGGCTTTCAGATAAGGGTGGTCCCAGTGGCGGATTCGCCGCGGAATTACCCTTACGGTGCAGGGGAAGAGGTGCCCCCCCCTCCTGCCACATCCCATACGTTTTCCCAGCTTACCGGACCCGCCGGCAGCGGGGAAAACTATCCGGTCCCGGATCCTCAGAGACAGGAAATCGAGTGAGGGCAAGATGGCCCTCAATCGACTCTATGGTCTTGGAGGACCGGAGCTACGTCAAAAGACGTTGCCTAGCAACCGGTTTAAAGGGCCGCTTTTTTTTTTCTTTTTTTTTTTCCTCTTTCAACAATTTTTTTTTTCTTTTTTAGTGTAGTTGTGAGGTGTGAGGTCTTTTTCACCCCAGATCTCACAATAAAGAGGACCTGTCATGCCTATTTCTATTACAAGGGATGTTTACATTCCTTGCAATAGGAATTAAAAGTGATCAAAACATTTTTTTTTTAAACTGTGTAAAAATAAAAAATAATAAATAAAATAAATAGGAAAAAAAAAAAAATTAAAGCACCCTGTCCCCGTTAGCTCGCGCGCAGAAGCAAACGCATACGCAAGTCCCTCCCACATATGTAAACGGTGTTCAAACCATACATGTGAGGTATCGCCGCGATCGTTAGAGCGAGAGCAATAATTTGAGCCCTAGACCTCCTCTGTAACTCTAAGCTAGTAACCTGCAGAAATTTTTAAATTGTTGCCTATGGGGATTTTTAAGTACCAATGTTTGGCGCCATTCTGTGAGCATGCGCAATTTTGAAGCATGACATGTTGGGTATCTAATTACTCGGCGTAACATTATCTTTCACATTATGGAAACAAATTGGGCTAAATTTACTGTTTTCTTATTTTTTAGTTCAAAAAAGTGAATTTTTTTTCAAAAAAATCGCATTTGGAAGACTGCTGCGCAAATATGGTGTGATAAAAATATTGCAACGATCTCCATTTTATTCTCTAGGGTCTCTGCTAAAAAAAAATATATAATGTTTGGGGGTTCCAAGTAGTTTTCTAGCAAAAAAAATGATTTTAGCTTGTAAACACCAAGTGTCAAAAATAGGCCCAGTCTTAAAGTGGATAAATGGACAACTTTGTGTAAAGCGCTACTTTGATGTTAGGCCTATGTATGTGGCCAGGCTGTGAAAAAGTGTTACACATGTGGTATCGCCATACTCAGGAGGAATAGCAGAATGTATTTTGGGGTGCAATTTTAGCTATGTACATGCTATGTGTTAGAAATATTGCATAAATGGACAGCTTTGTGTAAAAAAAATGTGTTTTCATTTTCTTTCCACATTTTCCAAAAACTTGTGGAAAAAAATGACATATTCAAAAGACTCATTATGCCTCAAAAATTATACGTTGGGGTGTTTGCTTTCCAAAATGGGGTCATTTTATGGGGGTTTCTATTGTCCTGGTGCTCCAGGGCCTTCAAAAGTACGATAGGTTGTCAAGAAATTATATGTGTAATTTGTGCTCCTAGAATGCCGGACGGTACTACTTGGATGTTAGGCCTCTGTATGTGGCCAGGCTGTGAAAAAGTCTCACACATGTGGTATCGCCATACTCAGGAGGAGTAGTAGAATGTGTTTTGGGGTGTAGTTGCAAGTATACATATGCTGTGTGAGAGAAATAACCTGTTAATACGTCAATTTGTAAAAAAAAAAAAAATCTTCATTTTGCAAAGAGTTGTGGGAAAAAATGACAACTTCAAAAAACTCACCATGCCCCTTATTAAATACCTTGGAATGTCTACTTTCCAAAAATGGGTCATTTGGGGGGTATTTGTACTTTCCTGACTTTTTAGTGTCTCAAGAATTGAGATAGGTCTTCAGTACATCAGGTGTGGTAAAGTGTGATCAATTTTCAATGATTAGCACCATAACTTGTGGACTCTATAACTTTCACAAAGACCAATTAATATACACTTATTTGGGTTATTTTTACCAAAGATAAGTAGCAGTATAAATTTTGGCCAAAATTTGTGAAGAAAAATTACTCATTTGCTAAATTTTATGACAGAAACAAAGAAAAATGTGTTTTTTTCACAATATTTTCAGTCTTTTTTTATTTATAGCACAAAAAATAAAAAACCCAGTAGTGATTAAATACCATCAAAAGAAAGCTCTATTTGTGTGAAAAAAGGACGCTAATTTTTTATGGGTACAGTGTTGCATGACTGAGTAATTGTCATTCAAAGTGTGAGAGCGCTGAAAGCTGAAAATCAGTCTGGGCAGGAAGGGGGTGAAAGTGCACTGTAGGCAAGTGGTTAATCTGGATTTAAAAAAAAAAATGTTTTTTCCTTCATATTTTACTGTGACTTACAGCGTTTAGACACTGCTGTTCTAATCTGCTATTCAAAAAGCACCAATTTAAGGGGACAATTATTTTTCAGTTTTTCATTCATACTTTACTGTGACACTGACATACAGCGTTTAGACACTGCTGTTCTAATCTGCTCTTCAAAAATCACCAATTAAAGGGAAAAAGGGAAAAATAAAAATTTTCATTCATACGTTACTGTGAGATACACCCGTTGAATACTGTTGTTGTATTCCACTTTTCAATAAAAACCCATTTAGGGAAAAAAATTAAATTGCAGCCTAGTCTGCATATGTTACTGTGAGATACACCCATTGGCTACTGTTGCTGTATTCAGCTTTTCAATAAAAACCCATTTAGGGAAAAAAAATTAAATTTCAGCCTAGTCTGCATATGTTACTGTGAGATAGACCCATTGGATACTGTTGTTGTATTCCACTTTTCAATAAAAACCCATTTAGGGAAAAAAAAATTGCAGCCTAGTCTGCATATGTTACTGTGAGATACACCCATTGGATACTGTTGTTCTATTCCGCTTTTCAATAAAAACCCATTTAGGGGAAAAAAAATAAATTGCAGCCTAGTCTGCATATGTTACTGTGAGATACACCCTTTGGATACTGTTGTTGTATTCCGCTTTTCAATTAAAACCCATTTAGGGGAAAAAATTAAATTGCAGCCTAGTCTGCATATGTTACTGTGAGATACACCCATTGGATACTGTTGTTGTATTCCGCTTTTCAATAAAAACACATTTAGGGGAAAAAAATTAAATTGCAGCCTAGTCTGCATATGTTACTGTGAGATACACCCATTGGATAATGTTGTTCTTTTCCGCTATTCAATAAACACCCATTTAGGGGAAGATCCTAAATTAGAGAAATATGAGGAGAAGGTCAAATAAGGGACGTGGCCTGGGTCGTGGTGCTGCTGGTGGAGCTCCTGTTGCAAGGAGAGGACGTGGTCGATCTGTGCCAGCTACATGCACAAGTGAAACACCTTCCTTAAGGTGTGAGTAGGCGACAGAACCTGCAGCAGTATTTGGCAGGGCCTAATGCGCCTATACAAATGTTGAGGCCAGAACAAGTACAGGCGATAGTAGATTGGGTTGCTGACAGTGCCTCCACTTCCTTCACATTGTCTCCCACCTAGTCTACTGCTGAAAGGTCAGAGTTGGCACGTGCAGCCGATGTCCATCAATCTTTCACCTCACCCCCCCTTGCAAATCAGCCTAGCAGTCTGAGCCCCAAGTCATGCAGCAGTCTCTTCTTCTTTTTGATGACTCTGTTAGCATGGTTTCCCTGGGCCATCCACCTAGCCCTGCCCCAGAAGTGGAAGAGATTGAGTGCACCGATGCTCAACCACTTATGTCTCAAGATGAGTACATGGGAGGACCTTCGCAGCACATCTCGGATGATGAAGAAACACAGGTGCCAACTGCCGCGTAATTCCGAATTGTGGAGACCGACAAGGAGGGCAGGGGTGAAGACTGGGTGGACGATGATGTGGAGGACGATGAGGTCCTCGACCCCACATGGAATGAACGTCATGCAGGTGACCTGAGTAGTTTGGAGGAAGAGGCGGTGGTCGCACAGAGCCACCAGCACAGCAGAAGAGGGAGCAGGGTGCAAAAGCGGAGCGGCCATGCTGTAGACACTACGCCTGCTACTGCCCAATGCAGCAAGGGACCGAGCACACCAAAGCCAGCTCAAAGGAGTTCCCTAGCGTGGCAGTTCTTCAGACAATGTGCTGATGACAGGACATGAGTGGTTTGCACGCTGTGCAATCAGAGGCTGAAGCGAGGCATAAACCTTCTCAACCTGAGCACAACCTGCATGACCAGGCATCTAAGTGCAAAGCACGAACTGCAGTGGAGTAGACACCTCAAAAATTAAGAAATATCTCTGGCTCCTCCTGCTTCCTCTTCTGCTGCAGTCTCGACCTCTTCATCCACCTCTGTAGTGAAACCGGCACCTGCCACCCCGCAAACAGAGGATCTGCCAGCAACACCACCACTTGGGTCACCAACAACCATCTCCACAATGTCCCATGGAAGTCTCCAGCTTTCTGTCTCCCAAACACTGGAGCGGAAGAGGAAGTACCCCCCTACCCACCCGCGATCCCTGGCCCTGAATGCTGTCATTCCGTCTGGTGGAGACGCACAGTTTTAAAAGCCTTATGGCGGTGGCTGTCCCACAGTACACCCAGCCGCCACTACTTTTCCAGGCAAGCCATCCCTTCCCTGCACAACCAAGTGGGTGACAAAATCAGGTGTGCACTGCGCAACACCATCTGTGGCAAGGTCCACCTAACTACAGATACGTGGACCAGTAAGCACAGTCAGGGGCGTTATATCTCCCTAACAGCACACTGGGTAAATGCAGTGGCGCCTGGGCCTGAGGCGGATAGCAGTTTGGCGCATGTCCTTCCACCACCGAGGATTGCAGGGCGCTTCAGTTTGCCTCCTGTTCCTAACTCCTCCTACTCCGCTTCCTCATCCTCTACTGCCTCCTCATCCGGTCAGCGTAACACGTTCACCACCAACTTCAGCACAGCCAGGGGTAAACAACAGCAGGCAGTTTTAAAACTTTCCTGTGTGGGGGGAAAACCCCACACCACGCAGGAGTTGTGGAGGGGCATTGAACAGCAGACCGATGAGTGGTT